>NC_143014.1:33596953-33896953 GCF_055824585.1 Amblyomma mixtum
TTTTTCACTTGCTGTTTTCTCTCGTGGTGCCACATGTTCGAGTCAGGATTGCTCGACATGTAAAGTGGCCTGAATGTACTTCTACCACCGTACATATCTCAGGCTGGGCTGCTGAGAGGGAGACGCTGGAGCCATTCAGAGTGCAATTGTCGTTAGGAGTAATTTTCACTCCGGCCGCCGCCGCTTATGCATGCGGCTCGCATCTTCGATTCCCGACCACACAGGCAGCGTCACCGGCGACGGGAAAATAAGAACAAAAAATGGCTGGTGGTTTAGCATTGCTAAGCACGAAATATTGTGCGAAAGAACGGTTTTTTGCAGGTGGATACCACCGCCACACACCTGAAAGCTCAACTGAGGTGTCCACTGACCCAGGGAGCCAGTTATGCGCGTATTCAACTTTATCATCATCAATACCAATTTACCCAATGTACGCCGGTGGTCAGTGCCGCGTTTCTGCAGCATTGTTGTCAGCGCCAACGCGTGTTGCTCCAGTGCCGCGTTTCTGCCACAAACCTTATTGTCCACGCCAACGCATGCAGCGCACATCTCTCTGTCACTACCGCCACACAGCTCAAAGCGCGAATATTATTAGTATTAGATGATGAGGATGACGATGTGCAATGCACAGTACGAGCGTGTGCTGCAGTTCAACACGAGGCGTGATCGGCTGCGGCGAGCGCAGTCTACTATCATGGTTTCAGAACCAATGTCTTGGTCCCTGTACAGCGGAGACCAAGGTATACATAACGGTGTCCTAAAAACGGGTTAAGAAAATGATGCGGAAGTTAAAATGTTCTTCTTCCAACTGCGTACCGATACGTTGCCTGTAAAAACTTCGCTACAAGAGAGAGGCCTGTTTCTGCCATGGGGGACTAACTCCGTCCTATGCAGAAAACCAGAGAGTGTCGGACATGTATTTCTCGATTAATGGGACGCTTTATTCTTCTGGTACGTCCTGCGACGTACTCTTAAAAAATACCTCACGCTCACACCCAGAAGTGTTCGGCTTCTCGCTTTTAACAAGAAGCTGATTCCGTATGATGTGCTGTTTCTTAGCTTGCATGCAATCTGGCGTTCTCGAATGGCAGTCAGAAATTGTGATCCTGACATGCGCCCTGTGGGCAGTTATTTTGTAAAGAATCTATGTAAGCTGCGTGGCATCCTCAGGAACCAAGGTTTCTGCGATAAGTCACTGAAGTGATGGATGTTCTTGTTAAAATGAAAGTCCATAAGTTCTGGCGTCAAACCAATCGACACGTCTGGGGTGTTTCTGTACTTACCACAACAGACAGTAAAGACAAAAAATGTGGCGATTGCGTAGCGCTCTCGTACAGTGGCCAGCGAAGCTGATCTGTTCTCGCACCGCCGCGGACCGAAACCCCGGCGCGTCAATATTTACTTATTTATTTATGATTTGCCCAAGGTCACTCCTAAAATAAATAAATAAAAATTCCCCTTACTGTCAAAGCACTAATGAAGCACCCTTTTTGCAATCTTCATTTTTCTGGTTGTTTTAAAAAAGGACGCGCTGAACACGTCATGGACGGGTGCATTAACGATGGCACACCCAGCAACTCTGGACAAAAGCATTTTTGATCGGGAAACAGTTCATAAACGCAATTATTTTGCATAATGCAAGATTTCACTATAACATTCAATATATCCGCAGATCACACGACGGCAGTCTTGTAGTTTTTTATATTCGCGTCTTTGCTTTCGTCAAAAGCGTTTCCCATTGATTTTATATGGCAGTCTTAACTGTTAGATGCGATCGATGAAAGCACTTTAAAAGAAGTATTTTGCTACATATCAGAATAATCGACCTTTATCTTCAATATTTCCATAACAGTGTCTTACAATTTCCCAATTTTCAGAATTTTTGCCCGAGAAAGCTGTATGTACATGGTAAGTATGTTGCGCGCTGTTGTGTTTTTTTTTTCCTAAGTATTTTTTCAAAGTTGAAATACCGTTGTACGACTCACCTCAATAACGTATCAATCTTGTGTTCCTCTAGTTTATGTGGCACATACTTTAGCATCTTGTTGGTAAGCGAGCGAGTTTGCTGATTTTTTTGTGCTTTTGAGAAAAATTTTTAAAAAAATTACAGGTGGTTATTCCGAGAGGTGCAACGGAGTCGGCGCTACCTTGAGATTACTTTTTTGCGCGACAGATACATGTTGACGAACCCACTTGCACCCGTGGCTTTTCACTCACATCAATCACGATTAAAGTTTGGGTTCGCAAATTTATTTATTATGCATGTTTTTGCGGTTACGAGTTTTTAACGCGAATGACCCTGCGTTAGCTGGCTTGCGAACGCAACGAGTTTATTTAAGTCGATCGATGCTGTAATAGCATCTCAGTTGTGGCTTAGTGCCTGAGTGGTATTCGGAAGGTGCTTGGCTCGTTTGTCAGAGGTGCCTGTTTTGCGTTTTGTTGTTTTATTCTTTTCGTATGCATCTCTTCACTTTAAACTCTCACCCTCCCTCCTTCCTGCGTTTTTGGGGATGAAAGTTGTTAAAGAAGATGACACCTAAAGCATATCATATCAGTGCCGGCGCCTGTTTGTTATCACCAGCTCATGTGCAACGTGCTGCACTGCCTCCTCTCTCCTTAACCCTGCCTTCTCTCCCCACAGCCCTGTACATGCACGGACCGTAACAAACCTTGCCAGTGGTTGTTCCCTGACTGTGCCTTTCGTCATTCCGGTCAACTTCTCGATACACACGGCACGAGAGACTGGCAGTTTAACACACGGGGCGATAGGCTGCAGCCATGGACGAGTGGTCTAAATCAGCTGCAGGCAAGCCTATCTGGTCGCGCCGCCACAGGTTCGAATCCCATTTGAGGCTATATGATAAGTTTTTCGTGCGAAAGCGCTGCTTCACGAGGACTAACGGCCTCACAAAGTTTGTGCTAAGCTTGACCTTGAATGTGTAACCTTCGCCCTTGCAAAAATAAAATAAATATTGCCGTGACTGAGTGTCGAACCCGGCGGCAGCGCGAACTGATTAGTTTCTCTGGCTACTGCACGAGAGCGCTATGAATGCTATCGTCGCAGCCGATCACGCCTCGTGTTAAACAGCAAAACGCTCTCGCGCTGTGCATTGCACATCATCGTCTTCATCAACTTCCATCTGCGGCGCGAACAGATCGGATCAGCTTAACCTCGAGCAGAGCTTTAACCTGGGTCTTAACATTGTTGCCAGACGTGCCGACGACCCAGCAAAGCAAAACCATGAGCCATCCCGGCTAAGCACATGCTTTCGCACGCCTACTCGATTTAACTACGTCAAAACCTGACCATTCTTTTCTGTTCCACTATTATCTGAGGTTTCACACACCGCCGACGCCAAGTTTTTGAAAAATGGATTATTACTGATCACGCAGTAGAACACGCCGTGAATATAATGCGGAGATCAGAAATGGGTCCTCACAGCGAACAGGGTATCATAGGTCATGGTAACCGTAAGTTCTAGTGTATTTTGAGACAGGTCATTGGCAGCTTTTTCTGGGGACTGTTAAGCTTCCCTCGGTTAGTGCATGTACACATAAATGACCCGTATCTTTCAAAGCAGTCCGTACTTGTGCAGTTGTTAAAGATCGAGACCTGCGCAGCCGCAAAACTAAGTATAAGGCTGCAACTGGGTCTATCACGCCCCATTGTATGGATGCAGGAGGCAAATCTTGCACCCATTTTGGGGGATTAGAGGGTGCGAGTCAAAAACACTATCAACAAAGGGTACTGCGCACACAAAAACTAGGAGGAGAAGGGTACACAGCAAGCGCAGACTCACGACTGATTTTTATTGGAAAAAAGACTCCATGGGTTCGATCTTGGCCGCTGAGGTCGAATTTGATGGAGGCGAAATTCTGGTTGGTTTGGTTGGTTTATTGGGGTTTAACGTCCCAAAGCGACTCAGGCCATGAGGGACGCCGTAGTGAAGGGCTCCGGAAATTTCGACCACCTAGGGTTCTTTAACGTGCACTGACATCGCACAGCACACGGGCCTCTGGAATTTCGCCTCCATCGAAATTCAGCCGCCGCGACCGGGATCGAACCCGCGTCTTTCGGGTCAGCAGCCGAGCGCCGTAACCACTGAGCCACCGCGGCGGGGCGGAGGCGAAATTCTTGAGGCCCGCGTACTGTGCGATGTCAGTGCACGTTAAAGAACCCCAGGTGCTCGAAATTTCCGGAGCCCTTCACTACGGCGTCTCTCATAGTCTAAGTCGCTTTGGGCCGTTAAACCCCATAAAAAAAGACTCATCTTTTAGAAATTCAAACCGTCATATCATGGACTATGCGCAGTCGAAAAACCTTCCGCTGATTGTTTTCGGATTTCGGAAATGGTTTTGACTCTATTATTCAGAGTGTTTAGCTTAAAAGATTACCCTGGTAAGGTATAACAGTCGTAGTGTATGCTTGAATTAAAAACTACCTGAGCTCACGAAAATATTCTGTTTCATTACAAGAGTCTACTTCCCAGCTTCTTGATTCAAGCTGATGAGTCAATCCTATATAGTTGAAGTCCATTTTTCTGTGTATTAACGACATAGTTAACATCCCAAATGCGCCATGCATATTCTTATATGATGATGACACCAGTGTTTTCTTCTCTGGTAATCACATTGAAGATGTATTTAACGCTGCCAAAAGATGCATGGAGGGCCTCAACTGCTGTCTAAATTCAAATCGACTGCAATTAGACTTCGACAAAACAAAGTACGTCATATTGATTCCTAAAGGAAAACTACATGTTAAAGTTCCATGACCGCGTTATAGAAAATACGTCGTGCGTAAAATTTTCAAGTGTATGGCTTAACGGCAGTCTGTATTGGTCAGTTCACATAGAATCCGCCCAAGCTGATATTCGTAGAGCGACAGGAATGATTGACTTGCTAGAATATTTTCTTCCAATGAATCTAAGAAAACCACTATATAACACATTAATAAACTCTTGTCTACACTATTCTCTTTTGATTCGGGGAACCATCACCAAAACTAACCTGATGCCACTTTTCAGGCTGCAGAAAAGAGCAGTAAAGACAGTTCGTAACCTTGATATATTTGCACACTGTTTTATCTGCACACTAAGCTTGGCATACTTCCTATACAACAATAGACCGCCGGTTCTTGCATTGATTGCCACTCGAGGCATTCCGTCTCAGACAGACTGATCACGTACAGTTTAATCAAAATCTTTTGCCAGGAAAGAAACTCCGTATATCGCAGGCATGACGCAATTTCAATACTCGTGATTCGCATAAACTACGGAAAACAGAACTTACGTTTCCAAATTTCGACGCTACTGAACATTAATCCTAGTATCCTGAAAAAACTGCAATCCTCGAAATCAACCGTGGTTCATGAAATTTTGTTAAAACATATTGCCTTCACTATTTTAATGACATTTTTCGAAGCGCTATAACCACAAGGACGCAGAGGGAACCGAATTTTAATGAATTCGTTCCTTGGTATCTCAATGTTCTTTTTCATTTAGTGATGCGCTAAAGCTGTGGGATTTTTGGTGGTTACTGGAGTGTTATTTATTATTTAAACAATTATTACTTGCTGTGTTGTTTCTGCAAAGTATACACATGCTTAGTTTAGGTGCTGCGGCCTTTGTCAGGCAAGAATACCGCCTTTTTCTGCAACACCTGGGTCAGTTGTATGTTAAAGGGCAAATAAAAAAAGAAAGTTTGCAAAAATGAAATCGTTGCGAATATTTATTTCTTCAACGAAAGCCGCAGTTAAGTGTCACGGCGTAGTTGCAACCGACTCTTATTCATTCAAAATCGTAGGGAACTGAAACTTTGCCCGAATTAGGCGTAGTTCTAATTAAGGCAGCCGGTTCAACACACGTGAGGTCTAGAGGAGTAAATTGTCATTTCCAATTACAAATCGCATGCTCTTATCGAGTGAATCCGTATTATCGAGAGTGTATGTGCTCATATGGCGCAAAGCACTCCTACCGAAATTGTGGGCATGCCCCCAGTTATTAACAGGAAAACAATGTGCATTGAGGTTCTTGTTTGAATTCTCCATAATAGCGACGACGGGATACCGAGAGATCCCCGTCCGCAACCTCAGCCGCATGCGGACGTTGATCGATCGTCTTTCTTCGTTTCGTCTCAGTTCTTCGTACGCAGTGGTCAGCAGCTCATTCACCGATTTCGGCAATCTTTGCCGCTCGCAGAAGATGAGACCTTAACGGTATTCGGACGCGTTCAACCTCACGGGTCCTCTAAACTCGCTGTCACAGTGCGTTCACGAGACAGTTATGTTCGTCGATCGTCTCTTCGCGGCGGAGTACACATTTATTTCCAGTGTGGCCGAGAAAAGAGCGCCGGCGATGCAGCTCGGCCGCTGCCAAGACGCCTCCCGCAGTCCTCGCGAGAGCGCGCGGTCGGATGTGACGGCGGGAAGCGGAGGGGAGCGGCGGCGCAGTCTGCGCCGTGTCGTACCCCTGCGGTGCATTAAACGAGTAATAATACGCGGCACGATACGGAGCTGTCGGATGGCGTTGAAGCCCGCGCCAGTGCTCGGGCCTCATTTCCGCTCCCACCCACGTGGTTAATTTCCAAAGCTGCCAATCACGCGCTCGTTGCCCGAGCCGCGGCGACCGGCCGAGCCTGCAGCGCCGACGTCAGCGCTGCTCCCGCCGCGGCTGTTCCTCGGAAGGCGGCGGTGAAAAGGGGATGTAATTTTTTTTTCTTTTCCCTTCTTTCGGCGGTGCTTCCCCTGAGCGCCGTTTTGTGATTACCTGGAAGGAGAGCTTCGAGGGACGCTGCTGCTGCTTTTTGTGTTACGCGGCCACGCATGAATAGCGCGTCGCTTTTCTTCTTTTTCCCGCAGCCTCGCAGCGAATATGGTTGCCGGAGTTCGGCTGACAAGCAACTTTGGATTGTGTCACGGAGAATTACTCCCGAGTGAGACGCCTCGCGTGGAGAAAGGTGTGCGCTGCAGGTGAGTAGCGGTGCAGGTAACGACGAAGCCGCTTTTTTTCTCCTTTGGTATCGCGGTGCGTTGCAATTACACATAAACGTGCGGGAAGCGGACTTTGGTCGCTTTTCTGGACTTGGCCGGGAGCGTACAAGCCTGTCGGTGCGTGAAAGCCGAGAAGTAAACTTATTTCACCCTTTTACTTCTTGGTGCTTGCAATTATGGCGCCCAAAAGGGCCAGTAAGAAGGGCACGTTTGATTGGCTCTCCCAGCCGTCCGTATGGGCACATGTCCCTTCAAAAGCTTGTGAGCAAACCTCAAACCTTTCGCGCGTTGGCAAGCACGAACGCGCACACATTATTTTCGATATCTACGGATTGCAGACCTGAAGACAAGGCAAGGTAATTTTGACTGGTACCTAAGATGCAGACGCATTACATCCCTGAAATATGCCTTAAAACGTCAATAAAATCCCCTCTACGTAATGACCATGGCACCGTTAAGATTCTGAGATAAAAACGCACGCAAGATATGGGCAATAAACGGGTTTGCGACAGTGATACTCACTTAGGTTTAGATGCTGCGGAAGAGTCCTCGAAATTTTCCGCATGCAGCACCGAACTGTGCGAATGGCCCTTACAGTTGTTAATCTTTTTTTCTGTTTTGTCAGACAACGGTGTTTTCAGTAGTTTCTTGAGTAAGAAAGTTAAACAAATATTTGGTCTTCTGAAATAAATCTCCGCCGCCCCCAAGAATATATCTAGATTTATCCAGCAGTCGGAACACCCCCGAGATAATACCGGCCCCCCTGAACGAAAGGTGTTCAGATGGCTGCACTTTTATGTACACTGCGCACCTCCTGGTTCAGGCATTCGCGCATCACTCTCTAGTTGTGTGGCTTTTATAGCAGTCATCTCCTAAAGCACCTCCTCCTTCGCAATTAAATGCGTGAATTTTAATTACACAACCCCTCCCCCACCCCCCAAAAAATACGTCTCTTTGCATAAGGACACATCAATCACTAAAATCATGTTCGCCTATATTTCGTTCGTTATCAAAACTGTGCAATATGTCCAGCCCGGACAAGTACCAAAATTCTTTAAAAAATCAGATCAGTAACAGCTACCTCACTACAACTGGTTAATAATGTTACTAGCCCAAGACAGACAGGCCTTTCATAGTATGAAGATTCATTTAAGCTTTTCCTAATCTGCTTCTGTCTGACATTTGCCGCGCGGCCTGCCTCTACCCGCTCTGCATTTTGTGATTGCGACTGAGCCACGGGCACATACACCGTGCCTTTTTTCCCCCCGATAATCAACATGAACACAAACCCAAGTTGTTAACAAATATTTATCTGTACTGCCTGCACAACTGTACGTCAGCTGTGTGAAGTACTTAAGCGGTGGTCGCTAATACGCAGGCATTTCGCCTTTGGTCGCGTTTAAACGAACGCTTCTTCCCGTGGGAGTCGGAAAGTTCTGCGCTGAAAATACTTGCATGGTAAAATAAACGTTGAAGATAAATACTGCACAAATCTGCACGTGCACGTGAAATCTGCACGTGCAATACTGCACGAAGATACTGTTCTCATCATTCGCGTGAAATTCGGTGCAGACTCAGGGTACACTCGAACTGCATCCTAAATTGTCCTCAAGACGCGTATACGTATTCGATCTGAGATACACGTGCCAACACCTCCTAAATGTTTAAGGACTAACCTGCGTGTGTCGGCGTCACAGCCAGCCAACGTCTCGGGTGGTTTTGCTCCCAAACCTCAACGTAAATCGACCGAAAATCTGTGAACGCACAGAACCCCCGCGACCTTTCCGAAGTCCGCGGGTATTTACGTTTTCCCCCTCGAAAGCAACATCTCCGTACTCGAAATCAACCATGAAATCAACCATGGGATCATGTGTGTTGGGAACAGGCATGCAGCCAAGCCTCCCTCCCAAACCTTCCTGCTCTCCCCAGCCCCCTACTTTTGCAGAAAAAACTTGTCCCTATGCCGTGTATCCGCCGCAAAGCTCGCGAGCTGAAGAAGGTGTCTGCGCGGTACGACGCGGGCGAGTTGTTTTCAGCGCAAGACAAACACAGCAGGCTCTGTCACCCGCTACAAAACAGGCCAGGACCTGAAAATGCACGCACGCGTGGAAGAAGCTTAATCGAAGACGTAAGCAGTCCGCCACCTGCAATCTTAGTGCCTTTTACAAGATCCCTTTATCATGTGTGCCATACATGGCAAAATTACTTTTGAAAAGCAATTAAACTACATTACTAATCACTCTTCAGAAATAGAGCATATATAATTAATTACACTACCAATTGTTGCTGAGAAAAATTATTAACACTACACTGCATTTACATCCGAGAAGTAATGCTATTATTTTGAACTACCTGTTTCTTAGTTTTGGCGTATGCAAAGAAGTGAACTGGTTGCAGCGTCTGCAAGCATTTCAGGTTTCTCAATTCATCGTACCGCAGAAGCAAATGAGCTTCACACTGGGAGTCAAAAATGTTGCCTCACTTCGTCGACACGGAAGCCGAACCTATGTCGGCAAAAAAGAGCTGTGGCGGTTTTTAATAGAAGTACAAGTCAAGCTTTTCTCGGACATCACTATTAATTGTGAGTATTTAAGATACTGTTATTGGAATAGTCTAATCTTCCGATGCGCAGCAAAATCTTGCTTTTAAAGTTTGTCCTGCCCTCGAACCGAGTAGTTGAGGCTGCCACAGAAAACCGATGGGTTGCGTTTTTGACAGTAAATGGCCCAAAACTACGAGCGTCCCGAGAAGGGATCTGTCCGAGCTGCCGTGCATCCGGAGCAGGAGAACCAAGAATCCTACGCTGCAAAAACCTCGCACTTGAAGCGGCAAAATCTGCACACCATGCCTTTTTCTTTCTGCCTCTAGCTGGACAATGCCTGCGAGCTATAGAACCTTCTGGCAAAAAAAAAAAAAAGGACAGTGTTTAGACCACGAATAAGATTCGCCGTCTAGACGATCCGCTGGATTTGAGGAAAGGAAAGACGCATAACTCCATGGCTCCCTTTGATGGCGGACACCTCAACCGCGCCGTGAGAGGGGGAAAAAAGAGAGCTAGCTAGAAACAAGCTTTTAGTCAGCGATCGTGTTTCTCTCTCGCGGCGCAGTTAAGGTTCCACCGGCAAAGGGAGCCAGTTATGCGTCATTCCTTTCCTCAAATCCAGTGGAGCGCCTAGAGTGGGAATCTTATTTAATTCACTTCACTGCGTTACGGTCGACGTTGTAACCCATAAATGGCTTATAAAAAGCTATTACACCTTTCGCAGTACAATTTCCGTAGTTCGACTCTTTTCAAGTCATTTTTTGGAGCACAAGACAGTTTACTAAACAGCTCGTTTTTCTGCTAGACATAAATGCCTTATTTTTTGCTCATTTCTTCATAAAGAAAATAGAAATCCCGGGTTACACAAAAAAATTGTTTAGCAATAAAGATTTATTTTTCTAACCTGTTGCAAATTTTTCGTCGCGTACGTTACCAATCTCCTATGGAGCACTCTCGGGTGTTAGCAAAACCGGCCTGCCTTTATTTGGACAGAGAAAAAAAAATTCAATATCACGGGGACCATTTTAATAAACAGGCAGGGTCCTTAGATCAGGGTGTCGTTAGCGTGGATAGCGCTTAATACACTGACTCCGATAAGACACTTTGTCGGTAGCCATGTTTTGACCTCTCGCTTCTAAATCGTCCTTTTCGAACCTGACCTTAAATTAATCCGCCTGATAAAAACGAGCGTTAAAAGAGGTTTAAGATGCCCATTTGGTCGAAGATGCCCACTTGACCCCTCTGGAGTAAGCACTAGATATCCGCAAATTATTTCGCAGTGTCTTCAGCTTTGTGAACTGCAAAATCAATATCATCTAGAAGGCTCATTTGCGTGGAGAAAAAGGGTTTAACCAATTGTTTAAAGAAGTATGTTCGGTATGAAAGAATCGGGTTAAAAAAAAAATGAGGGGCCTTAACCATCATCAACTGAGGTCATGTACCTTCTTACTTATCTTATGGACAGCCGACAAACGCAGAAACGAGACAAGCTGACACCAAACGGTATTCAAACATTTTTTTTCTTGGACGCTTTCATTGCTTTTGGGACCTAATGTTCCTGCGCACGAACTCTGCTTTTCGGAACTGTCCCATTCAGAGCAGGAGGGGATGTTTTGTACTCGATGTTTTTTTTTTTCATCAGGTGACTGGAGAGCGTACTCAGAGCACAAAAAGCGCTCCTTTTAGGTCCTAGAGAGATCGAACATCACGGACTTTGTTATGTAGAGGCTCTTGACCAAGTCTATAGGAATGGAATTCTACAAAGAATAGCTCACAAACGTATACAATAAGCTCCGATCTTTGTTAAAGGCAGATGCGTTTAGAATCTGTTTTCTCGGGCCACTTTAAACTCGCTTCGCACCGAGGTGGGCATCGACTTTTTTCTTTTCTTTTTATCGCGCTCCTGGTTACTGCCACTTAGGAGAGAAATAAACGTGACTCCCCCTCTCTATATCTGCGAGCGTTTTCGAAGTTGCTCTATCAGTCTCCTCCCTGGTCGTAGTTTTTTCGTCTCAAATCCAAGCGAGGCTTTACAGCTCTCGTGGAACGGGAACACAGTCCGCATAAAGCGGTACGCGGTTTCTTTCGAAGGCCTACAAAGCTCTCCTCTTCCCGCGGGCTGGGGCAGTCGGGAGCCGTGAGATGCGCTGTCCGGTGGCGACGCGGGGCTGGCGCAAACTCGGGACGTATACAGGCTGAATCTGATCACGTTGGTCACACCGGAAACATTCCAGTCGGGTCTCTGGCCCAGAGGCAAAGAACGAGAAAAACCTGGGGGAGTCCGCATTTCCCTCGGTCTCACCGGGGAGCTTATGAGGTCAGCGGGATTCCGAGCGGGTGGAGAGAAAAGGTGTCCGCCTCCCCCGCTAATGTCCGGCTGCTGCTTGACACCCGGCGGCGGCGATAAGCGGCGGCGCGCGGCGGGAGCCGATAGCAGTGGCCGCCAATTTACTGTCACTCGCACCGGGACTCGTCAAGCGAGGCTCGTTTGCCGGACCGCGCTTCCTGGAGCTCCCCGCTCTTTGTGGGGGGTGCGCGCTTTTTTGACGCGAATCGCGGGCATTATTCGGGGCGTCCGAGCCCCGGGTCCGAGCGCCGATAAGCCCCCGCGGGGGGTGCGCCCCGAAGCCCTAAGTGGGTTTCTCGGATCCCCCAGTGCGGCGGCGGCCGGCCGCCCGCTGGCTCCATTATTGCTGGGGCCCGCAATTTGTTGGCGCGCCCGCGTCAGCCGACGTCTCCGCCGCGCGGTCTCCTCCAAAAAAGTCTCGCCGGGCGCGTCACGCTCAGCGCCGACCGGGCGCACACTTCCTGCGCCGAGCTGTCGGAAGAGCCGTTCAGGTGGCTTGACAATTAAAAGCGACGCGTTTATCGCCACGCGTCACTTTTCATTTGGGGAAGGGGAGCGCGCTGGCGGAAGCAGCGCGCCGGGAGCCGAGAATGAATTAAGCGGAGATTAGAGTGGCCGACCGGCTTTTGTGCGCCGCCGGAGGAGGAGGAGGACGCGGGGAGGAGGAGGGAGAGCGGGCGCGCGCCGCCGGCGCTTATCGAGTCCGCCGGCCGATAAGGCGCCTTTTGTGGGCCGGCCGGAATTAATAGCTCTATTACAGCGTCCAGCCCGTGTCATTGTCGAGGAGAAAGTCGCATATTGACTCCCGATAGGATTGTGCGCCGCGTTGCGGTCGCTCCCCCATCCCCCAGCGGATTAAGCTGGCGGGGAGAGAGCAGAGCATATGCGGCGGCCGCGTCTCCTCCCGGCGCGCGGATTATCGCGCCGCCTGTCTGTCAACGGGCTAATGGATTCCCGGTCGCGCTCGGCCAACGCCGCTCCGCCAGAGCCACAGCGCGCGGCCGCACCGCGTCGCCGCCGACGTTGCGCCGCGCGGGCACCCTCACTGCAATCGCCGTGTGAAGAAGTCGGAGCGACTTTTGTCTCCGCTCGTGACACCCTCGTCGGCGGGCGCTCATTTGCATTCGTAGGGCGCGCACGGCTCGCATTGACGTCAGGCTGTCACCGGCGCCCCAGGGCGGTTAAACACTCCGCTCGTCTCCCGCCGGGCCACGTGGGAAGCGAACCTGGCCCTTGACTCACCCGCTCGCTGTTGCAACTGCGATGGCCTGCGCTTCCTGTCCTCCCAGGCCCCTGTTTTTCAACCTGCATTGGCCGCCGTGGTGCGCGTCCGTGAGGGATTTCCTTTCGTCGCCTATTTGTAGTGCATCGAGAGCACAGCTCCCATACAGTGGTGTTGCTGCCTGTTTAAGCACCTCGCCGCTAAACTGTTGCCGTCCAGCGGCAACTGTACTGCTCTCGAGCATAAAAAAACATGCCACAGTTTCGTGTGTGTTATTCCAGTGTACCCCAATTCAGCACTCAGCATTACCCGCCGAGGACTAAGTGGATTTTGCACTCGGATGTTGAGCCCAGATCACGGGATCGAATCCCTGTCTCATTTCGATGGAGGCCAAATGCGAAAACTCTCCCGTTTTGTGCGATGCAAGTGCACGTTAGGTAGTACATACCTGTTTGGAAAAATTCAGTCTTTCTATTTGCTGTTGACACACACTGTGCGCTAAACTCATCGAAGTTGTTAGATTGTTTCAGCGCGAATGTTAGCTTTCACAGTGGACGGCCTTACAGCTTGTGTTCTGCATCTCTGGCAGATGACTGATTTTGCGTTGAGAACTACGCACGAAAACGCTGTTGTTGTAATGCTGCACCGATTTGACGTTCTTTTGCGCGAAATAAAAAAACTATTCACGTTAGCTCCCTGTCCTCATGTGCGGTACGCATTATGGGTTTAACAGGCCGAACTGTCCTCCTTGCCTGCAAACTCATAGCCTTAATCTTGCCTTAATATGCATACGCATATACAAGTGCGTCAGAAAATCACGCCAGTGTCCTGAGAGGGAGGCTATGGGGTGCATTAAACAGATCGGGTGTCCGCCAGCCACGTTCTCTATGATACTGAGTGTTTACCGCAGTGTGCGTACGTAAAACATTATGAGCCGCTCCCGAAGAGGAAGACGATCAGATGACAGTCAGGAGACAGGTGAATCAATAAATTTTGAGTGCTTTGCTTCGAGGGCTGATGCGGGGCTAACGGCTCAGTTTTGCGCCGTTTTTTATCCCATTTTTCAGGAGTGGTGTATCCTTACCGCATTAGAACACAGCCTCAGAATTTCAGTATTTGATTCTGAGAGTGAAAAAAGTTATTCACATCACAATGAGCTAGTGAAAGTGTCAGTTTAGGAGCTGTCATTTTAAAAGGTACTTGCGATTTGTTTCCCTTTTCAGTATAGCTGACCCTGTGAAAGCACCTCGTACAGAAGTACAAGGGAAGAGATGATTGGTTGATGACCGCTTTTTCTGAAAATCACATAATTTAGAAAAAACTTTGATCTTTTTTGCTTCGACTTTCTTTTTTGCCATAGATACCTAACAGTTCGCCGTTATAAGTGACAGCTTGTTCCCCACAAAATTTTAGTTCAGAAGTCACCTTCAAAGAAAATTTGGCCGGTGCTGCATAAAAACGATAGTTTTCTTATAAATCTCTAGTTTGGCCCAAAAATTCGGAATGACAAAAGCGAGTTCAAAGATCTGAACAGCTGTAATATGTTTTTTATCTGGCTTTTTTTATTTTTTTAAGTAGGAATTGAGTGCAGCTTTTGTCTCCTTTTTTTGCTGCTTTAGGACTATTCAGCGACTTTGTTCGTGTTCCGAAACTGGCGAAGATAAAATAAGCTGACCAGCAAAGATAAGTGGTTAGGCAGCAATAAAACCAAGACCTTACCAAGAATACAGTCTAGCATTTTGTCTCCAGATGCATGTAATTCGTCGCTGCTATAGTAACAGCCTAACTTTCTTTTTCCACGCCAATGACTGGTCGCAAGGCTAGGAGTGTGTACCGCCTTCGCTTGCGTTTTTAATATGCTTCTGTTACAGTCTTGACGAAATGTGCAAGGAGGCTAGAAAGGGCAAAAACAAACTGTGCTATATGCCTTTCGGCAACAGCACTGCGCGTTGGAAACGACGTTTTTGGGCACTGCCAGCGACGCGAGTGCCGCTTCACGGGGAAATATATATATATACACTGGCTACTTCGGAGATCATGACCACACTCCAAAGCCAATTTTCTTATTAGTTTATGAGTCTTGTATAACCAATATCCAGAAACGGGCTTTCTCGCTCAAAATGGCATTTGTTGCCCCGCATCCTCTTCACCCTATTTTCTGCGTGTTGGTCGGACATAGCTGGGCATAATATGATGCGTTCCGTTTTTGCACCACTGTGATCTTGGTGGGCGAACTGCACTCATTTAAGGCTGCCTGTAGCGACCAAATTTTTATAAAGTGCGAATCTGGCATTTTCCTCTTTGCCGCTGCTTCCCCCCCCCCTCCCTCCCCCATGGCAATAGCAGACGAGATGACAGATAGCCTATATGATCCTTGCCGTCTCTAAACATGCACAGAAAAGGGCAGCGGGCACCGATGTCTTCAGTGTTTTAGTGACAAAAAATAGTAAAAAAATGAACCAACGCAATGATAAGAAGTAAAACCAAGAACAAAAGAAAGAAAAAAAGCGTTTCGCGCCCTTCCTCACGTTACCACACATTCCCGCGTAATCTCGACATCCTTCTTTCTTTTTCAGAACGCGAAAGACCGGGGTTCGATCCCGGCCGAGGCGCATGCAGATTGAGTGGCCGTGAAAGAATCGAAATTATCCGGAGCCCTCCACTGCGGCGTCCCCCAGAGCACGCGTTGTTTTGGGACGTTAAACCTCATAAAATCAAAGCGAAATTATTTTTAAAAATGAACCATAAGCTTATGCATTCATAGGCAACGTCGCAGTGGGAACCAAATTCTGTTATTTTAACGCTGAAACTAGTTTCCCTTATACACGCCTCCATCTTTGCAGGACGACGCGGGAAATATGACACAGGGCTGCGCGTCACACGTCTTTATCGTGCACTTGTCTCGTTCTGTCCGTCATGGTCTGTATGCAATGGCATCTGCAATAGACTGAGCTAACTCAAGAGAGAGCATATCGGCACACAGTTACCTGAGGAAACTCTTAGCTGCTGAAGTTCTATAGACTGCTATGGAAACGACCCGATACGGAACTGCACCAGTTCACTATACCTGTGCAGCGCTGTATTAACTAAGTGTCATCAGACAACCACGGAACAAGTTCACGAAGTGTTTCCGCGAGTATGATAACAGCTCATGATTTTTCGGCGCTTTGGTGCTCTATAGCTGATCCCTATTGGCGTGACGTAGAGACGCGAGTTATTGCTCGGAAGAAAGAAGAAATAATAACAACAGTAATACTTACTGGTGCTAAGTGTGCACACTTAGCGAACTGTGCCTTAAGGTAAGTAAGGGAGGATGAAGAAAGAAGCCCTAATAGCGAAGGAGCTCCGCGGCTCCGGATTAATTTCGACCACCTGCGGTTTCTTCACTCGGGCACCTTTCGCATTTCTCCGCCGTGGAAGCGAGGCTGTCCCAACCAGGATGCCAGTGCAGCCGAACGTCATAACCACTGAGCGGCTCTGACGGACGCGCTCGTGGGGGCGCTGCTGTCGGCAGCCACCGCGGCCAGAGAAGGGTAATGCGCGCGCCACATCGGAAAGGCATTACAGGAGCGCGGGCCCAGGAAGCCGGACCCATTGAGCCCGTCAATGGACTCGTAAACTGGCCGCCGCTCATTGATTCCTAATGATTTCCCATCAGCGCCGCGCGGCTGCATTGTGCCGCCGCCGGGCGCGCATCGATCGGCGCGCTCTTTGTCGAGATGCGACAGTTCGTCCCGCGGCGGCCAACGGGTGCGCGGCGCCAATTTGTTGACCGGGTACCGCCGCCGCGTATGCTAATAGCGGTCGCGACCCCGCGCGCACCGCCGCCGCGTGCGCCTCATATTTCACCTCGCGAGGGGAGGAAGGGGCGGCCGCCGATAAGGCCCCTGGGATCGTCCATTACGCGCGCTCGGACTGTTTGCCCGGCCGCCGATAATTAAAGTGGCCGGCGACGATTGTTTGCGCAAGTGGCGCGCACTGCGTGCACGCAGTTCTCTCGCCCCGCGACGCGTGCGCTGCTCCGGCTGAGGGGGCGCCGCGCTTGACCGCCGCCTGTCCAGGTGAGGAGCCGGCGGGATCGTGCCGCCGTCGCACGCGCCGGAACGGGGCTCTCCGATGGAACCGGATTGAATTGCGTGGTGGGGCCATCATCAGGCCCGGGATGGCGAGCCCTTCACGAAGTAAACAAGCTAGAGTTAGGGAACTCACTATCCATCTTACTTGTTTTTCATTTCCAGCGTTAACCGGGTAACATCGTTACTACACACTGTGTGGAGAACAGGATGCCGTTTCTCGGAAAAACTGAAATGAAAGTTACTATCAGAAAATATTTCACTTGCTATACAGTACCGCACTGTTGTGCCCTTCCTCAGCTGCCCTGTGACGTTGCGGTCCTTTTAATCGTGTGAGGCAACCTCGCCGTTCAGCTCAATAAGAAATCACCCCTTTCTTACGTCGAATAATGTTAATAATGAAAAATACCTCCACAAGGAGCCTGGTGCAGAGCTGTGAGTTCTTTAAAACTTCCGCCCTTCATTAACTGACTGATGGAAACGACTGAACATCGCTAACAGACAGGACGGAAGAGAAGAACACAAACACGTGCGCATGTGTTTGTGTTCTTCTCTTCCGTCCTGTCTGTTAGCGCTGTTCAGACGTTGCCATCAACATGCACTAACAAGCCCGACTAAGCCCTGTTCTTGAATTCGTTAACTGCAGGTCAAAGACCACTCATTAACCCTAACTATTCCCCTACTGCGGCGCCAGCCGCAGCCACCACACATTCCCAAGAAATCTCTCCCCGTCCTCTGACTTCCTTCTCTCAGAATTCACCCAAGCTGGCCATCGGTTCTCGCTTCTCCGCATCCCTTCGAAATCTAGTTAATTTCGACTTGCTTTAAATTTCAAAGGTGCCTGCATGCCAGCGATTGTCACCTGGTCATTAGCTGTAACCGTACTTCTTTTCCTTTCTTGCAATCCGTTTGCACCGAGAGTAGGGCGCATCATTTATTTTTGGCTTTTTTCAGTTCGATGTAGAGGCAAAAATAAATTTTGTTATAGAGTCGTGTCTGCAGATATCCACGGCACTGCGATATCTACGGCTGTCTCGAATGTCTCTCGGTTGTCTTTACGACGCATAATCGTGGTTTCATAATCATCATCAGCATAACTACGCCAACTGCAGGAGAAAGGCTTCTCCCATATCTAACCCTGTCGTGAGACGGCTATACGGCCGCCTTATCCCCGCAAACTTCCTGACTTCATCCGCCCACCTGGCTTTCTGCCACCCCCTGCTACGCTTGTCTTCTCTTGGAATATCCTCCGTTACCGGTAAAGTCTCATTGGTTATCTTCCCTTCGCATTATATGCCCTGCCATTGCCCATTACTTCTTGATTTCAACTAGGATGTCATTAACTCGTGTTTGTTCCCTGACCAAGTCTGCTCTTTTCCTGCCTCTTAACGTTACACCTATCATTGTCCTTTTAAAAGCCCGCCCGCTGTTCACTACAGCACGTACTCAATCAACATTCGCATCCGCAACCGTCGTCGACTGGCGCCCACACCGTTGCTCGTCGTGGATGTCTTTGAAGGCTTTGTGTCATATGAACACTCGCAGTTTGCACATTCTATTATTGCCGTATGTTGTCTTGATGATTTCGAAGGTTAAGATGGGGTCTTCCTCTGTTTAACGCAAAATTTCACCGCATGGTGCTATTGCAACGTTCGCTGTGGGAGGCTTTTTTTTTTTATGCAGCGACGAAACTGGGGTACACTCTCAAGCACTTCCACACGCTTCGCCTGTTCTAACCCAACTGAGCTCGTCGCGTTGTGAAGCTGAAGGTTTGCCCACCTACCCCCGAAACCGCATTCCCAATCAAACGCACGTGCGCGCAACACCACGACTAGTCTCCTTACTTACAGAAGAGACCATGTATGCAGAGCGCTCTTCTCGATCACCTGATTTAAGGCGTGAAAATAGTCTTTTGCCGGATAGCCTTTCCGAAAACCAGCCTGATCCTTTCGTTGACTGAGGTCTAAGGGTGCTCTAATTCGATTAGCGACTACCTTAGTAAACACTTTGCATTAAATGGACCGTAAGGTGCTCCGTCTGCAATAGTCCTTGACGTCCCCATTTTTGTGGATTAAGACTGAAACAAAGAATCGCACGGCTGCGTTGTGACAGCGGTAAACTGTAAACTGGCACGACAAGCCTTCGAGATGCCAATAATGCTTCGAAAGCACTTAGCACAAGGGAGTAATTATCATTTGCACCCTCGCAAGCGCAGACATGCGGCAATAAAGGACAACTGCATAGTGCTTTCACACAATCCTCGTAGTTGAAGAAAACTTCGTCCAAGCGCGGGGCTCGAAGACGGATCGCGTGTTCGGGACAGCCGCACCGACCAACTCGAATTGATAAAAATTCGGCTGCGCTCGTGTGTGTGCTAGTCAGTAATTGCTTCCTTATTTCAAACCTACTCCACATCGGAGTATTCCCACAATTACGTTGAATAATGGATGTCTGAGCGTTGAATTTTAACAAAAATGGACGCTACAACTGTCGAGCTCAGGCAGTTCAAGTGACGTGAAAGAAAAGCCAGGCGCGGCCAGCATTAATCCGGTGTCGCCGTTGCCCAGCTTGTATCTATACCCCACGCAGTCTGTGCTGAGCCGATTGCTTTCGTGGGTCGACCACATAAAGACCCATTATCGAAGGTCCGGCGTGTTAAAAGACGTGGGGACAGAAAGTCGAAGGGGTCCAAAAATAAAGTCCAGGGACCCCTTCGTTGGCTTCACGCTCACACCGGAGCGCAGTGTCGTGTCAGCGCTCCAATGCCAGGCGCCACTGCCGCCACAAAGGCGCGTGGGCCGGGCCCGCGGTTCTGGTCGGCGGAGTCCGCACTGTGCGCACTCGTTTATTAAGAGCGGGCCCCGCCATTGTGGCTGATGAAGCGTAGTGCGCGCCGCATTGTGCGCGAGCGCCGCGGCGCCGGCGCAGCGGCCGCCAATCCACGGGGGCGATGCTGCTGCGCTGCTGGCCCGTCTGCCGCGCGCATAATGGCGCGCCACGGCGACACGGGCTGACGCGCGCTCTCGGGCGGCTCTTTTTTCGGCCGACTGACTCGGGCGCGCCGGAAGTCTTTCTCCGAACACAGCGAGGGCACAAAGTCGGCCCCGGGCTTTTCTTCCTTGTCTGCGCTCACGCTGCTTGAGCGCCGCCGTTGTTGTTGGCGTTCGGTGGTGGTGAGGCCTTTGCGGCACCCTCTTCGCATACACGCGGGAGTCCATACTGCGGCAGTTCAATTCGGAGCTTTCTTTTCCTTTAGTTCTTTTTCGTTCGCCAGAGGTCATTTTTCTGTAGCGTAAGCAGCGTTCACTTTCCACTTATATATATATATATATATATATATATATATATATATATATATATATATATATATATATATATATATATATATATATATATATATATATATATATATATTTATATTTGGATTTATGTGGTTTAACGTCCCAAAGCGACTAAGGCTATGAGAGACGCCGTAGTGGAGGGCTCCGGAAATTTCGACCACCTGGGGTTCTTTAACGTGCACTGACATCGCACAGTACACGGGCCTCGAATTTCTCCTCCAAAGAAATTCAGCCGCCGCGGCCGGGATCGAACCCGCGTCTTTCGGGCCAGCAGCCGAGCACCATAGCCACTAAGCCACCGCGGCGGCATACATATATATTTATATATATATATATATATATATATATATATATATATATATATATATATATATATATATATATATATATATATATATATATATATATATATATATATATATATATTGCGAGAGCATGAAGTACTTGACTGCTTGCAGGAGTATATAGCAAAGTATACGCTTCTTTAAAGGAAATATATTTATTGGACTGGACGTTTCGATCGGAAGGCCGATCTTCACTTCAAACGTCAGCAAACCTCTGCTATGTTTTGAAGCGTGTGCCAGTTTACTTTATAAGTACATAACTTCTGGTTTATATATATATATATATATATATATATATATATATATATATATATATATATATATATATATATGAAATCTCCGGAGACAACACTTTTAACTGAAAGAATTTATAATTAGAGCACTTAATAAGAAGAAACTAGCCATGGACATTTATACTGACTTTACTTAGGCGTTTGACCAAATATAATGCACTTGCACTAATTATGGTGTTATAGCATAGCGCTTGGGCTTTAATAAAGTCCTATCTATCGCGCACAACTGAGTAGGTGGATGTGAAATTACCAGCTTCTTCTGCCTGGTCTATTACGGCTGAGGTTGTCCAAAGTGTATGCTTGTACCCTTGTTTATATAGATGAAAATTTGTACAGCAACCGTAGCGTTCATGTTGTGTAATACACAGGTGACACAAATCTCTTTGTGACGGGCGCCTCATAGGCCGGTCTGGAAGTGCAAGTAAGTAATGCGGTTGTTGAACTAAATAGACCTATTTCACAAAGCCCGCAGCGCATGCGCGCGCTTACCGGAAGCATCCAAGCCGTCATATTAGTTGTAGTCCGTGGTAGGGTGTCTATCCGCGACATCGAATCAATGACAGCCCGCTTTACGTGGCGTCTTGAAGGGCGTTAGATCCGGTCAGCTAAAAGAAAAGTGGGCGTTACGATGGGATTGCAGGGGTTGCGGTTAAAAGCGCACCCCCTACCCAGCCGCTGCGGCGGAATGAGTATAGGCTGACCGCAGCGGAGGTGTTTTAGTTGTCACTCGCACCTTCGTGTTTGAAATTCTCTAGACGATAGCGAAAGCGCGCTTTACCATCGCTTTCGCGGATTTTGCCAGCAAGACATTTCCTACGCATAGCGATACGCGTGCTTTTACATGCCGTGGCAATGTTTGCACTTCTTGCAGCTTTATTTGCCCTGTTAATTTTCAGTGTGCACCCTGGCGTTCACTTGTGTCCCAGAACGCCTGGTATCTTCATTCCTTCATCACCTTGTTTGTTTAAAAGAAGTCACGCGCATGTTTTCGAGGGAAAGCTCTGACCTTGAATAAATAAATAAATAAATAAATAAATATTGCCGCGACTGGGTTCCGAACCCGCGGCGGTGCGAACAGAGCAGCTTTGCTGGCCTGTGCACGAGAGCATCATGCTATCGCCACTTTTATTTCTTTTTCCTTTATTGCCTACTTCAACACACCACTCCACAAAACAATCAGCGCGAAGTACACAAAACATACTAAATATGCGTCACCCGCACTGGGGGTTACGTGATCACATTAAAATTCCCGCATGTATAACTATGCTTCCATTCTCGGAAGCCACTAAGGCATTGGTTCTTGTATCTTGTAGCCTTCAATAACTGCCAACAGGTTCACGAAAATACTGTCTTATGAACCTCGCATCAATGTCTGCATGCCTGACCGCCATCCTGGATCGCCACAAACTGTGCAGGCCCATTATCATGATCATGTCAAAAGCAACCCTGTCTTCATTGTCAACGGGCAAAAATCTGATTCCGAAAGCATCCACCGGTAAGTATCTTTAATCATGCGTTGGACAATGTCCCAAAAGAAATAGGCTTCCCAACAATCCAAGAAAAAGTGTTCAATAGTTTCCGTCTTTCGGCATATGAAACAATGATTTCTCCAAGGCACAAAAAAACCCTCTCTTTTAGATACGTCTTCACGTCTATGCTGTCGCCGCAGCCGATCACCCTTCGTTTTTTTTTTTTTTTTTTATTCGAGAAGTCTGCCATGAGGCATAAGTTGAGAAAAATTCAACACACGGTCACGCTGTGCATTGCACTTCGTCGTCTTCATCAGCTAATACTGATATCGGACTAACTCCAACAAAGCAGTGCCACGAGTCAACCAGGCTAAACAGATGCTTCCGCACGTCTACTCGATTTAACTACGTTAAAACCCTACCACATTTTCTGTTCGTTCTTAGAGAAACAAACATACAGATATATCACTAAGTGTTTCAATAAGAAAGCTGAGCAGTACGAGCAAGCTACGACGTTTTCAGCTGTAACACGCACGTGTGGTCAGTGTAATATATCAAACGAGGAGCGAATGGGTGAGATTTTTAGTGTGCAACGCTTGGGTTGAATGGCTATTAGGTCTGCTGATTTTAAGATGATTTTTATAGAAGTGTTGCAAAGCATCTATATTTTTAAATCAGGAGTGGATTTAAGGGCTACATTTTCATGTCTCTTTGTCTAAAAATTTTTGTCGGTCCGTCCGTCCGTCCGTCCGCACCATCAAAAAAGGCTATCTCCAACTGCACTGCTAAGTGCAGAAAGAAGGGAGTAGATAGAAATTTATGCCTATAAAAGTATTTTGGAGATAGCCGCTACGTTCACCCAAGCGATTGCTGCAGCATCAGATACCTCCAGTACCTCCCCGCCCTCTGGCTGTAAAAATTTCCGTTAATTTGTTTTTAGATTTCGCGTTTGTTACTCACCTTCCTAAGTACTGATCACCTCGCAGCAGTGTTCTTTTCGTTTTTATTTTTTTTCTGGTTGTCTTGGACCTGTGTCCTTGCTAAATGTATTTCATAAATACGGGTGTGCTTCCATCCTAAATAAGCGCTGACAGTTTAGCACTCCGTCCTGTATAGTCCTCATGATTCTTGTGCTGACGTCTCTCTTTGTGCATTGGTTCCTGTGAATATGGAAAACAAACAACTATAGTCCAACAGCAAGTGTTATTGCAAAAACGATTTGAAGCAGCGCTAAGGTGAAAGTAGCCGCGTTCTCGCTTAAAATTAAGTGCCTCCCGCAGACCCTCACAGCGCGTAAACGGCACCTGCGGTTAAGACCTTGAAAATTTGCGATTTTTGAAAGTTCACTATCTTCAGGTAGAATGCAGGGTACGTAATGTGCTGAGACTTCTCAGCTCTCTTAGTTTCGAAATAGACCGATATCGGGGGCTTGGTGCAGCTATATCACAGCCCATCGCGCCGAACAGGAGAATCCATCTGCTCCACAAACGCATATCCATGTAGCGAAACACATGTGTGCCGACGTAAGCAGGACCTCTCGCATATGCACCCCAATGCCTATAGTCGGGCAAAACTCAAGAACGAAATGGCCTATGCCGCTCAAAAGAGACCCTCCAGCCAACCACTTCGACCAGTTGTCGCGGCGCCTCTGTTATTCCATTTAAACCGCCTTTAATCTCCTTGCACCACAAAACTCCCGCGATGTCACACTAGCGGTGTCACGCTAGCAAGACGTCATGACAGTCAGTAGGCGCCATTGGATGGAGGATCGCCTTTGGGTTGCGATCGCCGCTTCGTTCTTGAGTTGTATCCGTTTATAGCCTTCCCTGATTGCAAGGAAGCATTCGACTCACTCGAAACCTCAGTAGTCATATTGCGGAAGCAGGTTGTAGAAGAGGTATTGTTGTGTCCCCTTATTGCTTTTGTGTGTGTGCGCCCCCGCATCCTCCTCCTAACGACCACTCGCATCCCCTCCTAACGACCGCTTGCCCTTCGTCGCACGCTGTCGCCAGAGGCCCCCCCCACGGTGCGCCCCCGCACCCTCCTCCTGTTCTGGGAAGCCACTCCCTCCCGTGGACGCTTCTCCACTCCCTCCTTTCTTCGGGCGGCCAGTTCGGCTCCTGCCTCGGTCGACGCTGGTCGCACCCTCATCGGCTTTAAATAAACGAAGTCTTAAAGTACCGTGTGCGTCTTTCGCTGCATTCAACACAGCGACCGGACACGACAGTGGCGACGAGAAAGTGGATTCGACCCGCGCTACGCAACGCTATTGACAAGCCATGGCTACGCGAGGGTTTCCCAATCAGATACCAGAGTTCAACGGCTCATCGTGGTCATCGTGGGTTGGACGCCTTCAGTTCTACTTTGAAGCTAACAACATCACAGACCCAGCCTTGAAGAGGGCCAACCTGCTGACGCTGTGCGGGGAGCAGACCTACGATACTGTCTGCGCCCTTATTCAGCCAAGCACACCAGCGGCAGTGTCTTACGACGACATCGTAAAAGCGCTGCAAAAGCACTACGACCCAAGGCCATCCGAGGTCTACAGCCGGGCTCGCTTCCAACGACGAGATCAACTGGGAGGAGAAACTGTGAGCGCCTACGTAGCCGCGCTCAAGAAGCTCGCTGCCGACTGCAATTTTGGAACGCTGTCGACAACAGCTACCGGGCAGGAGGGAGACGCAGCTTCTTCTGCTAACACCACCATGCTTCCCTTGGACGTGATGTTACGCGACAGATTTGTGTGCGGATTGAGTGACGAGTCACTGCAGCAGCGCCTGTTCGCTGAGAAGGACCTCACATTCAGCAAAGCTTACGACATCGCCGTTCGAGCGGAGAGCGCCGGTCACCAGCAGAGAGGGATTCGCCGGAACACCGAGCCGGTACACCAGACAAGCAACCAGGTGCGCAAGCCTTCTGTTGTTGTAAAATCGGTCAAAAAGGCACAACGCTGCTGGCGGTGTGACGACCAACACAACCCCCAGGGATGTCGATTCCAGTCAGCCACGTGTAATTTTTGCCACAAGCGAGGGCATATCGAAAGAGCATGCATTACGAAACGGAGACTTGCCAAGATAAAGTCACCTTCCCAGCCTAATCACAGCGTCAACGCCTCAGAGAATACGCCGCTATCTGATCTCCATGGAACAACATCAGCAACACCATCTGTGTTGTACGACCTGAACACCATGAATCTCGGCACGCGACCGAAGATTTTTACAGAAGTAAGCGTACATCACCAGCTGATTAAGTTCGAGGTGGACTCCGGCGCAGCCTGTACTCTGATCAGTGAGGACACGTTCCGAACTTCATGGCCATCTGACGCACCCGCCCTGCAACAAGACGACACGCACCTGCGAACGTGGTCAGGACAGAATCTGCCACTATTGGGCTCTGCCAACGTGCAGGTTAACTACAACGGCCAGACCCATACGCTACCTCTGCTTGTTGTGAAGGGCACAGGATCAAGCCTTCTAGGGAGAAACTGGTTTTCTCCACTAGGCGTGATGATATGCGGCATACACCAGACGCCGAGCCAGAACATGGTTGAGCAACTGCAAGAGAAATACGAAAGAGTATTCTCGGAAGAGATTCCAGGAAACGAAGGGCCCCCGGTCACACTGGAGTTGTTGGACAACGCGCAACCCAAATTTCTGAAGGCCAGGCCGGTGCCGTTTGCTCTCCGAGATTCAGTTGAAAAAGAATTGGACAAACTGGAGCAGCAAGGTGTCATCGAGCCGACGCAGCATTGCATCAAACTCTCAGCGTACGACTACGCTCTGGTCTACCGCAATGGGAGTAAACATCAAAACGCCGATGCGCTAAGCCGTCTGCCACTAGACGCAACTGTTGACGAACCATTTCCACCAGGAGACGTTCTGATGTTCGAAGCACTGCCAGAACCTCCGCTTACAGCAGGCACAGTTGCAGCATCTACGCAGAAGTGCGCAGCTCTCCGGCTAGTTTACACAGCTGTTCAACAAGGCAACGTGCATAAACTCAAAGGGGACAACTTCGACGCTTACCGCAGGCGAGCTACAGAGTTGAGCACCCATCGCGGCTGCATCATATTTGGGTCCCGAGTTGTGATGCCGAGAGAACTACGCGCACAAGCTATGTCTCTCATCCACGCCGGACATCGGGGCATCGTTGCAATGAAAAAGTGTGCCAGAAGCTACATGTGGTGGCCTGGCATTGACAACGACATCGACACAGTGGTGCGAGAATGCAAGCCTTGCCAGAGCAGCCGGAGCGCCCCGCCGAAAGCTCCTGTCCCAGAATGGGAAAAGCCAGACACACCATGGCACACACTGCACATTGATTTTGCAGGACCAATTGAGGGCTGCACTTTCCTTGTGGTCGTAGATGCCTACACAAAGTGGCTTGAGATAAGGCAAATGGGACAGACGACTTCGGCAGCAGTCATTGACAACCTCCGATCACTATTTGCAACGTTCGGCCTGCCGCGCAAGGTAGTGTCGGACAACGGAACACCGTTTGTGTCTGCGGAGATCCTCAAGTTTTATCGCGACAACGGGATCTCATCAGTTACATCGGCCCCCTACCACCCAGCGACAAACGGACAAGCCGAGCGCTACGTAGCCGAGCTAAAACGCGCCCTTGAAAGAGATCAGACAGGCTCGCTGCAGCGCCGCCTTGCGCGCTTTCTCTTCAAGCAGCACACGACGGTTCAGAGCACAACAGGCGAGACCCCCTCGAAAATGATGTTCGAGCGTGAAATGCGAACCCAGCTCACAGCCATCCTCCCCGAGCCAAAGGCAGAGACGTTCCGGGAAGAAAAAGCAATTCCGCGCTGCGGCACGCTTAATGAGGGGCAGCGCGTCCTCGCCCGACAGTTTCTGAAAAAGCCACGCTGGGAGGAAGCTACAATTGTCAGACGCATAGGCCTGCGCTCTTGGCTCGTCAACATACATGGCACAGTAGCACGCCGACATCTCAACCAGCTGCGTAGATTTACGACGCCGTCTGAGAGCTGTCCGCCAGCGGAGAGAGCACGTGCACCATCTTCCCACATAGCCTGGCACCTCTTCCCGGAAGAAGAGACTTCGCCCAGGACAGACCTAGGAGACACAGCGAACAACAGCCAGCCTACAAGTGTTTCTCCCCCGAGCGCACAAAGCCAGCGCGCCTCCACGCGTGAGCGCCGACCCCCTGCACGATACCAGGCAACTTTCTAAGGGGGAAGGAAGTGTTGTGTCCCCTTATTGCTTTTGTGTGTGTGCGCCCCCGCATCCTCCTCCTAACGACCACTCGCATCCTCCTCCTAACGACCACTTGCCCTTCGTCGCACGCTGTCGCCAGATGCCCCCCCATGGTGCGCCCCCGTGCGCCCCCGCATCCTCCTCCTGTTTTGGGAAGCCACTCCCTTCCGTGGACGCTTCTCCGCTCCCTCCTTTCTTCGGGCGGCCAGTTCGGCTCCTGCCTCGGTCGACGCTGGTCGCACCCTCATCGGCTTTAAATAAACGAAGTCTTAAAGTACCGTGTGCGTCTTTCGCTGCATTCAACACAGCGACCGGACACGACAGGTATACGTAAAAGTGCTATAGAAATATCTATAGCTGCTGCATAGCCGCCATATGTAAAAATTAGTAGGGAAAGTGATTAAATCCCAATCAATAAGGCTGTCAGGCAGGGAAACACGACCTCACTGAGTATTTGCAGGAGGTATTCGAGAATTGGGGTGGGAAGAGTCGGGGATGGAAGTTTATGGAGAATACCTCAGTAATCTCGAACTTGCTGTTGACATTGCCTTGCTATGTAACTAAGACGACGAATTGCAAAACATTATCGAGGACCTAGAGAGGCAAAGCAGAACGATGTGTCTAAAAAATAATATGAAGAAATCAAAGCAATGTTCAATACATCAGTTTGCGATAGGCAGTGGTGCATTGCTGCCAGGGAAGAAATCCATGCACGTAGGGAGCGTGGTAACCACTGACTCGAACCACGAGTTTGAAATAACTAGGACTAATAGCTAGGCGCTTGGCTTCTCAGAGTTTCTCAACATTAACTAGAAGCAAAGCTGGTACCACCGTCTGAACGAGTTTATTAAAGAGTGCACTTGAGCCATTGCGGAAATTCCGGGAGGATAGGATTTCGTATTTATCTTGGATAGTGTTGGACCGAAAACGTGGTTTCTTCGCGCAAGTTATTTCACTACTGTGTTTCATTTCTGTAATTAATTTAACCTAAGTGTTACACTGGTATGGAAATTTCAGCAGCATTTTTCGAGGTTTGCTGCGAGAAGAGCCCGTATTGTTATGGTCCAATCCACGCTTCGTGCCCAACAATAGCCAAGCCAAGTACGAAACCTCAGCTTCCCGGGATTCCTCCGCCTCTCCATGGCGGATGATGTGCAGTGCCGACTGCTTTCCCTCTAGGTAATGTTAAGAAACTGTATGCTCGCCTTATATGGGGCGAAATGCTTGGGAAATGGGTCTTTGACCTTGTGTAGACGAACATAGCTTGTGCCATGACGCTCTTTGGCCAAAGTTTTCCTTGCGTCATAATCATCATCGTCGTCAAATAACTATGGAAATAAAAATGGGGCAGAGGGCGCTCGGCAGGTACTTTCAGGTCATGAATGGCAGTTTACCACTATCCCTCGAAAGGAAAGTATATAACACCTGTATCTTGCCGCTATTAACCGATGGAGCAGAAACGTGGAGGCCAACGAAAAGGGTTCGAGCTACGCAAAGGAAAATGATAGGTGTAACGTAAGAGACTGGAAGAGGGCAGAGTGGGTCAGGGATCAAACGCGGATCAATGACATCCTAGTCGAAATCAAGAAGTAATGGACATTAGCAGGGCATGTAATGCGAAGGCAAGATAACCAATGGTCGTTAAGGGCAACGGAGTGGGTTCCAAGAGAAGGCAAGAGTAGCAAGGGTCGACGAGATTAGGAAGCTTGCCGGGATAAGGCGGCCGCGGCAGGTCTTCTTTAATTGCCAAGATATGGGAAAGGCCTTTATCTTGCATAGAACAGAGTTAGGCTGATTATGATGCTGATTATGAGATGCATATACTTGGTTTCAAATACGGGCCCATCAAATGCTTGGAAACCATGTCAGTAAGGCATTGTACTCCAAAATCGATCCCTTCATTCATAAGCGTATTGATTCGTCATTGTAAATTTCCCTGATTTCGCGAATAAGAGTCAGCGAAAAGTTATGTATAGTAAAGACCTTTGCTGGGTGTCTCATCCCACTCTCCAATTTAAGTGAACATTATGCAGACAATGAGAAATGACTACAGGAAGTTAGCCTTCTTGGAGGTCCCATAGATAACAAAGTGTCCAAAATATTAGTGTCCCGAAACAAAATACGGTTCCTGATATCAAAAAATTACCGACGATTACGTTACTTCCTAATGCGAAATTTGAGCGCAGCAAATAAGCTGTTTCACCTTTTCGATAGATTGAGGCAAAGAAATCGAGCAACACATGTATGCGCTATCACAGAATTTTTTTTTTATTTTTCACACGTATTCCTTTAACAAAGACTCCACTAACAGTTCTTGACAGTCATGAAGGAAGCTTTGTGGTCGGACAAATAGACTGATATATGTTCGACTTGGTACACCAATGCTTGATTCTCAAAGACGAGATCTATACAAGTGCCTCGCGAGGTTGTCACAGCCGTGGGACGCGTTACGAGCGAGATGAACGGGATGTTCTCCCGCATAAGTGTTAGGAAATTGCTGTTTGTCTTTATGTCAACATTAAAGTCCCCCACTACTAACATCGGTGTGGATCGATGGACGGTTAATGCGAGTTGCAGGAAGTGCACGACGTCTTTCGTGAGTGCGGTAGGGGCGAAGTAGGCAGCTACTACCAGCAAGCCGTTGGGCAACTTTGCGGCGCACAGTTCGCCAACTTCATGTGACGTGCCAAACATTTCGACTGGTATTGCAGAGAGACCTGTGCGCAAGTAGATAGCGACTCCCGCCGCTCTGTTGTGGTCTCTGCGAGCACCACAGCAGTATAGGAAATCTATGATTTCGAGAGGCTCTTCGGGATCCATCCAGGTTTCAGCAAAGCAAAGTACAGAGGAATGGCGCAGAATGTGATCGTGGTGTACGTCCTTGGCATGTGCGGCAAGGGAGCGTACGTTAAGAATGTGGTTGTGAATGATGAATCAAGTGCTGCCAGCGAATGACGCGTCCATTGGCTGTCTGCGTGTGTTACTGATGTGTGGTTAACATGTTAAGCTTCGCCTGTAAGAGTGGAACGCGACAGCGTCTTGCAACGCTGCCAGGGAGTCCACAGAACGCCATCGCCAATTCGGCTGTACGCCTTGCTGGACGGTAAATTTATTTTTTGAGGAAAGGAAATGTATCTCTCTCGCATATCTGGGTGGACACCTGCACCTCGCCGTAAGGGAAAGGGGGAAGATGGGAGTGAACGAAGACGCCGTATTAGCTAGACGCGCCTTTGTTCATTCCAAACCATTCAGCTGGCATTACGGAGTGGCTAGCGTGCTCGTATCGCACTTCCGGAGACCCTGGTTCGATTCCCCAACTCGACCAATTTCGTTCTCGGTTTTATTGATTTATGCGGTCTAACTAGAAAGGTTAATTAGGCTATTTCATATTTATATTCTTGTATTTCTATCCATCGTGTTCTGTCATTAACCTGTCAATTGTTGGAACTGTCTAGGATGTTCGACACAACGTATATGAAACGAGCAACGTCTTACTGAGTGGGGAAGTGCGTGGTGGTGGAGGGAACGCGGATTCGTACTTATCTGTTTTTTTCAGCAGCGTCTCCTTCCGCGGACGCTGTTGTCGCTGCGGCGCGCGTCTTTCTTTTCTTTTCTTCTGACCTCTTCATTCTCCTCTATATTAATTAGGCTAATTGATTAATTAAGCAATTAACTAAACTCAGTCAAACTTAGTTGCAGCATCACTATACGATCCCTTTGATTGGTTGCATGGTTACTAGCCAAAGTACAATTGGCCCCATTTGAAATTCGCGCACTGTGACGTCACGAGCATTTCGACCAATTGAAAAGCGTGACATTGGGGGCGGAGCTGGTTACGAGGCCGACGCCGACGACGACGCGAAACCCAGGAACGGACGCCAAAGAGCTGCGCTCTAAAACACCCGCCAGCACAGACAAGAATCTGTGCTTGTACTTTGGAGAACGACAGCATAGGACAATTGCTTTGTGCTGAGGTGTGACATATACTTAGGGTTGTTCGTTTTCGGGTAAAACCCGATTTTACCCGATTTTTGCACCCCGAACGTGTTCCTAAAATATCGGGTAAAACCCGCTTTTTCCCGAAGTTTTGCACCGAAATCTTCACAAAATGGGACTGCACTTTGAAACGAAACGTCTCAGACAAAGACGAAAACCAGTTGACTTTGTGGAAACTGGGAGCCCTACTCGATCCGTTCCAGAAGCGGCTGCTGGGTCAGTCGTTTGATGACTGCCGGCCTCTCTTTATTTCCGTGATGGGCGATGTAGGCTCGCTTCGCGAGGAGTTGAACCAGTGCTTGCTGGAAGCAAGCCCCAAAAATGAAGGTGTTGAAGTGGTAGACTATTGGAACGACGCAACGGTGTGTTACCCAAGGCTAGCAAATGCAGCGTTGTCATTGTTGTGCCTAGCTAATGGCAGCTGTGACTATGAGCGAACGTTCTCTCAGCTAAGGTACCTGCAGAAACCAGACAGGTCTCGGATGGAAACCGAGATGTTGCGCATGCAGATGATTATGTATGTTAATAAGTACGTGTAGAACATCGATGACCAGCCCTCGTGAATAAAATGTTTCTTTTCTCAAAACTGACCGTTGCATCTCACTGCTAGTAATAATTAATTACCAAAGAAACGCCAAATTTTTGCAATACTTTCTTGAAAGCAGCCAAAAATATAGCCCTAATGGTTACCCACCGGTTATAGCAAATCGAATAAATTATTAGTTTGCAAATTTAACCCGATAAAACCCGAATTTCGGAGTTTTTCCACCAAAAACCTGATTTCTCCCCTATTATTAAGCCGAAAAATAACGCCCGATTTTTACCCCCCAATTTGAAAAAATATAAAACCCGAAAACGAATAACCCTACAGTATACTGTATAGGGCCCATATATTCTCGGGTGTTTGCAAGTAATGGCCAATCTTCTCCGAATCTTGATATCATGACAGCGCTCCTGAACGTCTCTGTGTCCCTTACTTCGTCCCTTGTCCGTTTTTTTTTTTTTTTTTGCTCTGAATTCTATATAACATAAGTTTGTAAAGTTCGTGTAATTCCTGACTTCTAACGCGAAAATTCAGCGAATGTAGTTTTCAGGTGTTCTAAACTGAACACACCGCAATAAATGTGTGGATACCTTGTGCTTATTCCAGAGGCGTCCTCTCAATTAAGTGACCCGCTCATAAAACTTTTTTAACTCGCATTATTTATTACATGGCTCAATTCGTGGATAAGTTCGAAAAGACGCTTAAGAAATAAACGGCCAGAACTCGGGCACTGTCCTGACTCTTGCTGACTGGCGTCATTGTATCAAGTGCTACCCACGCTCTCGATGTCCTGACCCAAGGTTCTTGTGCTTTTAAAATGTTCGCTGTGATGTTGAAGGAATATTTTCGCGGTGCACAAAGAGTGGCAGGTTTTTCACGGGCACGGAAGTTTCACGCAGGAAATGGTAATGCACGCACAGAAATAATCGTAGTAAACGAGAAATAAACCTGAACATCTCCAAGTTGTTTGTGAAAATATTGACCAATAACGCAGCATGCTGTGCCCAATTGTGAAATGTTTTCTGCTGCATAAAACTTTCCGGAAAACAGCGATTTCTGCAATATTTTTCTCAATACCCCGATTTGCTCAATAACCCGATTTGTACCCGAATTCAGGCTCAAAAAATACCGTCCGGTACTTACCCCCTGAATTCCGGGGAAAAAAAAGAACAACGAATACGAAGTGCCATACGCAGCTGGATTTGAAAAGGCGACAGTCGCCACGGAGGAAAAGATGAAGGCGTGAATTGTGGCAACTGAGGTAGGATTACTGAGTCGCTGCTTCGCCGCAAATGGAAGCAGCGCGAAACAATAGTCCGAGTCTGCGTTAGCCTTCCAGAAAGGTCGTCCTTCTCGGGAACTGTAGCGGAGGCGGGGTGGTTAAGTTCTCAGGATATACTACGTACCATCTCAGGCGTGTACTTCAAGCGAAAGCACGCTTCTGAGGGCTCATATTCTGGCACAGCCCGCAGCAACTCTTTCTTTAGCGCTGTAGCATGACTTCATATTCGCTTTCCAGCTCAGTGCTGCTAGCTCTTCATCCGGTCGCTACATTCAGCAGGGAAGTCGCCTTATGCAGCAATGGCACACCCTTTTGTCCCTGTAAGCTATAAATAGTTTATTTTCTCTGCAGTTTCCTCGCTTTTCAGCCACAGAGTTGCTTCTGCTGTCCCTGAGAAATATACAAACCTGAGCTGGCTCGTACACAAGAGCCCAGAGTTAAAATTATGGCTATCATTAAGTGCGACTGTGGCTCCATGTGCAAAGCGTAGTGTTCGCTTTCATGCGCACCCGGATAGATAAACCTTGCTCAGACTCCGTATGTTCCCGATTTATAATGAGGCGCGCTGCAGAGCATCTCAAAAGGCCCTTACGTAAAGATCCATAGAGCTTGGGGATCGGCCGTGGCTGTCTGTGTACGTGAATTTATCAACAGTGACTCAAGAAGGGGATCGGCATTAGAAGGGGATCGGCAAGAAGGGGATCGGCATTGCTGTTGCCGATCTAATTAGCTTGCCCTTGCAGCATATATGTAACAACGCGTTAGTTCAAGGTATTTTTCCAGATGGTATGAAAATTGCCAGAGTGGTTGTTTTACACAAAGGTGGCCCTTATGACAATATAAACAACTACAGACCTATATCTGTACTCCCTTTGTTTTCTAAACTGCTGGAATATTTGATCAAAATCAGACTGTGTAAGTTCTTTGACGACAGACAAATTTTTGTTAACGAACAGTTCGGATTTCGTGAGAAGAAGTCAACAGAAATGGCATTGCTTAGTATAAAGGAAAAAATATTTTCTAATATGGATGACAAACAATTTACAGTTGGACTTTTTTTAGATTTCAGGAAGGCATTTGATTCAGTTAAACATGATATTTTATTTTATAAGCTACCGTTTTATGGCATTCGAGGAGTTGCCTTAAATCTGATCCGTACTTATCTTTCCGGTCGCGTTCAGTATACATGTTTGAATGGTCATCAATCACAACCTGGTCAATTAATATACGGTGTCCCACAAGGGTCTATTTTGGGTCCAGTATTTTTCATTCTTTATATCAACGATATAATAGCCATCCCTCGAACTCCCACAATAATTTTATATGCAGATGATACCAGTGTATTTTTTTCTGGCATGCATCTTAGTAATATTCAGGCTGAGGCAAATGCATGGTTACAAGAATTGTCTTTATGGTTGAATATAAATAAACTAGAGTTAAATGTTAATAAAACAAAGCTTATTGTATTTAAGGCACGTAACAAGCCTGATAACAATGAAATTAATCTTACATTCAAAAATAGCGTAATTGAGCGTGTTTCTTCCTACAAATTTTTAGGCATAATCTTTGAAGAACACTTGAGTTGGACCCTGCATATTAATAAGATTCATGCCAGCATATCAAGGTCATTATGTGTATTATATAAACTTCGAGACCTTGTTCCGAAATGGCTGAAGTGGCAGTTATATTATACCCTAATTCAATCACATCTTCATTATAGTTTACTTGTTTGGGGATCTACAACGAAAACTAACCTCACGAGGCTGATAACATTACAGAAAAAAGCAATACGATATGTCGAAAACCTTCCATACAATGATCATACAGGTTTGTACTTCTCTAAGCATTCTATTCTAAAAGTCAATGAATTATTTGAGTTCAAACTGCTTTCTTATGTGTTTAACGATTTCAAACATAATCCCACTTAATATGTTCAATTAAACTCTAGTAGTGACGCGCCTTATCAATTAAGGCACGTCAGTTACAGAGTACCATTCGTAAGGACTAACTATGGAACCGAAATGCTTTCATATTTAATTCCCAGTCTTCTAAATAAACATACACAGGCTATAGAAATTATTCACAAATCTGTTTCCCAAAAGTCATTCAATAGAAATGCTAAAGCTTACCTCCTTTCTCGCCCGAATGATTAAAATTCTTGATGTCCCTGTTTTTTCGTCAACTCTTTCAATTCTCGTGTTTTTCTTGTTGTGATGTGCCTTGTAAATATTTACTTTAATTATGTCATTGCAAAAGTATGCACCTTCCTCCTACTTTTACCTTGTATAATTATGTGTTGTTTTTTGTAATGAGAGTGTATGAAGCTCCTGCTTCTTTTGCCGCTTGTTCTGAGCATTGTGTCGGGTGCTTGGGCCCCGTCAGGCAGAGTGCATCTGCCTTTTGCCCCTGTATCCGAGACCTTGTTGTCTAAATAAAGATCTATCTATCTATAGAGCACGGAATACATTTTTGAAAAAAAAAAATAATAAAGGAGAAATAAGATCAACGCGTATGCTTTTCCTCCACAGTTTGTTTTCTCAGGGCATGGGGAATGTGCTGCCTGTTTCCCGCCTTTCATTTTAAACCTGCAGCAATAACGCATGCGCTAAGCCATTGCCTCTGAATCGCTTCCTGTAATTCAATTGCTATTTGTTGCAATCCAACTGCAATTGCAATGGGCAATGTGTCGCTATGCAAACTGAGCGCCAGCGACCACTACAACGACCAAAAGGAAATCTGCAACTTTTGCACTTTCCTGGACCGCCGTGCGAAGATACAACCTTGGTAAAAAGTCTTCGTGCCACATTGCTTTCCAGCAGTCCAATGGAGCACTGATGGCGTCCCGCAAGATCTAAACATCTGTAGGCTAAGATGAGCTCTTATCCCCACTTTGGTATTTAGGAATGCCGCAAGTGTTCCACTATAGAACTCTATAAAGCAAACCATGTGGCCCGAAGACTTCTGGCCAAGGCTGTACATGTGCACCTCCGCTTAACAGCATGCTTGGAATATGTCAAATCACTGAATGTGCGAAAGGCTTCATTGTATTTGTTTTAGTGTTTATTTTTCTGTTCCCATGAAAAGAGGCGCCGGTGCGATACAGCAGACTAACTGCAAACTGCGCCTGTAACCCCTCAGGGAAAATGAAGCTTTTCGCTCAAGACTTCACGCAGAAGTCGTGCCTCTTCAAACCGAGACTATAACGATATCTTTATTTTGAGGCGTTATAATTTCGAACCCTGGGAGCCGGTATAGAGAACGCCAGTGCACCCCCGTCCTTTTCAGGGCAAGCTGCACTGCGAAACTGGCGCGGGAAAATAACGGGTGCCTACAGAGCAGGGGAAACTACATGGCCCAACCGCAACCAACCCAGCAATACACTGCAGAGCGTGCTGCCCGGAAGAGGGGTTTGGGAGGCAGCTGTCACAAGCCTCCCCTGGTGCCGCGGACGCCGATATAAGCAACCGGAAACGGGCATGTAATGCATACACCCCGATAGTTTCTCCCAGAACGTCAGTGACAAGACGCTCGGAAACACTGCGTATCGGATACTGCTGACCACGGGCGCTTGCACTCCGTCTCGCAAATCGAAGCTCTGAACATCAGCCGGCACCGCGACTAGCGAAGCAAGGCGGGGAAAACAAATGGCCGCATGATTTTCCAAAACAAAGAAGTAGAAGGAATGTACGATGTTAAACCCCGTCCAAGGCAACGGGGAAAGTGAGAGGCGCATGCCGGGCGAGCAGCGGTGACACTGCAGGTGGCGCATAATGTACCGTCGAAACAAGTACACCGCCCTTTGTAGCATCCGCTTGAGGCGCAGCGCTGTTTGCCCCCAGCGGGAGGGCTCGGAGGCCACCGGGCCGCTGGCGCAGCGGGCCTCCGTCGAGCGTCTCCGACGATGCGCCGGGGAGTGGCCGCCTCTGCAGATAGGTGTGCGGCGCAAGGGTTGGCCCAGGTGGCTGCGCACCCCCGCGGGGCCCGTAAATTGCCGGCCGGGACAAAGTAGCGAGCGGCGGCGCGTTTACGAGCGCGCCTCCCGGCGGCTGAGTTACGGCGCTGACAGGGCGCCCCTAATTTAGACGTCGCGGGGCAGCAGCTGCTGCTCGGCAGCCACAGGTCGGCCGCATCGAGCGCCGGCTTCGACCGGCCAGCGCGCATTAGGTTAATTGCTCGCCGCGGGGCCTGATTGAAGGCAGCGACCGGACTGCGGGGCGACGGCGCCGGACCGCGAGAGCCGGCGCTCCCGCGCGGACGCGCCTTTTGTCCGTCCGGAAATTGAAATTCGATCTGGCACCGACAATGGCCAACGGAATCAATTGATTTTGCCATAAGGAGCCGCGCGAGCGCCTTATCGGCGCCCGCCGGTGCTTCCCCTCCTCCTTTTCTGGGGAGGTGTGTATATACCTGCAATTGGCGTTCGTTAGGCTTGCGCAGGCGCGCTATCGGCCTGATAGATGGGTCGCGCGCACTTCAGGGGCGCCTCGGAGCAGCGCGCGCCAGAAGGTTTCAATTTTCTCTGCCATTACACGGACGCCTATTTTCTTGGCGGCCGCACAAAGGGCCGGACAATCTGGGCCGCCCATCTCGCCGATAGCTGCCGCGGCGGCTGAAAAACGGCGCGCACCTTGGGCCCGCCAGGATTGGCTCTCTCGGCCCGGGGGCCGGGAGATGGAATTGAACCGATACGGCCGCCGCGCGCACTCACAAAGGCGCCCCCGCTCCCGGGGCTCGATTAACGGGCCGCTCGCGCGCGCCCAGGTCGATCAGGCTTTCTCGCACGTCACTCGCTGTGCGCCTCGCACACAATAAACGCGGGGCGCCGAGCCGGGCAGCGCCGAGTGGACGCCGCACAATGCAGCCCGAATTGTGGTGGCATGCTGGCTGTCGAAATCCGGTGCGCTGTACGCTTCTGGGCCGCCGGCGTCCCTGCAGCGACGGCGACAGGAGGCGCTTCTGAACGCCCGGCGATGCGGCTGCACGTGCGCAAACGACCCTCCATCGCCACTGATGAATAAAAGCAAGAAAAAGTAACCGGAGCGAGAGCGTGTTATTTGCCCGTCCCTATGGGGTGTAAAGAGATCAGGTCTGGGATCTTCTGGTATGGAAATTTCGTCACTTCTGTTATCACGCAGGCGCAATATCCTTCTTTCACCCAGTTGGAGTGTGCTATAAGTACAGAAAGACAGTCTGGCCAGACAGGACCTGTTCATGCATCGACAAAAGCTCTCGGTATTCCTATTTCTGTTTTGTTTTGTTCTCTCTGCTATTATAAAACAGCGCGAGGCATATAACCTATTAGGCACACCCTTCGCTGCCACACAGAGCGAGTTTGCTGCAAGAGAAACACATGAAAATGATAGAGTTGTCCGAATTTTCGGCTTTTTATCTCCGTTGTTTTCTACTCCGACTCACAGACTGAGCAGCGATGTGAACTAAGGCAGAGGCTTTTGAATATATAAGAGAACGAATTATTGTCCTTCCGTCGTGCAGCATTGTGGAAAGTTCTCTGGTAACGTGCATGCAGTTCCATGCATCTCATTGAGTAATTGCGCGCGTCGTGTGTGTATATATAATATATGACGTTAAACACCATAAACCAAACCATATACAGTATATATATATATATATATATATATATATATATATATATATATATATATATATATATATATATATATATATATATATATATATATATATATATATGTGTGTGTGTGTGTGTGTGTGTGTGTGTGTGAGAGAGAGAGAGAGAGAAGCCAACAGCCACAGAAACCAAGGGACACAGGGGATTTTTAATTTATTTATTTTGTGGTGTTCATCAATTTACGATATTACTGAATATGTTATCGCTTAAAGCTAATTGATTAGAAAAGCAGAAGAAAAAACAACCACATGCCGCCGGTGGGAACCGAACCCACGACCTCCGAATTACGCGTCCGGTGCTCTTCCCACCGGCGGCATGTGGTTGTTTTTTCTTCTGCTTTTGTGATCAATTAGATTTAAGCGATAACATATTCGGTAATATTCTAAATTTATGAACACCACGAAATAAATAAATTAATTAAAAATCCCCTGTGTCCCTTGGTTTCTGTGGCTGTTGGCTTCTCGGATATTTATAACGAGCCCCTCAATCCCCTTCCCTTGTTTGCTATATATATATATATATATATATAAGGGCTGCAATACCTAAAGAGCACAGCGTTTGTGGCTAGGTGGTCTCGTCGGGTGGATACCTTGTTGAAACATATTTGTAAACATTAATAAACTAATCCCCCCAGGCGTTTCAGTTAACTTGATAATTAATCTGCATTGAATGAAATACGACAATTTGCATAAAACAACTGTTCTACGCTCGCTTCGCGAACGGGTGCGCAGTGCGAGCATGCGTATGCTCTTTGTGCATGAGACTATTACGCTGCTTCTGCTCACTATTCCCAACATAAGTGGCCAATGCGCCGTCGAAAACCGCCGGTCAACGGACACGGTGATTTTGTCACAAAGTGCGCGCATGCCTTATCTTTCTTTTTTCTTCTCCGACCAAATTGGCCACGGCTGGCCACGGCGCCGGTAGTATGCGGGCATGTCGCGACGCAGCGGCGATGACTTTGCCTCCCCCCGCGTGGGCGTTGACCCCTCGCGAAGCTGGGGGGTCAAGACTACGCCGCCCCCCTCCTCAGGATTATCGCCGGGAAGCGAGTACTTTCGCGAGGGGGGGACGGGAAGCGGCCGGTGAATGCCCTAGCACCCGTCCCAACCTTGGGAAGTTAACATCGCTCCTCGTTGGGACCATACTTTTCCTTCGCGTCCCCTTCAGTTTCTTCATGTTTCTTCTCCCCCCTTCTCAACATCTGTAAATCGTTGGTGCACGGGGCCGAGAGGATTCGTTTGCTTTTATTTGTTTTTTGTGGTTTGTCACGTGAACACGGTGGCGGGAAAATCACGACCGAGTTAGTTGGTTTAGAGATTTCGGTGCGTGCCGACGTGTGTGGGGTCAGCCAGGGAAGTGCTCGGCAAGCGAGCCTAGGCGGTGTCTGACGCGTAGAGCGCGGCGACGGCGGCCCCGAAAGACGCGTGGAAGACGCGTAACCCGGGGCCCAAGTTCGCCCGTATCCGCACCCCCCCCCCCCCACCCCCCCCCCCCCCCCCCCCCCCCCCCCCATCAGCACCGCGCGCTTCCGCAGCCCGACGCTCCCTTAGACCGGACCTTGCCACTACGCAGCTAAGCCACCGTTTCTCACCACTCGCTCCACTCTTTTCTTTGTTCTGTCGCTGTTCTCGTCCTATTCTTTTGTACATTGCTTTAATCGTGTAACTTTGTTGTATAGTTCTCGCCCTGTTGCTTTCCTTCCTATTGTTAATAGTTGTTTGTGTTCGATTCTGTGTTTATTCGTGTCGCGTCTCTGTATTGCCGCTGTTTTGTTGGGCCTTGTTTTGTAACTTTTTGTTGTGTTGGTTTGCCCAAGTATAAAAGTGTTTGATAAGTAACCTGCCTACGCCTCATGCCTCCAGTCAACGGCTAATCAGGCGTGGCCCCTATCGCCGGTCAGCAGTCTAACCTCATCTTCCGCACGCGGGGTGGAGAGGTTTGTCGCTCCTCCCCCTCCGAACTTACGGAGAGTGCAGCAGTGGGCAGGTTGGCCCGATTAATTATAACTTCGGCGCCAACCAAACATCAAGCCGCCCACCATATCTTGACAGATTTCGGCTCGGGAAAGAACGCTTGCTTCTGCGGTTCTCTCCGTATCACTACCTGTGCGGCTATGCTCCATCGGATATCCTGCGTTAGCACGCTCTTGCGAATCCTGAATGAAGCAAAGATGGCAGCTGTTGTGAGCCTGCAACAGAGGTCTGAACGAAGAGCAAAACAGACTGCAAATAATTTTAAGACTGAGAACATGCCAAATAGCGTAGCAGAAATCAGAAGTGTTCGTATTGTGGCTGAGTACCCTCGCACATTGCTCTCTTTAGTCGGCGCTCTACGATTCTGCTCACCAGTCGAAAACAATTGCGACCGTTCCGCCGAGTTGAAATTTATGTCTCGACAAGTTAATACGTGATCGAAAACTTCTGTTTAGCCAGATATGAGCTGTTTAAAAGCTGGCGGCTAAACTGTGACCCTGAGGCTTTACAAAAGCTTACTCAATTTACTCCATTTTTTTGTTTAAACTTCATTGGAGGTTTTCACTCTTGCCGCCAACGTATGCTGCACACTCAGCCGTGGTGCTCAGCCTTAGTAAGCATGAGAATTAAATATGGACGACTGTCTTAGTTTTTGTTTCATCCCAGGTGTCAAATGTTTCAATGAAAGATATGCTCTGCGCAACGGGATGAAATAACATCGCACTCAAAATAACGTAAACTACTACGAGACAGTTTCGGCCACCTGAGGTTCTTGAACGTGCACTGACATCGCACAGCACACGGGCCTCTAGAATTTCGCCTCCATCGAAATTCGACCGCCGCGGCCGGGATCGAACCCGCGTCTTTCGGGTCAGCAGCCGAACACTGTAACCATTGAGCCACCACGACGGCTTGCTCATCTCTATAATATCGATTCCAGCCACTTTCTTTAGACCTAGGACTGCTCCTCTATGAATGCTGGTAACTGCGCTACGAAGTATTTCATGCATAGTATGGAATTAGCAAATGGAGTGAAGAGAGAGAGAGAAAAGCACTTTATTGAAGAGCGGCTTATGACGCGCTCAGAATTTCCTGGGCATGGAGCACCAGAGAGGGCTGGTCTTCCGGTTGATCCGACGCCAGCCAGGTACTCCGGGTGGGGAGGAGGGTGGGAGGGTAAGATGGGAATTTGGGAGCTGCTGGGTACTGAAAGAGACAGTGCTCCAGATTGGCATAGGGTCAGACTGTATACCTCTAGCTCGTAGACATGTTTCAGTGCACGGAGAAAACAGTTTCAACAAAAGCAATCAACTCCCCTTCTCGGAAGTGCCCGCAAAGATGGCAACTTTAATGCGCCAACTCTGCGATTTCCTTCGGAAGGCTCCGCATAGGCTACTGACGCAACGTGGTGCCGGCTCTCCCAATTGGAAAAAAACTGTCAGTCAGCATAACTACAGCTATTTCATTTCGCGAGGGCAGAATTCACGCAGCGCTACCTACTGAGGCTCATTTTCGATACCAGGGCGGGGTCCATTTAGTCGATGATGGGGAAGAAAAAGAAGCTCTCGGCTGGTTATCGTTTCCCGCCAAGTTTGTTCACATCCTGCCAGCTCGTTTATTTATCATTCACTACTTCGTCGCCTTCAGTAATGCGTTTCGCGATTGCGCACGCCGCTATGACTGCGGGAGCTCTCGGGGCGACAGATGCGAATCGCGGTGGGGAGGGGGGGGGGGGGGGGGGGGTAAGGCGAGCGAAGGACCCCAGCCAAGCCGGCGCTCAGGCCCAAGGAGGAGATCCCGTGCGGCGCACGTGTAGGGTTTTTTCTTGCTTCGCTGCTCCTTGTCGTGCGTCGGCGCCACGGGCGATGCGGCGCGGACACAGCAATGCACTCGAGCAAGTTTTTCCGAACGCCATTCCCCCAGCCCCCTCCCCGAGCAGGTCGTTAGCAGAAGCGACGGCTGCGAGACGAGGGAAGGCGGCTTCCCCGCAGCGCCTAGAAGTTGCGAGGAGAAGCGGCACTTTGCCAATTAGCGGCGAGCGGAGCGCTGCGCTCGGCCGAGCCCCGGGCTCATTTATCGCTCGCAAGGCGAATTGGCGGCGGGGCCCGAGCTCTCCCTCCCCCCTCCGGCAAAAGGTGGGGGGGGGGGGGGGGGGGCGAACCCCGGCCGGGGCGCAAAGGAGACGATAAAGGAGTCGTCAGACGACGGCTTCGAGGGGGCGCTCCAGATAAGACGTCGCGCGCACCCATTATACAATTCATCTGGCCAGAGATAAGCGTTTACACAGCAATTTCCCCCGTCTAATGGAGTTTTATGAGCTGATGACTGGGCCGCGGCGGCGCGATCCTCGGGCCGGCCACGATAACCCTCCCCGACCGGAACACACCGGGCCGAGGAGGAGCGGGTGCGCCATCTTGGGACGCCTGATCGACGCGTCCAGGAAATAGCGTCCGCGCTTTATCGGCCCCCGCTGACTCGGCGCTTCCCCGGCGGGACGTGATCTCATCGGCCGCCGTCTCCGCTGACGAGCCGCCGACGCCCGGCGGACAAAACGCGCGCCCACGCGGCTCCCTTGCGCTGGCAGAAGGCAGTCTACCGCGTAAGGGCCTTCGTGGGCTGCAGCCGAGGGGTCTTTGTGCCTAGTTTGGGGATCTACGATCGTACCTTTTCGCTAGCCTCTCTATCCACTCATATCCGTCACATACGCGATCGGTCGGTGGGCTGCTGTTGTCTCATTCAATTCAGTCGTGCTGCATGCAAGGCGTTTGTAGTCCTCATTGAAGAAAGTCATATTTATTGGCCAAGTGAGCAGCTGATGGAAACTATGGGCATGCAGAATTTATCGAACACGGTGGACTCGGATGACACGGACTTCCTGATTTTTGGCGTTTGTATACAGTAGATAGCGTCGCATGGGCATATGAATAAAGCGTAGGTGTTGTACGTTTGTCAACTTTTCACTCAATGTAAAGGAATGGTTCATGTAATATTTCACACTGCATACGCGGCAATTTAAATCTTACCTGCGAAAAAGAAAGAAGCCTCGGCAGTGCCAAATCAAGTGCGAAGTTGCCTTTACTTGCACAAAAACGAATTTTGGTTTTGTATATAGCGGCGTGATTAGGCCCAGTTAGACTAGATTGGATTAGGTCAGTTCTCTCATGGACCACCCGGTCCGGCACCTGTATTCCTCTCGTAATCACTTCCTTTACTTTCCCCCCCTTCATTCAAAATAGTGCTGCAGGGGCAGCAGAGTGAACTGAACGAGGTGTCGATGATTAGTGCTAGAATAATAAGCACGAAATGCTTTTAGCTTCCATTCTCGGCAGACTAAGGCGAACATTGTCCGGGGAACCGCGGCGAACTTGAGGGCGAACACGTAGCCAACTTTCCTGAGCTTTGCGTCCGAACGGTATGTGCGGCGTTAAAGGAACCAGCGCGGCGCCAGAGGGAGCGCGCCGCGAGATGTTTCGAAATCTCTGTAATCACGGCGCAGATCGGGTGTCCGCGATGCCGCCTGGCGCGGAAGTGACTCAGATGTCAAGGCTACATTTGAGTGCGCCCCCAGCTTGGGCCTAAACAACAACAGACGCGGGGCGTCTATAAAAACAAAAAAAAAGCAGTGAGGGCGGCGGAAGATCCGAGGTGCGCTGTCTGGCACACGAGTGGCCCCGCACATGTTATGGCTGGGTTTGGTAGAAACGAGACCTTGAAACGAGGTCTAGTTTGACTCAGAACGCAGTAAGCTTACAGGCCTGTGTCGTTTACTCGTGAATGCGCGGTTGTGAGCTAGTGCATGGCTCGTATTGCTCTTCGTTCGGCGAATTCGGCGGCAGAAGCGCTTCGTGATGTGGTATGGCGTGGACGAGACCCATTTCAAGAATGTGGCTAGCACTATCTGTAACACAGCCTAGACAGCGCTACGCCGGCCCTACAAGTAATTTTATTCTGCTGGCCAACACCGTGTTTACAAACATAGGGGGCGCTCGCGAACGCCGGAGACGACTGGGGGTGAAAACTAATACTTGAAAATAAAAAAAGATAAATAAGAGAACTGCTTTCAGAACTTTTGTCCACATGTATTCCCATGGGCGCTAACCCTACTTTTTACAACCCCCCCTGTCGACTTGGCTGGCGACAGCAGCGCCCCCGCACCTTGCTTACGTCACAGATTGGTATTGGTCTATAGACTCGACAACTAGAGACAGCAATTTTTTTTTACTAATAATGGTATCGAATGCTGGCATGCAGACGTTGTTGCATCGAACGCCTCATTGCTCTAAGAATAAACTTTCGCAACATGAAAGTAACGGCGCAAGATTGGTGTTGGCGTTCGAGCCTGCACTTCACATTAGAGACCTCCCCAGTGTCGTTCATTGCATCTACAAGAAGTCGAAAAGAAGAAGGAAACGCTGTGGGGCGTGATTTTACGACATCGCGTGCCAGCGTGTCCTTCGGCAAAAACATAAAGGAAGAATAGGACCCGGCCTTTTATTAAGCTTTGGGTGCCTTTGATGACACGAGGCTGATAAAAATGCAGTAAAACGGCCGTAAAAATCAGTGGCAGTGTCAAGTTCGTTTAGTATCTTCCTGCACGAACATGTGTCTGCCGTTACGCGCTTCCTTTTACCTTTTTAGGTGATTTCTTACCTCTTGTCGGGAAGTTTGCTGTAAAATTTGCTTTTAATAAACAATGATCTGCGCTCTACTTGAGTAAGCTGTATACTTTTTTTTCTGTGCTTTGATCAAACTGCGCTTATATACTTTGGGATATTCAGTCTCGCGCGCATACGTCCCTCGCTTATCTGCGGCGCATGTGTATGCATTCACCACGGCAGTATGTCCTCGCTTCCCTATGCTGCAGCCCGCGCAAAGACCAATTTCGGACAAGAGCGGTATATGGCCTTGTCTCTACCGGGGAGCGCACATGCACCAAGCGAGCCAAGCTTGAGACCGAACAGCTTTGTGAATCCAGACCCAGGTTTTTTTGCAGTCACACTCGGCTCAAAATACACAAGCTATTTTCTGAATTTTTATGGCTTTTCAACTTGCTTTTGTTTTTGTTTTTTTTTTCGCACAATTTCAATACCTCAGCGCTCAGCGAGCCGTTGAATGCGATCCTTAAGTTGACCGCGATCACGCGTTTGAAATCTGCTCGACTGTTCACGTGGAAAGCTGTTTTAGTGTTTCGGCAATTATGAAAACTTTTATGGGTGCATGCAATGATTGATTGATTCATTCATTTATTTATTTATTTATTTATTTAAAGAACACTCTTTATTACATGCGAGGCATCAGAGGCAGCGTGTGGCCACACCGATGTCACTGTGGCCTGATCGTCGCCACCGAATATCACATGTCTTTTGGGCCTTCCGAGACGAATTTTGCTAGCTTTGTCCAGAGCAGAGCAAAGGCCATGCTGTCTTGTATTATTGAAAGCCCACAGTCTCCTTACGTGGCCGGACTGATCGCAGAGGCTCCCAGATGATGTGGGCAGCTGTCACGGGGCTCCGGCAGCGACGTTGTGCAAGATATTAAGGCGAAAGCCTTTAATGTCTCATCGTTGTAAGCAGCAGTTGTCGACAGAAATGTCACGCTTTTCAGTTGGTCGAAACGGTCGTGACGTCACAGTGCGCCAATTTCAAACGGGGCCAATTGTACTTTGGCTAGTAACCATGCAACCAATTGAAGGGATCATATAGTGATGCTCCAAGTAAGTGGGACTGGGCTTAGTTAATTGCTTAATCACCCAATTAGCGTAATTAACTTTCCTAGTCAGGCCATATAAATAAATAAAACCGAGTAGGAAATTGGTCGAGCTCAGGAATCGAACCCCGGTCTTCGGAGTGCGAGACGAGCATGCTATCCACTCCGCAATGCCAGCTCGATGGTTTGAAATGAACAAAGGCGCGTCTAGTGAATACGGTGTCTTCGCTCACTGCCATCCTCCTCCCTTCCCTTCCGGCGAGGTTTAGGTGTCCACTGAGATGTGAGAGATAGATACATTTCCTTTCCTCAAAAACCAATTTACCGACGAGCGAGGCGTGAACCGAATGGGCGACGGCGTTCTATGCACTCCCTGGAAGCGTGCAAGACGCTGTCGCGTTCCACTCTTAGAGGCGAAGCTTAACATCTTAACCACACATCAGTGACCGCACTTTAGGTAAAAAAAGTGCACCCCCCCCCCCCCCCCTCCGAATTTTGGCGGGTGTCCACCGAGATATGTGAAACAGTTACTGCGTAATTTCCTTTCCTGAAATACAATTTTCATTTTCTTCATTACGGGCCATCTTTGTCTTTCTTCTTTCACTCCCACTTCCTCGTTTCCTCTACGGTGCGGTTCAGGTGTCCACCGAGATGACAGAGAATTACTGCGCCATTTCCTTTCCTCAAAAACCGTTGCGTTCAACCGGCAAGGCATCGCGCCGAACGTGTGGTGGCGTTCCGTGGACTCCCTGGCAGCGCTACAACACGCTGTCGCGTTCCACTCCTAAAGGCGAAGCTTAAGCGCCATTAATTAGCATTTAATTAGTATTCAGGCATTAATCAGTAACTAACCATTAATTAGTGATTTGTCATCACTTAGTAATTAGTACTCAATTACATGTGGCGCCACCAGTGCCACAGAAGCAGTCAAAGTGGTGCGGAAAACGCTTTCGCCTCTACGCACTTTAGACAGTCAAAGTGCCCCTGAATTTTTGTGTCTTAAACACAGGCGATAATTTTTGCACGCGCTGTAGTAAGTTAGGGATACACCACTCGTACTAAAAATAAAGTTTTGATGGTGGGAGTATGGGATCTACTTGAATGTTTGGAACAAGGCGTGGAACGCGAATTGAAAAAAAGAAAAACAAGTGTAGAAGTATAAACTGGATTCGATTTTGCAGCAGCCATGCTGCCTTGTATCTGAGACACGTATTTCGTGTTATATCTCCACTTTTGTTACCTTCCTGCTTCAGGGGCGGATTTATTGGTGACTCTTAAAGGAGATTGGTTGGTTGGGGGGGTCTCATTTGAACCGTGTATTTCTCAGGTTTTTTCGTCGAAAAAATGTTGTTCGGCAAGGTCTTCCTATGTAAAATTTCTCGCTTGTGTGCTTGTGTGTGTGTGTGTGTGTCTGTGGGGGGGGGGGGGGGAGACCTCCCCACTCGCCCACTTGAATCCGCCCCTTTACTGCTTCGCATCCTATTTTCTTCTCCTGCGCTTTGCTGTATCTTTTCATTCAACCAATAATAATGAATGCGTACTGTACTTATCTCACAATACTGCCCTAGTTTCTGTAACCTACAGTCGACCGTGTTTCCAAAAGAGCCGGCAGTGCAGTTGTGCCGTCTTCTTTTATCTTTGTTTTCGTTTTCAGGCATGTGCAGCCAAGTTGCTCAGCAGTTCGTCTTGTGCTGGCAACGGGCCCCTCTTGATCCTCTGCAGGATAGTGTTTGAGAGGCAGCAAGTTGCGCTTGTAAGAAACGATTAGTAACTCGAACCTACAAGTCAGCAAGTACACTCACCAGTGAAATAATTTTGCCTTGCCACACGTGAGCCGCTGTGAGTTTGAGTGCGAGTGGGCCGCTGGAAATGTGAGTATGTGGGCGTGAAGGTGAATGGGCATCTCTAAGTGTTAATACAGTATATGAGAGTGAGCGGACGAGCACCAGTGAGTGTCAGTGAGCTGTGAGTGTAAATAGACGTGGGCCGTTGTGAGTATCAGTTTAAGTGCCGATCCCGTGAGTGTGAGTGCGAGCAGCGGTTGTGAGTGTCAGTGACCCCTCGTCCGTGCAAGCCAGTAAGTACTGACCTGAGGCCCTGTGAACGTGAACTCATGTGAATATGAGTTTGAGTGAGCGCCTGTGAGCTTTCATATATGAATGTGAGCCGACGTGAAGCACTGAAAGATGATGTGAGTACAAACGCAAGCAAATGGTCGGAAAAAAAAATATTTGTAAGTGAGCACGACTGAGTCGCCTCTCATGGGGACGACGTGTGCTCGAAGCACTTAGTGGCATACCCTCGCCTTGCCGACTACTTTTTTCTCCCGAGTCGCCGATTATGAACGCGACCGAGCTCTTTGTCCTATGTTCTCTTTCGTGAAGGCGTCCGCTTGGGACTCCTGGTTGCTCCCGATATGGCTTTCATTTCATTTGTATTGATGGTCTTTCATTAAAGCACACTATGTAGATCCTTTAGTAGGCATGCCTTGCTGCTTCTCTTTTCTCTTCGTGTAAAAGACGCAAAGTGTTTCGGTCTTCTGGGTTGTCTGAAGTATGTGCCTTGCTGGTTTTCTTTTATTTTCACTTTGTAGTTGTTTTCCTGTTGCAAATAGTGAGTTTGAATTGTCTTATTTCTTCTTCTTCCTTCTTTTATCACATCGTTTTCTCTTTCCCCGCGCACTCACTGTCATTCGGGCGTTCTTATGTATACTATGTTCTGTAGCCACCTAAACTGTGTTACAAAGTTATTTTCCCTTTTCTTGTGCATATTTGTCTGGCTGCTGTCCTTTCTTTAGCTCCAATATACTGTAGCGCAGCAAAAGACGAGGACACAAGAGACGAGAGACGAACACCACGAGCGCTTGTGTCCTCGTCTTTTGCTGCGCTACAGTGTATTGGAACTATGTACCAACAAGCCCAAAAAGCCACGCTACTGAACTTTCTTTAGCCTTGTAGACATTGGCAGCGCCATCTAGTATCCGTTGTTCCTTAAATTATGTTGATGGTCATAATCTAGTGCAGCAGTACTGTACAGATAGCCTTTGTGAGCATTAGAGACAAATATAAAAGCTTTCCGGAGACTCTATAAATTCCAAATAATTTAACAAAAATTGCGGCTCACAACCGACTAGGGCGACACCTCACCGCGCGTTCTTAGCCGCCCCTACCCCGATGGCGCGAATAGGCAATCTGGGCGAGCCCGCTCACTGGGCGCGCCCAATTGGCGTGGTCGCGATGGGGTGCGGCGGGGGGCTGTCCGAAAAGGAGTTAATGGCATCATAAAGGAAGCCATAGAGAGCATATATTAAGCTTTTGATGACTAAGAATTACGTCACCACACTTTTATTTGGTTCAATATGTTTTTCAACTCCCGCTGCAGCCTAGTATGCGTTCTGTCGGAAAGAGATGGCATCAGCCTATAGGACAGAAGTGGCAGCATCCTTGAATTCACTTACGTTATGTTTATGTAAACCTTATGTGGCCTGGTTTCCTTAGACAGATAATGTCCATGCAGCCTGAATGTGTCGCTGGTTTGATCATTGCAAGAGCACGAGTACAGGCGCGTTGTTGCAGTTTTGTAGTTTCCTTCTGTTATCTCACCCCCTTCCCAGCTCAAAGTCGCCTGCAAGGTGACCTTTAGCGGGACAGAAGTTGTGAGGATAGGTGTCTCCTTTTTTTTTTGGCGGTGTCTTACTTTTCCTGTTCCAAAGTCACCCTCCCCCATCCAGAGCCGAAGCCTGGAGGCTCTTTTAGTTATGTGTTTATTTTTCTCAACTTTAACGTGGCGGCCAAGAAGTGTCAAAGTGTGATGTCTACATGACCCCTTGTCAACTAATTGGAGAGCATTTTGGTGTGTGCTGTTTGGACTCCCGTGTGTAAGCCAGCTTCCGCGAGTGCCTCCTCCGTTGGCGCCCGACGACTTAAAATAGGAGCCGAACGGACACCAGCTTCAGTCCGCCCCTCGGAGGCACAGCCGCCGCCGCATACTCTCGGCAACATGAGCCGCCGCCGCCGCACCGCATCCCCGAAACCGCCCGCTGCTCTGGAAGGACCGTAACCTTCGAGGGCAACTCTGTTTGCGTCGTGTTTGTGGATGGACTGCCGCCGCGCTTCCCGGCCAATACATAGGTTGCACGTGTCGTCACTTCCGCCCCCATCAAGCGCTTGCGGCCATGCTGCCGAACCATTCGGCCGTCCCCGCCCGTCCGCCCTGCGATGCCGGACCACTCCTCGGACGCTTTGGATTATTTTCTTACCTTTCGAACGCGATGCCTACTCCACAGAGGAATGAACCATTCAGTGAAGGCTACTGGTCTGAATTTATTCGATCGGCGCGTGTAGCTACGCAGACGAAGTGAAAATTATTGACGATACAGATCCGTACACGCTGCGACCGGGAGTCGACGCGACGATGGGCGTTGATGTGTTCCTCGAAGTGGCCCACGGGGGATATCGTGTACTCCTTCCAGCTTTGTGAAGTTGGAAAAAATGAAGGCCTTCGAATCAATGGGACCACACAATGATTTCTACAGCAGGTGGGTGAGAAGCCTGTCTGCGATGCGCAAGCAACGAGACGAAAAGCTCGGCCTCGGCACGCCGCTTTCTCTGCCGTCATTGCTCGCTGCGGTCGCAGCGATCCGAAAACGATTGCCTATTCCTGTAGCTAGGATGCAGCGACACGGGACCCAGTCTGGGTTTGTGTTTTCAGACAAATTAGATGGCGTCAATCAAAACAGCAACATTCAAGAGTGCAGCCACTGCTTCCCACGTTTTCGTTGAAAGGGCGTTTCTGCAGAAATGGTGCAAGGCGTGGTGTTCACAGCGGGCGACACAAAACGGCGAGCAGCGCAGAAGACGGCCAGTCCAACCCAAGCGATCTCGTGCAGAGCGGCGGCACTTCGTCTTTCAGCGACGCTTCGTCGTCGTTGGCGCTACGGCAGCGATCGGCCTAGGCGGTATCAGGCGCGCCCGTCGTGGTTCGCTACATCGTAAACATTAAGTTGACGACATAAGCCTCTTACCTGTCACAATGTGCACTCCGAACACAATTAAATTTCGGTTGTCGGGGTCCAAATCATCGCGCTTAATGCGAGCCAGCCACAGCTCGCGCAGATTCCTACTGTGTCATGGAGCGCTCGCACTTGCATGCCTGCGATTATCTTGCGAATGCAGATGAAGTTCGTGTTAATCGGCTTCTTGTTTCGCCTGGAGCTGCCGCTACAGTCATAGCAGCCAAGGGTGGCACACAAAACCATACCGAATCTACGGATGGACGAGAACCGACACGTTGCGAGCTAACACAGGCAGCTGAAAGCTAGAGGCGGCCTGGCAGTGGTTCGGCAGCATGGCCGACTCGCAACCGACTGCCACCGGATGTGACGTCGGTGCAAGCTATGTATTGTATGTTTGCTCCCGATCAAGACTTTCTTTTCGACTCAAATTGGACATTCACTTACGTCTTGACCTATGTACACCAGTGCTTATTTCAATGTATAACTTAATTTAATGTGTTTAATTCGATGCGTTTCTCGCACGTAGTATTATTGTCTTGTAGAATTTGCATTCCGCTCCTTTAAACGCTTTTGTATTCTTCTTTTCGAATCTATAAACATCGTTTTCTTGCTGTTTCCTATTAACACGCGTCCGTCTCATTCTTTACGTTTGCTTATTGACCTCACGTAACCACCGAACGCGTGGCAGGAAGCCTTGAGTGCTTTCGTGTCGTTGAGAAAACACGCATGTAAGGAACACAGAGCAGAGTTAATTGGCTAAGTCATTGCTCAGTGACGCCGCTTCTCGGCAGCATCCCTGCGATATCGTCAGCGTCTTCTGAAAACGTCCGCAATTCGTATTCGAGTAGCGTTGCCTTGAAATTTTGTCCATTCCTGCCTTTCAGTTCCTGCCGTCCCTTTCAGTTGACGCCTATACTGCTTTTTCCGTGGTTGCTTTACAAAAAAGAACTTCAATTCACAGCGCATAAACTGCCCACATGCTTATATGTACAACCGAAAGAAACTTGTAAGGATAGCGCGGCGCTCCTAAGGGCCACCCCTGCGATCTCAACTGATTCGTGCGCCCCCTACGCAGCGCCGTCGAGTTTCGCGGGCAACCTTGTTTAGATGAGCTTGGAGGCAGTGGGAACGTTTGTGGCCGGTTTCTCCAGAACATTATGTTGATTGTTAGAAGTGCAGCTCAATCGGGAAAGGCTGTTCGGGAGGAGCAACCCGGGTCGCAACCCAGCCTCAGCAACCGAAGTCCCACCACCGATGGCAGCACCTGCCATCCCAGGGCAGTGGCGCATCGCTTGACCGCTGCACCACTGGGCCAGGGAGTAGTATATAAATACTCCCAGGGACCTATGAATGTCGAGAATGACATATTCCGCAAATATGGACATTAAAGGGGTGGAGACACCAAATTTGTGGTTCGCGCGTTCTTAGTTTCAAACGTTTCTTATGGCTCCAGGAAGCATGATACACACTCAAAGATTCATATATTCACAGTGAATAATTTATTATAGCATTTTTAGGTGAACAATTTTCGGTTTCGGTTTCAGAACGCCGAGTAGTACAGTGACGTCACAGAGGGGGAAGATCAACTGCTTCGCTTGGTCACGTGGGCCCACAAATGTTGTGACGCACCTACTGCTGCATCGTCTGCTTTCCCACACACGTGCTGACCAGCGCATATGAAAACAAACAACTGCACGTCTAGTCCCAGCAGCTCGGATTCTGACAGATCTGATTCCAACGAGTGAGGACATCGACTTTTTTTTTGTTCGCACGCTAATATCGCCTTCGCGGTTTCGCGTGAGGATGCGAAACACTTTGCAAAATGCCAGTAAGCATCGCTGCGCCGCTCTACCCAAGCTGCGCCCACAACCGGTGTCACACTTCGCTGCCGTGCAGCAGTACCTGAGCGCTGCTTGGGATGGTGTACAAATATCACAAGAAAAGACAATATCGCCTTGTTATCAGAACTGCCAGCTATACTCGAGCAGCGACAAAGTATGTCTGCTTATGTTGGGAGCTTTCGGCAACGGCACCGCTCGCGGGCGCTCCGGGCGACGAGCTCTGCTGCTGCCTGGCTGCCGTGGTCGTCGCTAGGCCTATAGCCTGTTTAGCAAGCGGCCGGCGCTTCAGAAGTCGCCTGCGCTATAATAAAAGGCCTACTTTTCACAAATAGCTGTAGTGTTATCAGAATCATCTCACAATAAAATAATAGTACGGTCAATCTCCTCGACGCCTTCGGCAGCGGAGCTAGCGGGCGCCAGGCGAGCCGGACCCCGACGTCGCGCCAGCGGCAGCTGCTAGGCGCGGTTGTGAGAAATTTGCTCATATCACAGTTGTTACCTCTACTAGCAGCTCAGTATTGGTCAGCGATCCTCAAAAATGACACTTTTTTGACATTTCTTGTCCCATGGTTTATTATTTACGTCAAGAACACTCTTTAGCTCGCTTTGACGTCGGCAGACGGTGTCCAGGCTTACCTACCGGCCGGCAGACTCGGCGTACTTCACGTCCGCACAAGAAAATACAAAACAGCCATGCTACCAGAAAGGATGCTTTCTAGATTCGAGATACGACAGCATGACTGTGCTAAAAGTGGATCTTTCGGCAGCGACACTGCCTGCGGCAAAGCCGGCCGACGACCTGCGCGCTGGTCCCAGACTGCCCTAGTCGTCGCTAGGCCTAGCTGCTTTCGCATATCGACTCCGCAGCTGAGGGCGCTTCGGGACTGGCCAGCGCTCAGAAACGTGCTCTGATCGGCACCCCTTTACTGTCAACTCGTCCCATAATAAAAGATATGCTCGATTTCCACGACGTCTTCAGCAACAGAGCTAGCAGACGGCAGGCGAACCGCACCAGGTAGCAGCAGCACAAAACCGGCTATGGGATGAAATTTGCTTGCATCGCAGTCATCACTTCTATCAGGAACTCGGTATTTGCCAACGATCGTCAGAAACAATGCATTTTTGATATTCATATATCCCAGGGTTTGCTATGAACGTGAACAAACAATACTATCGCGTTCTTCAGATGCCGGCGTTCGGCACGAAGACTGGCGCAGGCCGCCCGGCTCCAAGGAGTGCGCCCTATGTCATCATGACGCTGCCGCTTCCCGTCGTTGTTGCCGCGAGCGGCCCGCCGTTGACATCTAGCAGGCCGGACGCAGGCAACGAGCTGCAATCGGACGTTGCGACGCTGTTCGCAACGGTGCGCCGCAAACCGAGCGAGTGGCGGTTAGCAGCAAACGCGGCTCGCTGGTGCGTCGACTGCGCTCACGCGGCTGTGCCCCGCTCATCGTATGTCACTGTATTTTGGTATGACGTCACTAAAACTTTATTTTTCTACACCCCTTGTGACGTCATGGTTGATGGCGCTAGCGATGGGTCTAGATCGTGAGCATTTAAAGGGGTGGAGACACCAAATTTTGAAGCTATAAAAAGCCTGCTATGGGATTCCTATGTATGCAAGGGCAGTCACTGCCAGGTGTTGGACGCAACAAACGTTTAAAAAATATTTTAATTCGGTTCCAAAGATTACCTAAATGCTCACTCTCACGACCTAGACCCATTCGCTAGCGCCATCAACCATGACGTCACAAGGGGTGTAGAAAAATAAAGTTTTAGTGACGTCATACCAAAATACAGTGACGTACGATGAGCGGGGCACAGCCGCGTGAGCGCAGTCGACGCACCAGCAAGCCGCGTTTGCTGCTAACCGCCACTCGCTCGGTTTGCGGCGCGCCGTTGCGAACAGCGTCGCAACGTCCGATTGCAGCTCGTTGCCTGCGTCCGGCCTGCTAGATGTCAACGGCGGGCCGCTCGCGGCAACAACGACGGGAAGCGGCAGCCAATGCGAGCGCGGAGAGCGGCAGCGTCATGATGACATAGGGCGCACTCCTTGGAGCCGGGCGGCCTGCGCCAGTCTTCGTGCCGAACGCCGGCATCTGAAGAACGCGATAGTATTGTTTGTTCACGTTCATAGCAAACCCTGGGATATATGAATATCAAAAATGCATCGTTTGTGACGATCGTTGGCAAATACCGAGTTCCTGGTAGAAGTGATGACTGCGATGCAAGCAAATTTCATCCCATAGCCGGTTTTGTGCTGCTGCTACCTGGTGCGGTTCGCCTGCCGTCTGCTAGCTCTGTTGCTGAAGACATCGTGGAAATCGAGCATATCGTTTATTATGGGACGAGTTCACAGTAAAGGGGTGCCGAGCGGAGCACGTTTCTGAGCGCTGGCCAGTCCCGAAGCTCCCTCAGCTGCGGAGTCGATATCGAAAGCAGCTGGCTAGGCCTAGCGACGACTAGGGCAGTCTGGGATCAGCGCGCAGGTCGTCGGCCGGCGTTGCCGCAGGCAGTGTCGCTGCCGAAAGATCCACTTTTAGCACAGATGCATGCTGTCGTATCTCGAATCTAGAAAGCATCCTTTCTGGTGGCATGGCTGTTTTGTATTTTCTTGTGCGGACGTGAAGTACGCCGAGTCTGCCGGCCGGTAGGTCAGCCTGGATACCGTCTGCCGACGTCATAAAAGCGAGCTAAAGAGTGTTCTTGACGTAAATAATAAACCATTGGACAAGAAATGTGAAAAAAGTGTCATTTTTGAGGATCGCTGACCAATACTGAGCTGCTAGTAGAGGTAACAACTGTGATATGAGCAAATTTCTCACAACCGCGCCTAGCAGCTGCCGCTGGCGCGACGTCGGGGTCCGGCTCGCCTGGCGCCCGCTAGCTCCGCTGCCGAAGGCGTCGAGGAGATTGACCATACTATTATTTTATTGTGAGATGATTCTGTTAACACTACAGCTATTTGTGAAAAGTAGGCCTTTTATTATAGCGCAGGCGACTTCCGAAGCGCCGGCCGCTTGCTAAACAGGCTATAGGCCTAGCGACGACCACGGCAGCCAGGCAGCAGCAGAGCTCGTCGCCCGGAGCGCCCGCGAGCGGTGCCGTTGCCGAAAGCTCCCAACATAAGCAGACATGCTTTGTCGCTGCTCGAGTATAGCTGGCAGTTCTGATAACAAGGCGATCTTGTCTTTTCTTGTGATATTTGTACACCATCCCAAGCAGCGCTCAGGTACTGCTGCACGGCAGCGAAGTGTGACACCGGTTGTGGGCGCAGCTTGGGTAGAGCGGCGCAGCGATGCTTACTGGCATTTTGCAAAGTGTTTCGCATCCTCACGCGAACCCGCGAAGGCGATATTAGCGTGCGAACAAAAAAAAAGTCGATGTCCTCACTCGTTGGAATCAGATCTGTCAGAATCCGAGCTGCTGGGACTAGACGTGCAGTTGTTTGTTTTCATATGCGCTGGTTAGCACGTGTGTGGGAAAGCAGACGATGCAGCAGTAGGTGCGTCACAACTTTTGTGGGCCCACGTGACCAAGCGAAGCAGTTGATCTTCCCCCTCTGTGACGTCACTGTACAACTCGGCGTTCCGAAACTGAAACCGAAAATCGTTCACCTAAAAATGCTATAATAAATTATTCACTGTGAATATATGAATCTTTGAGTGTGTATCATGCTTCCTGGAGCCATAAGAAACGTTTGCAACTAAGAACGCGCGAACCATAAATTTGGTGTCTCCACCCCTTTAAGTAATCTTTTGAACCGAATTAAAATATTTTTTAAACGTTTGTTGCGTCCAACACCTGGCTGTGACTGCCCTTGCATACATAGGAATCCCATAGCAGGCTTTTTATAGCTTCAAAATTTGGTGTCTCCACCCCTTTAACCAATTATCGTTACCCGAACAACCGCCATCCGTGAACACTGGATATTAACACCAGAACTGAAGTGAAAACCGAACTGCTAGCGCGCCTAATTCTCTTGTGGCTAAACTACGCAAATCGACCATCATTTTTTTTCTTCATTTAAGCAGGCCGCTCTCACTACCGTATGCCGCGAGGGCATGTGTTGCGGTGCTAGATCGTGTCTGGTGTTCTATAAGGTGGTCATGGCGTCATGTGGTATGTGCTGAATTTTGTGTCTTCCTCACGACAAATTCATAGTTAGCAGCGCAAAAAAACGAGAATCAAAGCGAACGAGGAAACACATCACAAGCGCAGATTTACTGTCAACTGAATTTTTATTCACGGAAAGGAAGCTTTAAAGGCGTAAGGAAACACAAAAAGAAAAGACAACAACCGATTTCCACGCGTGCAAAGGAAACCAATGACATTTCATTCCTGCGTGATATAAGAACACAACAACAGGAAAACAAATGCAATTGCATCACGCCAACCCCCCGTACGATGCGGCACACGCGTCTGCTTCTTTTTTAGTCAAGTAAGTTTCTATCAGCTCCCTGCATACCTTATCACTGTGCCTGAACAATATACTTGTCCTGTCTAGGTGAGGAAAGCAGTATTTGCAACCCCTGCAATGCAAAGCGAGGTTGGAGGAAACAGCACCTTTCAATGATCTGCGGTGTTCCGCTAGACGCTCACTGATACTTCGACCGGTCTGGCCAATGTAATTCTTCCACATGAAAGCGGGACGCGATACACAACACCTGTGTCACAATCTGTGAGCCTATTTCTGTGGGCTATCGTACATTTACTCCTTCCGCGGTCACCAACATACTCAAGCTTTTTGCGCTCAGCACTGCACACACCAGCGAGCTTATTCCTCGCAGTGAAAACAACGTTCACCCCGTACCTCGTCCCCACTTTCTTTAGGCGATGTGAAATGTCGTGGACGTAGGGTATTCCTACCATTCGCTTTTGCGCCGCAACATGTGCACTGCGTTTGTGTTGTGTCTCCTCGTTCGCTTTGGTCCTCGTTTTCTTGCGCTGCTAAGTATTGTTGAAGGCGAGGTAGCAGCATCTCGCCTCCAGGCCAAAGACAGGAGTGCCGCTGAGGCGACAGAGTTAGAAGGTGGCGAAAGAATGAATTTATTTACATATTTACAACAGCCAGGATCAGAAAGTGTGTCTCGACGGCATTCGTTGCCGAGTTTTATACCGTCCTTCTTCCCTAGCTTCCCTAGGATGATGACGTCAACTCCAGGGCAGGTGTGGCCGGAAACTCACTCGCGCGCACACACTTCCACTCCCGCACCTGTGGACACGTCACGCGTTGAGCCGGGGAGACAAGGATGCCTTCGAGGTAAAGTTGATTCCGGGATGCAAGGTTCTCGGACGCGCCGAAGGTTCCCCCGGGCTGCCAACACCTGTCCGTCAGAAGACATCACTCACGAAGGGTCGGAACGCGAGACCATGAAAAGGGCGGAAGTGGGCCTTTGTCCTTTGGGGGCGTTCTTGAATGTTGCGGAAGTCCCCCGCCAGCCCACCGCGGTGCTCGGTACGCAGAAGAAACACCCAGACGAAAGCCCTTGACATCCGTAATGGTTACTGCGAAAAGGGAGAGGTAACGTCCACGTGCTGATGACTCCACCACGTGGGCCGACTCCGGAGAATTGGGAGCCTTTGTGTCCATTAGGTCCTGCACGGAGACGTAGCAAAGGAGGCTGCCCTAGCCTCGTGGTGAATCCGGAACGACTTCAGGCAAGCGTCGTTGAGTCGACAGGGGTTTCTCGGAACCATCCAGGCGACACGTGCGTGTTGGTTGCTTCCTGCTGATGCCGTCCTTAACAGTATGAATCCACACCAACTAGCCCAACTTTCTGTGCATGTTTACTCACGAGAAAGATGGGCAAGTCCATATAAGATTATGCCGATCTGCTCTACAGTGTTGCTGATAGTGGGTGCGTGCATCTGTGGGTGCATGAAGCCACTTGCGAAGTATGTGCGGGGTGTACGCCGAGTTTTCTGTGACTTTGTTTAAGATCTCTTATGGCCGAGTGAGCTCTCCCTTATTGTCCAGCACTGGCGCTGGTGTTGTTCCTTCGGTTAACCTACGCCTGCTGTCTGCTTTTATTTTGGTGCGGGCGTAGTGCATCGGTGTCCTGCCGGGGGAGCCTTCAGTGAATAGTCTGCGGCAGGGATTCTCATCTGCCAGGTTCGGCAGTGAGTGTAGGTGCGGGGCGTCGTACATGTGATCAAGCACACCCCCTTGTGCAGCTACGTTTCCCCTGTCCGTGCCAGAGTGTCCCCGTGCAATACGGATCTTTTTTCCCTTTGCTGTAGCCCCAGGTCGTGTGCTTAGCATTGAAGTCTCCTCCCACGAGGATGGCGGGTGCTTCCTATCTGCGCTTATACCTTGCCGAGACACCTGTATGCCGTCGTTACAACTACAGCCAGTGAAGGGTCTTAGGTTAGGGGTTTGGGGTTGGTAATTGGTTTTTCTTGTCTGACTAGGAGAGTAGCTTGGCCCTGTGTATGTGCATGTTGGCTTTCTTTACTGTGATGCTGTGCGGTAGTCTGATAGAATGCGTGGTACTCTCGAATAGCGCTTGGCCCTCTTGTTTCCGGTAGCAGGACGAATAGGGCCTTCATTTTTCTGATTCGCTGTCTAAAAGCAAGTCCAGTCTGCGTGAAACTTCCGCAATTTCGTTGTAAGCATATTGATATCGCGCTTGTTGTGCGTCTACGGCCTTAAGTCTTTTGTGTTCATCGTTTTATCTTTAGATACTTATGTGTAACTTCGTAAAGATAGTTTAAATTTGAATTAGTATTGCGTTCGTTGCCGATTGCAACACGTCCCGTAGGCTGTTTTCCTGGCGCTGAGTTTCGTTGTGTCCTGGGCTGGGTCGTGACTGCCCTTGCCGCGGTAGCGGCTTGGTCAGGCTGCTTATTGAGGCTTTCTGGAGTTTGCAGTGATTCTGCGACTCGATAATCGCCGCGGCCCGCTCTTAGAGCGCACGCGTTGTGTCCGCCTGGCTGATACACGTTGTTGCTGTGCTTATATTTGCCGAATTTCTTGACCTGGTGGTAGCCTTGCAAGAACCTTCTCTGATTTTTCTTTCTCAAGGATATTTTTGTGCGACTAGGGCAGGCCGAATTTATTGATATGTGGCCCGGTTTCTGGCAGGCGACACAGAATAGCTCTTATCGCATTCCATGTCTTCGGAGAGTTGCTGTCCACACTCCTAACCTCCTCCGCCGGGCAGTACCTGGCAATATGCCCTAGGACATGACAGTTGTAGCAGGCAATAATTTTTGGCCTTACCCGTAAACCCACCTTCATAGTAAAAACCAAGCCTGTCGGGCGGCTTGTCGAAATTTAGCAGCGCCATGTTTGTCTTTGCAAGCAGACACGTGTCTATAGAATAGTTGCACTTTCGCATCTTAGGTGGTCCTTTATGTACTCAATGGTCTGACCAGGGCGCACCTTGATAACACCTCGACTCTCTTCTCCTCGTGATGGCGTTCTTTCAATTGTCAATTTGTAGATGCGGACACGCACGCTCACTTTCCCGGCCAGTCATGTCAACGCGAAGAGCCTATTCGCGTGTTCCTCGTCCTTATTACAATTATAAGATTTGCTACCGCGTCATGGCGGAAAGTCGCGAAATCTGTTAGCTCCTAACTTTTCGCAGTCATTTCTAGTGCTCCTGTTATGGCTTGCTTAGGTATGTCATGCACATGTACTTTGTTGAGTGGCCTGATCGAGAGCGGAAATAGAGGTCGACATATCCGCTCAACAAGAAGAAGACACGAAGCCATTCGGGCTTGACCTTCCGATGAGGTTTCCGTTTCTTGTGTAAAGTCCCGTCTCCATTCTCATCGGCGTCCTCACTTTCGTTTTCGGTGTCATTTTATTCGCTTGCTTGTAGCTCCTTCGTCATAGCTGCTCCCATAGAGTGACCGATCTCAGCGTCCAGCATCATTAGCTTGTGCGTTCCGTCCCCTGCATCGCGCTTCGGGCGTTGGAACGCCTTCTCTTGGGGGCTGCTTTCAGTCTTTTTGGCGCCAATACTTTTTGATGAAGACAGGTCATCCGGTCTTGGGCCATTCGGCTGCGAGCGGACCGACGCCGGCTCCGGCATGGTGCGTCTTGACAGCCCGGTCAGCTAGGGCCGTACTCTAGCTGTGTCTGTGTTTGGTGGGGTTAGGAATCTGTCACAGAAAAAGTCCTCGTTCCGAAAAAACGACGAGTTTAGTCGTGAAAGAAACACTCCGCACTCACAGAAGGTATTCACTGGGACCGTTGTCCTTTATTTCGGAAACGCAAAATCGATGTATTTCCGCGCCAAGTTCGAAAACATCGAAGAGCTGAGGTGAGCCGCGCCAGCACCCTGCGGCATTCGCAGTGCCCTCTCCGCGGAATGAAAGAAAAAACACGTTGTAGGCGAGTTTTCCACTGTAGAATGCACGAGAGTGCAACAGAGACATCCCGTTAGCCAACTGGGGAAAAAAAAAAAACCTTTCACCACTGCTATTATCATCACCAGCAGCACCAACACTATCTCAATCTTTATAGGAGAATAAAAATTTGGGGGGTATCAATTGCATTGATGCCGTGGAAATGCGACAGCATTCTTCTTTCACTCGCCAATCTGTTTCAGTTCTGATTCTTCTAATTATGATTTTATTTCAATTCAGAGTTCGTTGACTTTCGCGTCCCGATATATTGCCAATGTGATCCTTTTCCAGTTCCGAGGCAACAAACTTGACAACAACTGAACTACTGAATGAAATTATTGTAATTTAAATACTTTTGCCGGTGATCTGTGATGTAATTAATTACGTTTGGCCTGGTAATTCAGTAATGTAATTAATTACATCGTGGTAGTAATTTCGCAACAAAATTCATTAGTAGCGAAATTGCTCCAATTAAAATGCACTGCTACTCTGTCCGCAGAGCTTTGATCTCGCGCTTTCGGTTGGGCGCCTCAAAAGCAGGAATGACGCGCGGCAGAAACAACGTAGGACTGTGCCTCCGAGACCGCCGGTTACCTGTGTTGCCGAGTCGCTGCCCGCGGGTGTTGGATGGGCACACGGTTGTTGTCGGGTTTCACACAGGTCGCGTGGTCAGGGTTACGCAGAGGAAAAGAGGAAAGGACTTCATACAGGCTATTGAGATCTTGTTAGAATTGAGACGTGGCGGTCGGAGTCCGAGAAGACAGCCTGCCTCTTCTCTCCGTAGTCTCGTCACAAACAGTGCTATCGCAGCGCTGCTGTCCGATGGCCGCGGCGTCCGCCTCGAAGCCTGGCTCCCGCCCTCTCACTTTGCCAGCGCTGCAGAGCAGCTGGCGCCAGGACCCCAGATCCAGTCCAGATCCTCCAGGCAGCAGGTTCTCGGGACGACCGCTTTGAAGCCGACCGACAGCGGTGCCCGGGGGCCTCCAGTGCAACCTGACCAGGAGCGATAGCATATTATCGTGATCATTCACACCCGCCTGCCGCACCTTTTCTCCCTAACTCGCAGTCCCCGAGGAAAGAGAACGCGGTGGGTGTTTCCATGGCTTCGCCGTGGCCACGTTTGCCGCTGCCGCTAATTTATGGCCAGACTGGCTGGGCTTGCGATGCGCTGGGAAGAATCGGGGCAGTATCGTAACGTTGTCATTTAGGAAAAAAAAGGAGATGGAGGGAACGGCATCCTTACCCCCTAAATAGCGATGCCATGCAGTTTTGACAGAGCTCGGCGCAAGTGGCAGCAGTGCCTTTAGAGGCGAAAAGCACAACAGAGTCCATATTTCGCGTGCATCCCTCAAGCACCAAGATGCAAGCCTGTGCTTGGGAAGCCGAAGGGGCAGGTGGCGCACGTCGCAGTTGAAAAGTACTCGCCAGCGTGCCGAGGCACTCCCAGGGTTAGGCCGGCTAAGGACACAGTGGTGCTTGGTTACGCTCGTCGCCACGGTGTGCAAGGGCGAACCGGCGGAAATGCTAATGGCGCCAACATTACCGAGTGCAAGCTGTCGAGGTCGATTCTTGGGACCACCGAGCCGATAAATAGCCTGCACCAGAGATTTCAAACGGTTGAGACAGGTCCGGGCAGCAAGGTGTTGGGTTCGCCGCTCGTGTCTTAAGCGCAGTGAAAGTGATGAGTGTTCGACCATTCCTCTGCCAATTTGTTTTGTTGGCAATGCCTTACCTTTCTAATGACCCGCGCTAAAAGAAAGAGGAGGGATGGAGGAATAGTTGGCTAGGGCGGAATTTGGCGGGAATACCAAGAAATGTGTGAGTCGAGAAAGGTTGGAGTTTTTTTTTAATCTGTTTACTAAAACTACTTGAAAAATAATTGCATTACTTTTGGTAAGTAAATTTAATGTAACGTAATTACTTTTTTGACAGCGGTAATTGGTAATGTAATTTAATGACATTTGCGCGTTTTTAGAGCAGTAATTAGTAATGTAACTTAATTCCTGTTCAAAAATAATTTTGCCATGTATGCTACGCAACTACGCAAAATGTGTAACATTGTTAGATCGCGGCGAATTCTCAAACCGCGACAGTCGCAGCCATAAGTGCGACTTGTGAGACCCGGGCGGTTCTTCCCGAGCAATACGAGTAGGAATAGCTCCCGCAAGACTCATTTTTGCACAGATAGTTCTCTTTCTGCCTGCCCGGCCCTGCCTGCCTGCTTGCATGTTTACACTCGCGTACGTGATGTGGAGTCAAGCAACTGCGAAAGATCAATTGCTGCCGCAGTTATCGACCCAACCTCCCTTTTCACGCCTCTACTCATTATTGATAGAGGCTTATATTCGTCGTGGGGAAGCTGCTATAGCTTGCCAAGCACTTCAGCTACTATGCAAACTTTGTTGTTAACGCTTAAATGACGTGGATTAAAAATGTTTACTCTGGACGGGCATGGTACTCGGCAGGTTAAATAGCAGGTTTTTCAAGACTGCGCCATAAATCTGCATCGTGGCTCGTGATTTAGCCTTGCCAATGTTCCTGGGCTTGGCGTAGAGGCTCCTTTGCGTTAATTGCGCTCAACGAAGGCACGCACCTGAACGTTTCTCGCAAACACAACACGTCGGCGCCCAACATGTGAACTTTTCTGTGACTGTTCCATCGCTCGCGTTACATCACCCTCGTCTGCACGGCCAGCCATGCTTATGACGAGCGGAACCTCTCCATGCAGTCACTGCCACTGTCTGTACTAGTTCATGTCCCATCCCTCTCATCTGAAGCCAACCAGGTCTATGGCCAGGCAGACCGCTCCTTGCAGTTACCATATACTGCTCGCGAGCAGCTCATCAGGTTGGTACGGTGCACTGGGGTCGGAAGTAGAGCTCGCGTGCAGCGGCACTGCCCCCTCGATCCCCGAGGAGTAATCTTTGCTTGAAGACAGTCCTTCCTTTGGAGGCTGTCTGGTAACTTTGCCGAGAGGTTAGAAGCAGCCAGTATTCAGCCAGTTCTTGGTGGGTACAGCCGAAATAACAAGACGCAAACACAGAAAGGAACACGTAGAACGTAGACGAAGCTGAAAGCTTCGTCTACGTTCTACGTGCCTTTCTGTGTTCTACGAAGCCTTTCTGTGTTTGCGTCTTGTTATTTCGGCTGTACCCACCAAGAAGTATGAACCAACTAGCTCAGTTTTCTACTCTTTTAACATTCAGCCAGTCTTCCAAAGAACATCGTCCGGTTGCGACCGCCAAGAGCAGGGCACTTATCTTTAACTGCCGTCCTTGCGGGTTGTTTGCGTTTCAAAGCATCCCTTCGCAGGAGAATGAAAGCAGCGGAACTGCCGACGGCTTAGCGTGAGCGTTAAACCGCCGCAGAAAAGGAGAGAAAACAGGCGAAGCGTGAGCAACTTCGAATGCGGCGCGGTGATGTTGCAAAGTGCGCCGGATGGCACCGCGGCTATACGTCTTCATTCGTAGCGTGGCTAAAGAGTGCGCGCACAAGTGCGAAAGGCCAGCACGCGATTCGGCCGCGCTCAGCGCCGCCGCCAGACAAGGTGTCTCATTGACCTCGGTGCCGATTTATGGCGTCGCGGAGGGGGCTGCGGACGCCTTTACAATTATTTTTCTTTTAATCCGCTCCGTGGGGCTTTCGCGCTATGAGTTGCGCTCACGAACGGGCAGGCCTTGTATTCCGGCCAACCTCGCCTGAGCAGAGTCGGGCGAAACCGCGATGAAGACGCGCTACACTCCTGCATTCCACGCGGCCGGACGTGGCGCAAGCGAGGCTTCCAAGTCTTTCTGCCTTAGTAGCAGCCACGCGTCCTTCTTTCCGCGTGGTCTCGCCGCATCCGCCCAAGAGAACTCTTTTCCATCCTCTTTAGTTTTTTTTTTTTTTGCCGGCTCTTTTCGACGCCTGCTCTTTGGCCTCTTCTTCGCGAAACTAATTGGGAGTCCTTTGTGATCTCGCCCTTTATTTTCTCTTTTTTCGGCGGCGCGGTGCCGCGAGGGATTCCGGAATGGCCCCAGGAGATTTACTGCTCACAGCAGCGCCCCCTCCCCTCTCAACCGCTCGGGTTTCGTTTCACTCCAGTATACAATCCACCCTGTTTGTATGCCTCGTTGGGCTCAGCGATAATAAAAAGAGTTTATACAGTTAACGTTCGCGCTAAAGGGTGGGCTTGTTGACGTTATAGGCCTCGCCCCACTGTCATTAGCAGAGTCAACGGACGTGTGTACGCATACAGGGCCCTCCGTTGTGCGAGCTTTCAGACCTGCAGCAGCCCCGGTTCTAAGACTGAAGAGCTTACGTAAGGTTTATTTAAATGTAGACAGACTGCGCACGGTTTCTGTTAACGTCACAGTTACGCTTTAGAATGCAGTGCGCACTTAATAAACATATAACGTTGCGTATTTTATTTGATAATGAAAGCTGTCGGTCCTCACATTATGAGAAACGGTAAGAGCAGCAGTTGTGTTCTCCCCTGTGGCTACACACAAACATATTTATGTTTGTGTGTAGCCTAGCCTTGAAAGTGTTCAGCAGCGCCACCCTCGTCCATAGCGGCGGACGCAGTAAGTACGTCTTGCATTATCGCGAGTGTCACGTGGAACGTGATCGAAAGACGAGGGCTGGAACTGTGTGACAACCCACTTACGTTATTTATATGGCATCACGACTGCCAGAACCGAGGTCCTGTTATTAAGCTATTGAGCAGACGAGGGTAGGGAAGTGAGGGGCTCGTTTTGACATGCATACGAAGGAAGCTGATAGTCACCTAAGCCAAGGAGCACAGGGGGAAAGTTTCTCTCTTTTATTTTAATTCTGGCGTCGATCAATGGTAAATTAACAGCGTAAGAGGACGGAAGCCAGTCACCGACACCAAGTAGCATAGGGGATGCCCTCTTTTTATTTTATTTGTGGTGTTCATCAATGGGTGTTGAATGCAGTAATTATTTTAAAGATAACTGATTAGAAAGCAGCGGAAAAACTACCTGATTCCAAAGGTGCGATCCGAACCCACGACCTCTGAATTCCGCATCCGGTGCCCTACCAACTACACTATGGTGCCGGCTGTCCAGTCTTCTGTCTGTCGCGAGTATATATGTTTGCGTGTAACCAAACCTTGAGAGCGTTCCTTGAGACGTCCCCCGCTATGGACGAGGGTGGCGCTTGTGAACACTCTGATTAGATTATATACACAAAAACATGATACTCCCGAAAGCAGATGATTAGATAGCCGTCGCCGTAGCTGAGTTGGTAGAGCACCAGACGCAGAATTCGGAGGTCGTGTGGTCGGATCCCACCGATGGCAAGTGGCTGTTTTTCCTTTTGCTTTCTAATCAATTGTCTTTCAGTCATAATATTGTTACACTATTAATTGACCGTTGATCAACTCCACAGTTTTTCAAAAAATAGAAAAATTTCCTTGGTTTCGGTGACAGTTGGCATTCTTCGTATGCATGTCGCAGCAAGCACCTCATTTCTTTTCCCTTGTCTGCTCATAATAACACATGGTGAGTAGCCGGCCAGTGTTAAACCGAAAACAGCAATGACAAGATGGAATATGGATGAAAAAGAAACATAGTGCTGCTGGCACGGCGCTTCTGGGACACATGGCTGAAATAGTTGGGTCCAGCAGGTCGCGTGTTTGAGGCTCTTGACAAGCTCTAATTTCACCTTGCATGTTATCCTCAACCATTCTTCACGCAGTGAACTTTGTTAGCTCGGCTCGTATGTCGGACTATGCACTTCATCATTTCATATGTAACATCATTACTCGCCGATGCAGCTTAGTACGCATTTAATGGCCGCATTAAATCCATCTTCTCCCCTTTTCAGTTCTTTTGTTTTACCTTTTCCGCACCGCTCTCCTTCCGCCTTTATCTCCCAAATTCCCTTCCTCACGCGGAGTAGCATGCCAGCGATTTTTAGACGCCGTCTAAATTCTGTTTTGTTTTTGTTTTTCATTAAAGAGCTTCTCTCTTTCTCTCGACTGAATAGATCTTTTTTCGTCGTTCTCATCTGCTTCGCATTCCATGATTCAGATATTACTCCAAAGAAGAAAAAAAAACGCTCCTCGACACAAGATATATGGATTTATCAAGCTCTGAGTGGTGCTTTGCTTACACACATTATCAGCACAGAACTGTCATCCCTGATAGCACGAAAACGTACATGGCTAGCTAGCGCGAGTACTTGACGTCCACGCTATTTTCTTTTTACAGGAGACCACATGTTCGACATGCCTGGACGAGAATGTGTCTGTCTAACAGCACTGCACGTGGGGTTTGCAGTTCCCTTGAGGTCAAGCCATACGCGTTCCCGCCTTCCTCCTCAGGTGACGACTCTTTCGCTGTCTTGGGCTCACAAGAAAGAAATGCGAAAAATATCGGACTCCGGGGTGCAGTCGGCGACCTCCAATGACCCGAGGCATATGGCACGCGACGGTCGCGCGAGACGTAACCGCCACGTCCGGCGCGCCGCGGCAGCGCGAGTGGCTCGCTCCTCGCTCAGCCGGCGCTCGGTCCGGGCCGCGAGTATCGACCGCGGTGATCGGCGGCGGCGCTGGCCTCCCTCGGAGGCGATTCCAATTTGGAGGAAAGAGAAGAGACTGCGGTCGCCGGGCGACAGTTCCGAGACGTGTAATTAATGACGCCGCGGCTGCAGATTGGAGAGCGCCGCCCGGCCCAGTACTCGCAACCTGAATCACCGGTTTGCTGTTCACGCATGCGCCGCCGACGCTGCCGCCGCGGTGCGCTGAGGACACGCTCGGAGAGCACCGAGGCGCCGCCGCTGCGTGAGCTTCGTGGGAGCGCGCGCAGGACCAGCGGTCAGTCGCTTGCGCTCTGCCGCCCTCATCAATGCCGCGCCTCTCTCTCTGGCTGGCATTCTCTTGCGAGGCGCTCATTTCGTTTTGTTTTTCCTCCTCCAGCTTGAATCCGTGCTTCCAGCGAAGGACAGCGTCTCCCTACCCGAAAGGAGGGAGGAAAGCGGGAGCAGCAGTATCTGAATATATTTGTGCTTGTAGCGTCGTATGGCCAGCCGCTGAGGGGGAAGATAACAGGGGGACAAGGTTAAGTCGAGCGGCGGCTCCCGTTAGATTGTATCGCGTATTAGCTAAAATGAGTGGCCTGTTCGAAACCGAATCCCTGTCCGAGGCATGCGGCGGCGGCTTGTATGTGCGCGCCGAGCGGACGTTTTCGTAATCGCTCCGTCTGCCGAGAAGTTACGGCCGCTTGGGGAAAGAAAGATGGCCAACTCATTGCCTGCCCTCTGGTCGGAGAAGAAACGACAACAAAATGAAGAGGGCAGCCACTGTTTTCGACATTGCGCGATGGGGCGATTCCTCTGGACGCAGGAAGTCTCCAAGTGGAAAGTAAACGTGTTCGTTTAAGCGCATTTACGTACTGTTGACACGCTTGTGTAGCAGCCGGCGCCCGATAAGATGAGCCTTTGGTAAAAAACAAACCATATGAGCACTTCTGTCACATATTAAATGTTTCAAGAGTGTTCCATGACTAACATTCTCTCGAACGCCTTTTGAATGCTGTTTAACTAGCCCATTAAAACGTCTTTGACTAAAGCTCACACTTCAATGAAAATTAGTGCAAAAGTGAGTAAGAGAGAAGTATTAATGTGATTAACTTTGGTAAGACTGGGCCAAGCCTGTATGCAATTTCCAAATGCCATTTACAACATCGCAAATTACGGAGGGTCGTACGAGACGTATTGTACAGAAAAAAAAAAGTTATATTTATGCGTTTTTATGCAAAATGCCCCCAAATGCCCTCATGACGAAGGTATTACATGGGGGTGTGGTACACAGGCATTGATCATGTATTATATATCACACTAAAATAAAGCAACAAGGCACACAAGTAATATTTAGGCCGCCGCGGTGGCTCGGTGGTTATGGCGCTCAGTTACTGACCGAAAATACGCGGGCCCGATCCCGGCCGCGGCGGTGGAATTTCGATAGAGGCGAAATTCTAGAGGCCCCTGTACTGTGCGATGTCAGCGCACGTCAAAGAACCCCAGGTGGTCGAAATTTCAGGAGCCCTTCACTACGGCGTCTCTCATAGCCTGAGTCACTTCGGGACGTTAAAGCCCCGTAAACTAACAAATAATATTTAGTGTAATATAGACAATGAACAAAAAAGTCTAAAACAATAAGTGTGGCAGAAAAACAATAGGACAGATAATATTTCACCACAACAAAAGCAAAGGGCGATCGACCGTATTGGTAAAGGCACTCAAAATTACATTTGGGAAAAAAAATGAGATAAGGTGGTGACACGTGCGTGAATAAGATCCTGGAACTTAACGGAGTCAGATTCTGTGGCAGTGTCTAATGATAAAGCGTTACATTCAGTTAAGCCGGCGTCACACTGCGGAAACACAACAATGAAATCTACCAAACGCATTCGCTGTTCCACAACTTCTTGTCGCACTGCACGAACGGCAGAGAAACGAGACAAAATGCTGCGCTGTTGTTTTGGTATGACAGCTTTCGGGAACCAGAACAATAAACAGAGTTCGTAGACCCGGCCAGCCGGGTTCGCCGGCCGGACGAATTTCCTGGAGACACCGCACCCACGAAAGCAAACACTTTGCGGTGATTCACCGCTTTTGTGCCTTTCATGCTTGGAAACGTCGTTTGCAAAGTGCAAAAAAGAGCGGTTCCTTTCGTCTCAATGCTGTCTGCCGCGGTCCGGCGTCTTGCAGGCGGGTGCATACAGACGGGAAGGCTGCCGTGGACACCGTCAGCTGGCGGACGCCGCCACCGTGGAGAATCGCGTTTCCTACGATCCCCGTCGCATTCTTGTGAGCAAGCGTACACTTCTGACGAACGTGGCTCTGTAGGGAGCCAAACGGAATTCCTTCTGCCCTGTGTAGGGACTGCCTCGGCCGCGAGCTCCAGCAGTTTCTTGACGGGGTTGTGCGCGAGAGCCACGCGCGCAGGAACCGGCGTACGAGTGTGCCAGGTGCTCGCGTGAACATGCCGCCATCTTCCCCGCGCCGCCAGGAAAGTCACCTGATCGCGATGATTGAAGAGAGGCGCTTTCTGTGGGATATAACAGACCCAAAGTATGAACGGCGTGATCTGAAGAAATCTTTGTTTCAAGAGATCGCAAGTTGGGAGCGGATTTCACAGGTGAGTGCGAGCTGCCTGTTCTGCAATTTTTGAACTTGGGATGAACAAGAATACAGTGCTGCCATTTTTTTGCTTCGAGATAGCAATCAGAATAATTTTACTGGGTTCCCATTTCATTGCAAGAATGATGCGTATAATTATGCATCTTTTTAGTACTCTGACAGGGTGAAACAAACTCGATGAATCTGCCAAGGGCGTCCGCAGAATTTTTTGCAGGGGGGGGCCCCATTGGTTGTTGGCGCCGGAGGGGGGGGGGGGTATGTTCGTAGCAAAAAGGCACTATTTGCGGAGTAAATTTATTTATTTATATACAAATAAAATAAATAAATAAAATACACACATGAAAGAAAAATTACAAACAGCAAATTAAAGCGAGGCTAGGAGAGATACATTGGAGTTTATCAACGAAAAAACAATTAAAATTAATAAAAATGCAAAAAGATACTATCACTTCGTGGAGAAGAGTGCTCAGTCTTGCTGCATACGGGTTCTCGACACACCCGGATTGATGACCAGCACACAGCACAATATGTTCACAAACACGCAACGACAGTCACTCAGTCAGTCTTCCTTGAACAGAAACTGTAGACGCCTCGGATTTTTCTGGGCGAATTGCGTGATGACACTGGTGATAAATTCATTTCTGTGCTTCATTACACGCTCTCGGTGCACACTCATCATACAAAGGCCGTCCAGTCTGTCGTTTGTCATCGTTGAGCGTAGCCAGGTTTTCACTCTCCTCATTGTACTGAAGGAGCGTTCGACCGTACAGGTAGTAACTGGCAAAGCCAGAGCCACCTCAATGGCTTTTGCAACACCAGGGAAGAATGTCTTGGCCTGATGTAGAAGCTCGCAGTAAGTTATTTCTGATGGGTCCCCAGTTTTGTTGCACCACATCTCGTACCAAGAGATGGCCTCTTCCTTGAAGTTGTCGATGCCGTAAAAACACTGGAGTTCTTCGGCGAGAACAGCGAACTCAACACGGCTCAAGTGCTTCATTTTTTATGGATGCAGCTGGAGAAGTTTGAAGCTCCTCTCATTGCTTTCAGAAAAGCGCCGAGCTAAAGAAGCAGTGAGGGAGTCCAAGTACGGCACATATATTGCCACACGGTAGTATTCCTCTGGCGACTGAATCCCGTAGTTGTCTCGGTGGGCCTGACGAGAGACTTGTCTTGGTACAGATATCACCACATTTAAGTGATTGGCTGCCTCCCTTGCTGCATTCATGATGTTAGAGAACTCCTCTACAGCGTTTGTCCGGTGGCCGCGAAAAATACGTTGTAGCTCAGTGATGTGGCCATGCACAGAATGGAAGTCCATGGATACACCTTGCAGAATGTTCGTAGCTGGTTCGAGCCGAGCGCTGTACTTCGCTACAATATGCAAGCAGACGATGAAAGATGAGCTTGTTGTTGCGCAGTAGAGGATGTGAGCTCGTTGTCTAGTTGCAGCGTTCGAGCATGATTCCGTGGACGCGAGCTGCTCGAGTGCTTCGACTATGGCCACGTAATGCTGAGAGAAGATCCTAATAGACTTGTACTTTGCAGACCATCTTGTCTCACACAGCATCGGAATGTTGGGCACCAATTTTCTCCGGAGCACGCTCTCGCGGAAGAAGTTTATGGTTTGTTTGATTATCCCAATTGTGTTTCGAATTTCAGAGACGTCGTTCAAATCGTTGATGACGAGATTTAGTTTGTGACTTGCACAGTGGAAAAATAGTGCCTTCGGGAACTGTTTTTGTATAATTTTGTTCACTCCAGCTTCTTTTCCAGCCATTGTAGAGCATCCATCGTACCCCTGTCCAACGAGGTTCGAAAGAATCAGTCCGACATTCGTCAAAAGCTTCAAGATTGCCGCGGCGATGCAAGCGGAGTTTAATTGCTCCAGCTCTACAAATCCCAAAAACTGCTCTCGAACGCACACTTCGACTTCCGCCTTGTCAATAAAGCGAACGCCTATAGACATCTGCTCTTTTCCTGAAATATCTGCAGTTTCGTCAGCAAGAACGGAAAAAGCAAACGCTTTGTTAGTTTCGGTAACTATCTGCTCTCTCAGGATGTCGCCACAGATTGTGATGATCTCGTTCTGGACGCGGACAGAAGTGTACTTGGCATTGCCAGCAGAAGAAGCGAAGTGCTCCTGAAGTAGAGTATCTCCAGCTTCTACACGAAAGTCAAGCAGATCATTGAAGACTCCACTATCGGACTGCTTGCCGCGAATCGGCAAGTCATGCGTCGCGCAAAAGACAATGGTGGAAACTGGATGGATGGATGGATGGATGATAATGGCTTTACCCTTTGTACCGGGCGGTAGCTTTCGCCACCTAGCCTATACTTCCCCCATTGTTAATTTAATTTTCTTTTCCCTTTCGCTCTTACAATATCTAATCTGTCCATCCTATTACCCTCGAAATTCACGCCTCCCTTGATTTCCGCCACCAATCCTCCAACCTCCCCTTCGTCAATGTCACGCTTTTCCCATCCACTCGCCCGTCCTCCCCAGTAAATCCCAGCGCTATCTCTATGGTCGTTGCTGTCCCCTCTGGGAGGGCTGGGCGGAGTTCTGCGCACCTCAGAACCCAGTGTTCTATGGTCTCCGTTTCCGTTTTACATGCAGAGCACAAAATATCCACTTCTTCAAATTTGGACCTATACGTTTTTGTTTTCAGAGTCCCTGTCCTAGCCTCAAAAAGCAGTGAACTGCCCCGCGAATTATCGAATAATCGCTCTTTTTTGATGTCCTGTTTTCGTGTCCTATATATGCCTAGCGCCGATTTTTCCTGCATTCTTTCTTTCCACATCTTTCTTTCCGACTCCTTTACCTCCACCTTCACGTTAGTCTTTTGTTGCGTCCCATCCCTCACCCGTAAATACTTCGTTCTTAGCTTTCGGGTTCTATTAGTCCATTTTGTGTTAATACTTTTCATGTACAGATACTTGTACACCTTTTTTGCCCACCTTGTTTCCTCCATTTGAGTTAGTCTCTGATCATATTTCAGTTTGCTGATGGCCTCCCGAACCTCGAACGACGCCCAACCCATATCTCCCTGGACTCCCTCATTCGGAGTGTTCCCATGGGCTCCCAAGGCTAGCCTTCCTACACTTCTTTGTCTGACCTCTAGCCCTGACTGTACCTCTGATTTCATGCACAGGACTGCATTTCCAAATGTGAGGCCCGGTACCATGATTCCCTTCCATACCCCTCTAACCACCTCATACCTATTATAGTTCCATAGTGCTCTATGCTTCATAATGTCTGAATTCTGAAACTATGTCTGAAACTATATTCATAATGTCTGAAACTATTGGAAATAGTTTCCCACGGTTCCTTTCAACTTGCGCGTGCAGTGCTCTGTTCAGCTGCTGTACAACGGGTAGCTGCTTGCCTTTCATCACATCCATAAAGTTCTGTGAGGCCGTCATTGCCTCCTGGTGCCATTGGGATTTTACGTGATCCCTGCACGCCTCGTGCATTTTTCTGTAGTTACTGAAAGCGCGCACGATAAAACTACCTTGAGTACCCCGGTGAACACGCGGAGGAAAAATGACGCAAAAACGACAAAAGGCGCCTTTCGCTGTCGCTGAGTACGCAAGCCAGGGGGCGTAATCTCCCAGCCACTGATGTCGAAAAGGCCTCTTTCCAGGTGTTACATCCTTCTTAAAATCATATGTGACATTTGGCGACCATGGCTTAGTAAGAAGACGTAACTTCAAAAAGTCCGGTATGCCAGTGAGTTTAGCTTTGCCTAGAAACTCTCCTAAGTCATATTCTTGAGGCAAGTTATTTGTTTTCTTGATGTTGTCTCCGGACTTCGATCCCAAGCAAGGAGAAAGGGAATCGTTTCGGCTTACTGCGTGACCGGAGCTCGCTGGTGGAGTTCCTTCCATGGAGACGACGACGCCGGCTACTGTCCGGTGATGAAAGGTTGCATCGCTCTGGTCAAATCCGGACTTGAATCCCAAGAAAGGAGAAATGGAATCATCTCGGCCTGCTGCATCACCTGAACTCACTGTTGACAGAGTCCCTTCCATGGAGTCGACGACATCAGCTACTGTCCGGTGATAAAAGCTTGCATCACTCTGTTCAAATGCTACACCGTTGTCACATGTCACACCAGAATCTGCAGGGGCGCATTTGGATAATGCTTCGTCAGACAACCGCTGACGCTTGAAGAAGCGTCGAATATCCATCATTCGGGACCGCGCGAGGCAAAGCTGGCTATGGAGTTCCTCGGGGTTGGTAGTGTTAAAAATATATACACATTGATTGGAAAAACGGTTGAATGCGTACGTTGAAAACAAAAAATGACTATGTATGCAGCGAAAACTTATTTACAAGATAAATGCACGCTCGCAGCTTCATACACCTCGCTCCATCTTGCTCGCGCAACCGCACAGTCGAGTATTTGCACACACACTACTCGCCGCTCGTCGTTTTCTCGTCCGCTGTCTTGGTTGTTCTCAGCTTCGTTGACAACGGGCCACTAAAAACACCGAAGCACAAACAAAGAGGCGCGCACACGCAAGGAACGCCGCGCGACTTCCGAGGGGAAGGGACACTCGCCACTCCGGTCGGAAAATTTGTTTTGTGTGTTTTTATGAGGTTCAGAGCCCCAAAACGACTCAGGCTATGAGGGACGGACGGTCTCTTTACCATGCACTGACATTGTACAGTACATGGGCGCTGTTGGGATTTGAGGCCTAGCCAGAGGTGACAGGCGAGCCAGGCAGGCGCCATCGGGCTGCCTTGACCAAAGGCGCTGGTTTCCGGAGAAGACGCAAGGAACGCTGGTGTGGGGGCGCCTCTGGAGACTGCGTCGCCGTGAACAAAAGCAGCTAATCCCCTTTGCCGAAAATTCTGAAAGCGGCGCTTGTACCGAACTGCGCTCTCCCGTGGATCGGAGGAGACAGCGAGCGGCGGCGGCGCCAACTCATCGCCCGCTTGCCCCTGAGCAGTCCGACAAAGCGGGGATGGACACGGCTGATTTGTCCCTCCCTCCTGAAGAATTCATCGGTGGCCGGGGTGTGCACTGTCTGCCTCCGTGTCGCTATCTCTCTAGAGATCAAAGAAACAGGCACACATCTCAAGATGGCTCGAAACACATGCTCGCCGGTGTCGCTGTATGTCTGCAACGACGCGTCCCCGGACGCGGCACTTTGCAGATGTGACCCAAAGCGTGGAAGCAGGGCCGCTTTTACTCTTTTGGCTGAGCGCACCGCCGCCCCTGACGTGCGGCCATCACTCACGGTTCGAGTGAGTGATTTTCCAGGGGGGTGCAGCCGCCCCCCCTTGCCCCCCCCCTCCGGACGCCCATGGAATCTGCTAATGTAAAAGCTTTTGGCGAGTTGGTGGTTGTTCATTCTAAAACAGCGCAAAAAAGACACGGACAACAGGAAGAGACGTACAAACAGGCGCTGACTCACAACTAAGATTTTATTGCAGAGACACCCCCTTATATAATGTGGGCGCGCAATAAAACTGAAAGTAGTGCGAAAAGACACATAAGGAAAGGGAGTGAAATAATCAAAGCATACTTGTCGTCAAAGGTTTCACAGATTGTCAGAAAAATACATCACTTCTTTGTCAGATAAAAGCACTGATGGCGCACTGACACACGTATCTTTATTGAATGCTATGTTAAACGCCTCGATCACTTCCCTGGTGAGTTTATCTGCATGCCGGGCTAAGACGTTGCAGTGCTTTAATTCAGCCTCACATTTCTCAGATTCTGGGTGGTAGGCGCTACATGTTTTGCAATGTGCGGTGAGGTGTCCTCCTTAACCCGTTCTCATATCATTATTGTGCTCGCGCAGCCGGTCATTCAGGCATCTGTCCGTCTGCCCGATGTACTTTTTGCCGCATTTCATTGGAATGGAATAGATTGCTTCTTTTTCACATGGAACAAATTGTTTTTGATGTTTAGTTCTGCAAGTTCGGGCTTTGTTGGGTGATGAATCGATGAATCTGCCGAGATTATGGCATGATTTGCAGTGACCGGCCGGGCTGATAATGTGCATTGTGGAAAAGCAGCGCAAAATACGAAATGCGTAGAAGTAGACACAGGGCACAGAAAGCAGACGCATGTAGCCCGTGGTCAATTCTTACGCATCAAGTTTTCGAAAGCGCTTTGCTCAGGCGCCCTTCGCAGCCTGTCCATCATCCAGAGCGGTTTCTTCTGCGGTGGCGGCTCGTCGTCCGAGTCAGAATCGACGGCGCAGTAGAGCAGCAAGGTCAGCGCCGGTACACACGACGGAAGTGGTTTTTCTGGTGTGACAGAGAGTTTCTGAACAAGTGGCGCACATGCTGGTGGGCGACAGCGACACATTACCCTGTTGTTCTTGGTGACGCATTGTGACAGGATCGAAAACCCGACGAAACCACTGTTTTGTCGAAAAGCTTGGCCGTCTGTTTCCGCAGTGTGACTCGGCCTTTACTGCGCGTAGTAAGAAAGAACATGCGCCATGGGATGTCTGGCTGTTAATGCATTTGTCTCTTTATGGATGGTCACGCCTTGGAAATATGACAGGTGCCGACTGAACAAATCTGTCATGAAGGGAAGAATGGTCATAAAGGCTATGGAAAAGTGATGAGCGGGTATATTACGGCCAAGTGCTGAGTTGTATCGCTCAGCTTTATTCTTTAATGAGGTTACGCTGGTGTAACGTGGATAATCCGAAGGAATGAATCGTGCAGCACGGGTCTGCACGGAGTCAATATTAACGATATAAGTTTGTTTGGGAAGCATGTTCTAGTTTGTGCTGTAGTGTACAAATCGTCCCTTCAAGAGTAATAGCCTCATGGTAAAATGGTCTCATCGTTATTCAATGCAAGAAGCTACTTGACTGTTACATTACTGCCCAAAGTCCACAGGCCACAAGAATCATCAAGTACTTTATGTGCGTACTCGTATACATGTACGCCGTATGTTTTGTGCTTTCTTCTATGTTCATATTCTTGAACCGTAATGAACCCCGCTCTCTTAGTAACGGGTGACTAACCGGACATCTGTATGGGTAAGCTCACAGCTTTTGCTTTTCCAGCTCTCTCTGCCCCCTCCCCCACCCCATTCACCACTTATAATTAAACCCGTCATCAATCAACAAATTATGCTTCCCAATGGCTCATTCACGAATATACGGCATCCAGGTAATCCAGGTTATCCAGGTCTGGTATTTTACTGCTGCTTGCTTTTGTGGTGTTGAAAATTCTACATTGCAATTACAAACTGCCGGATGCACATGTAACCTGAATCTGTAGAGTCGTGAATTTCGTTGATTTTTTTTTATATTGTTGGGAACGGGCCACAAGCCCACCGCTGGAACCAGTGTTAAAGATGGGGCTTCTATCCCACCGCTGGAACCAGAGTTGAAGACGGAGGGGTCCTGGAGATGACTAACTCGTTTAGCCTCGCAGGTACCGGCTCCGAATGACGATGTCGGACTGCGATATCGAGGAAACTGTACAGGAGGGTTTATTCTACATATTTACAGATGAGAATCGAATGCAATGCAATGCTCTGATCACACAACAACCTCCCGTTAAATACGGTTCGCGTTCCCTAGATCCCTGACTGGGGAACTTGGTTCGAATAACGTTGTCCAATCGGATGGGCCATTGATGACGCTGGCGGTACCACCCACGGCACGGGGCGGTGCTGAAGCTCTCTCGCTCTCTCACAGCTCGGGGGATGAGAAGGGGAAGACAGTCATCAAACACAGATGCGTCACCTTGACCACTGCCGCAAGTGTTCTGTGCGTTGCCTCTGTGGGAAAGCAGAATCCCGCAGTCTCCTCGCAGGTGGTTGAACCTTCTCGAACTCCCCCGCCGGATGGCCGAAGCACGAGACCCATTCGACACAGCGTCTTTCAATTAGCAGCCTCGCTCAACGTGACCTTGCGTAGCATCATCCAGTCCGGTGACCCGAAGGTCGACTCGGCCAACGTATACCGCTGCTTCCGCCGTGCTGCTGCTGTGCATCTCTGCTTCCAGCGTTGCGGCTGCTGTCGCAAGTTCTCGCCGCAGCTTTGCCTAACGACGACACTCGTCTGACAGTAATTTCTCCCAGGTCCGTGGGACACAGCCTCCTTCGATCGGTTCGGAGGTTCGGTGATTTGGAGTGCAACAGCCCAGGCCGTCGTCGTCTATGCTTCTGCCGCCGGCGCCAGGCCTCGTCATATCCCTTGCTTTGCGATGAGACACACCCGGCTCTCAGGACCACGTTGTCCACTCTTAACAATATGCTCTAAACACGAGCATCAAGTTGGTCGGAATGAGCGCTAAACACATTTCATGCTTGAAACGCTCATGATCTGCGTGATGTCAGCGCAAGTATGGTCAAAACTAACCCGTAGCCCTTCGCTATGGTGACCCTTTTTCCGTCTCTCTCCTTGCACTCCTCCCTTCACCCTCGCGGGCGTACGCTGTACGCTGGAGCCTGTCTGCGCATGCGCGACGCAGATGTCTGTGAATGTCAGATATCGGCTCACGGGCGCTCGCGCGCGCGTCGGAAGCGAGGTCCGGTTTACAACAATCGAAGGACCGTGTGGCTCTCGGTGACACTTTTGTTCATGGCTGGACGCTCTTTTGGATTCCCCCAAGTTCTCTTGGAACATTGCACCTCCCCAACCATCTTTTGTTCACGGCTAGACATTCTTTCAGTCGACTCTAGAGGGGGAGCGAGCCAGCAACCAGGAGCATAGAGATGCATGCCCCTTTTCGACGTTTTTTCGCGACGCGGTGCTGGGCGCGCCTGCGCTCCGCACGTACTCCGAGGAAGTGTTCATGGAGTTGCCTCTTTAGACAATTAATGCGCCTTTCCTTTAGCCGTAGCCCCCCCCCCCCCCCCCCCCCCCCCATCCACACACACACACCTACTTAGGCATAGCGTTAGATAGGGCACGTGAAACGTGTGCGCTGACTTGCAGCTTTATTTTATTACGAAGTTGGAGTTGTTATATGTACAACACATGAATAGCAATGTGAAGGAAAGCATGGAGAATACTGCGATGTAAAGGCGAGAAATAAAAGCCGTGGAGGACTTAAATCTCGAAATTTGTGATATCTGCAGTTTACTGCAGCGCTCTAGAATTTTCTGACTGAAACTCCTCGTGTATACCACTGGATGTTGACAAGTTTAGTTTTAAATTCAACTGAATAAGTTAAATAAGAATGAACTGAGGCGTGCTGCCTGCTTTGCGAACGCGCCAACAATATACTGCTTGAGTTTCGTTCCCATAAAAACGTATCCCAGTTTGTTTTAATGGACAAGTGCATTCCCTAGGGCTAGCACGCCAGGGGCTAGCACGGTAGCGCTTGGCGTCCGCACTGCAGAGCTCATCGGGATGACAGCAGAGAGGACCAATGCCTTTGAAAGAGCACACAGTACACCACGTGCCCCAGCTAAAGGTAGTCATGATTTTTTTAAACTAAAGAGGGTCCCAGGCGAGTGAAATCAACTGAGTGCTGAGGGTCGCATTGTCTTTAGTAGCAGTATTTTTTCGCTCTCCAAACTTAATCGATGAGTAAAGATCAATTAGTTTGGTTTAGTTTATTGGATTTTAACGTCCCAAAGCAGCTAAGGCTATGAGGGACGCCGTAGTGAAGGCCTCCGGAAATTTCGACCACCTGGGGTTATTTAACGTGCACTGACATCGCACAGTACACGGGCCTCTAGAATTTCGCCTCCATCAAAATTCGGCCGCCGCGGCCAGGATCGAACCCGCGTCTTTCGGGTCAGCAGCCGAGCGCCGTAACCACTGAGCCACCGCGGCGGGGCTAAAAAGATCAATTAGCTAACTGTTTAAAAGCATATAGTGTCAGTACGAGAGTGGTAGACCGTTTTGAAAAATAGCTGGGCTAAACGTTTGCACCAAGGTACCATTAACGCAAAGTAGCTTTTTTTTTCACCAACCTTAAAAAAAAACCCTCAAAATACAAGACCTTCCACATGACAGCGATGCTGCTTCAGCGTTCCAAGACGTGTCTCGGACAGCAAAATTCGCTTTTCTTTCCAGTGCTCTCCCCTACAAGTCTTTACGTGTGCACTGGACGATAGATATGCGCCAGCATTTGTGACATGGTAGCTTTCTAGTTCAGTTTAGTTTAGTTTATGGGGTTTAACGTCCCAAAGCGACTGAGGCTATGAGAGACGCCGTAGTGGAGGGCTCCGGAAATTTCGACCACCTGGGGTTCTTTAACGTGCACTGACATCGCACAGCACACGGGCCTCTAGAATTTCTCCTCCAAAGAAATTCCAGCCGCCGCGGCCGGGATCGAACCCGCGTCTTTCGGGTCAGCAGTCGAGCGCCATAACCACTGAGCCACCGCGGCGGCACATGGTAGCTTTCTCTTGAAGCCGGTACATAAAGCTACATACTTTATGTACAGTCTTTGCCAAAAGTAACCGGGCACACGTGGTTCGTTTCTTAGCCGCGTAGCAAAGCACTCATGGCAGCCTTTATTCTCCGATTCTGTGCAAAGCAAGGTGAGCCCTTGTCCTGACGTTCTGGCACCTTTCGGTCTTTAGGGGTGCCTTGAAGGCTCCATTATACGGTTGAGAAGCAAAAACCTGTTGCTCGGTTACTTCTGGGAAAGGAGGTACATGGTACCTTGGTGCAAACATTTCAGCCAGCTATTTTGCAAGTCGACCTACAACTCCTGAATTAACACTTTATTCTTGAAACCAAGAAAGAAAATTTTAGTTAATCAGTCTTTGCTAACTAATTAAGTCTACAGAACAAAAAAATACCTGGCCACGCGACTTTCAGCAGCCCTCATACGGTTTCACTAAGCTTGGACACTCTATCTTCTTTAAAAGCTTGGTTGCTTTTAGCTGGGACACACGTCATACGTAGACGGCAGTGCAGGTAGGAAGATGACTTAACCATGTTTCCCCGGTGAGCTCATAAGAATGGGAAGATGAAAAAGAGAGAGAGAGAGAGAGGGAAAGGCAGGGATGTTAACCAGAAAGGATTCCGGTTGGCTACCCTGCACAGGGGAAGGGAATGAGGGGAATTAAAGAGGAAAGAGAGAAGTAACGGGAAATAATCACAGTCTGTCAATTAAGGCAGTCGCTCTAAAAAAGCGAAAGAGTGCCTTGTAAGCCTTGATGCCAGTTGACTGTTGTGGCCACGGACCGAGGATCTTGGCCTCTGTGAAAGGTTTGGTTTGGTTTATGGGGTTTAACGTCCCAAAGCGACTAAGGCTATGAGAGACGCCGTAGTGGAGGGCTCCGGAAATTTCGACCACCTGGGGTTCTTTAACGTGCACTGACATCGCACAGCACACGGGCCTCTAGAATTTCTCCTCCAAAGAAATTCCAGCCGCCGCGGCCGGGATCGAACCCGCGTCCTTTGGGTCAGCAGCCGAGCACCATAGCCACTGAGCCACCGCGGCGGCCCTCTGTGAAAGGGCGAGGGTCCAGGCGGTCCAGAGCACATCGCAGCTTATGTCTTTCGGCTACAAAGGCAGGGCACTCACACAAGATATGGGTGATTGTCTCATCACAGGCGCAGTTCACACAAGAAGGGGTGTCGGCCATCGCGATCCGGAAAGCATACTTATTCGTGAAGGCAACACCGAGCCATAGACGACACAGTAGTGTTGCTTCACGACGCGCTACATTACACGGAAGACGGAGGCGCAGTCCAGGGTCCAAAGTCCTGAGGCGACGGTTGCACAACTCACCAGAGTTCCACGCCGAAAGTGTGAGCTCCAGCCTCAAAGAACGAAGCCCACACGCTGCGTCAGCTCTCGTGACGGGGATATTAACGGGGATTCCATCATTGTGGGCAGAACGGGCAGCTTCGTCAGCCTGGTGATTGCCATGAATGCCGCAGTGGCCCGGCAGCCACTGCGGCATTAAATGGGGCGTATCTGCATTTTTCTTCCCTCCTCCAAACCATCGGCTACGTTACCTGAGAGTCGCACCCTGTATACTGCTGGCTTCGGCAAAGTCCATGTACAACACAGCGCGACTTGGTTGATTTTAGGGCTGCTTTCTGAACGGTATGTTTATCGACTCCCACGAGCGCGCATCTGTGCTCGCGTTCATCTAACCAAACCGTACTGCGCGCATGTCGCAGGTATAGCGCGGCCGATCTGCAAAACTAGTTCACGGACCGCATGCAATCTCAAACCAAGTCTCGTCCTTTTAAGTTCAGTAGCCGCAAGGGCGTATCAGTGGCACGGTCTTCTCACTTTAACGAGAGCGTCTCTATCATGCAAAACGAGCACTCGCGCGCAGAATACGTGTCGTCGTGCATGTAGTGTCGTGTAACGCCTTTCTTTATCGTTCCTTGCTTCGAACGGCCCATTCGTAATGCTCTCCGAAACGGCGTCTCGGCTATAAAATCTTTCTTCCGTTTCATCTCACGTAAGCATCAAGGCGCACACACCGACCAACCCGCGCCTACGCCTGCGCGCGGCAGAAAAAAAAAAAACAACAAGAAACTGATAAAAGAAAACGAAGCCCCACAGCCGCCCTGGGAAGACCTGTTTATTGCGGCTGCCGTGCTCCGTGCGGATTAGCGGCGCGTAGATCTGGCGATACGGGCGTTATTTATTACTCGTAATGTGAGTACTGGCGCAGCTATTTGTATACAGCCCGAAATATCCTTCTCGCTGAGGAGCAATAAAGCGATTTCTAATCAATATAATAAACGGCTCTGCACGCGTACAGTCGATACAGAGCGGAGCTCAGAGCCGCCCACTGCCGAGCGGGTGTCGGTCCCTCCTCGCCTGGCGTTATCAGCCGCCGTTCGGGCTTTCGCACTGCACGGCCTCTCTGTGGCGTAGATATACAAAGCGCACGTCCTTTTGGACCTCTGCTCGCTGTGCCCGTGATTGAGGATTATGGAAAAGATAATCGGAGAGAGTAGTTTGCACTCGCCGCTGGCAATGTGCAGCGGTTAACCCGCACTTGATCCTTATTACCAGCTTACAGAACAGAAGGACAACCACTTGTGGCAAAATCTCAGTCAGCGCCGCGCTAGGATATAGCACTAAAATACAACCACGACGAAGCGTACAAAAATTTAACGTGTTTTATGAACGGGTTATTCGGAGATGACGCATTCTATATGTTATCATTATCAACGTTTTCGTAGGAGAAACAATTTTTTTTAGTAATATGACAACATATGGCTCCGAAACGCGTTATAGCTGCGGTGGCAGTGAACTGAATTTGTTATTAATGCCTGTTACTGATTTTCCATACCGCGCGGCTATGGAACAAACAGCGAAATGCTTTAGCGTTGGTGGAACATAGCCAACAAGTCTGGGCAAAAGCATTTTTGAGCGGAAACCGTTTATGAACGTAATTTTTTATACAATGTAAGATTTCACTAATTAGTCAATACAACCGCAGATCACCCGACGGCAGTCTTGTAATTTTTCTTCTATTGACGTTTCTGCTGTCGTCAAAAGCGTTCCCCATTGGTTTCCTATGGCAGAATTAACTATTAGAAACATTTTACAAGAAAAATTTTGCTACATATCAGAAGAATGGACCACTACCTTCAATATTTCCATAGCAGTGTCTTACAGTTTTCCAATTTTCAAAATTTTTATATTGCGCGGATCAAGCGAAACACACGCAAAAAAAAACTATAAATGGCGCATACCTTAAAATTTGCATAAAATGTTTTCTAAGCTCTCTATAAGTGATTAATTCCAGTTGGATATTTTTTTGCATGTAAATAATTTAATGTTCGTGGTAGTACGTTCTATAGTGCTTAGAGACCATATGCTGCTCTATATGTGTGTACCTTTCATCGTTCATTCTTGTATGTTGCGTATGTTGTGACGGTCACCTTCAGGTGAGCTAGTGACTGCAGAAATCTAGAATTATTTGTGAATTCTTGCTTAAGTGACTTGCAGAGACGATAATCATAAGCTGTGGTAGCTGACATTACATTGTATTCTTTAAAAACGTCATATGTATGAAAATAACGAAGGGTATTTTCGATAATTCGAAGGAACAGCTTTTGTACCACATTAACTTTTTGCATGTTTACTGTGGTTGTTGGCCCCCAAACTCAGTTACAGTAGCTCAGTTGTGATGAAAACAGAGATAAGGAATGCGGCCTTCGTGCACAATAGGGTTGTCTCTGGGCGGTGACATATCTAAGTCATATTTCATTACACCCGTACGCCGTTCATTGGCTAAACGGCTAGTCACTTGTTGGCATGACCTTGATAGCCGAGTGAAATTTATCGGAGTGTTGATGAACAGCGCACTTTTTAGATTTTTTTTGCGACAAAAGCCCGCATCCTATCGCTAGCCTACTCGACACATTTTGCTGTGCGATAAACTTTTTGACACCTGGCGGCCGTGTTCACACACAACTAGCGCTTAAGTTGCAGGTCGCCGAACTTTCCACTCAGGGTCTGCAGTGGCTCTATTATCGCTACGAGTTCCTTCAAAGCTCGTGGAAAGGCGTATGAATGAAATGGGATTAGTGTCAGAATTCTTTTTTGTTCAATGTGATGGCAACGAAATGTCTTGTTAGGCACCATGAGCGTTGTTGTGGGCCAGCTAGTACCTTAACATTGTGAACTAAAAACTTTAGCTGAACTAAACCTTCAACGACCACGCCAAAAAAAGAACACCAAAAGACGACTTGCCCAGAGCCCTAACTTACAAGCTATAAACCGTCGACCTTCAGCGCATATGCACCTTGTTGTGTCCGGTGTCCAAACTAACGCAAGCAAGCTTCGCCGCAGAGCTTAATGCCAGGGAGAAGGCGGGTTGTGATCTACGTTTGTGGCTGCCATTAAGCATCCGGAAGGCGTCTTTTTTCTTGAGGTCAGCGGCCGGCCTTGATCCGTGACACAATATGGCCCTCGAGATGTATATGCACATCACGACAGCGCCTTTTGTCCGTTCCTTCTTTTTTATTACAAGTAGTCTCACTTCTACACTTCCCCTGATCTGGCATCGCATACGTTCATAGCGTGACAGGACCCAGAACGGCATTACTATACTTCAACTACCGCGATCACTGACTAGTTGTGGTGCTCGGCTGCTGAGCATGAATTCGCGAAATCGATTCCCAGCCGCCTTTCGATGGAGGCCAAACGCGAAAGACGCCCGTGTGCTGTGCGATATCAGTATCCCTTTAAAGATCCCCTGGTGGTCGAAATAATTCGGGAGCCCTCCTCCACTACGGCGCCTCTTTATCTCTTCCTGCCTTTTCCTCACTGCCTGGTTGAGGCGTTCACCAAGAGTGGGACAGTTACTGAGCCTTGACTTGCATTATCATCATCGTCAGCCTGACTACGCCCACTGCAGAGCAAAGGCCTCTCCCATGTCTCTCCAATTAACTCTGTCCTTTGCCAGTTGCGGCCACCGTATCCCCGCAAATTTCTTAATCTCATCCGCCCACCTAACTTTCTGCCGCCCCCTGCTACGCTTGCCTTTTGTAGGAGCTGTTAGAGATGGGGCCACAATCCCACCGCTGGAACCAGTGTTAAAGATGGGGCTTCTATCCCACCGCTGCCACCAGTGTTAAGAACGGGGCCACAATCCCACCGCTGGAACCAGTGTTAAAGATGGGGCTTCTATCCCACCGCTGGAACCAGAGTTGAAGTCGGAGGGGTCCTGGAGATGACTAACTCGTTTAGCCCCACAGGTACCGGCTCCGAATGACGTTGTCGGACTGCGCTATCGAGGAAACTGTACAAAAGGGTTTATTCTACATATTTACAGATGAGAATGGAATCGAATGCTCCGATCACAAACAACGTCCCGTTATATACGGTTCGTATTCCCCAGATCCCTGACTGGGGAATTTAGTTTGAAGAATGTTGTCCAATCGGATGGTCGGTTGATGATGCTGGCGGTACCACCCACGGCAGGGCGGTGCTGATGCCGTCTCGCTCTCTCACAGCTCGGGGGATGAGAAGGGGAAGACAGTCATCAAACACAGATGCGTCACCTTGAACACTGCCGCAAGTTTTCTGTGCGTTGCCTCCGTGGGAAAGCAGAATCCCGCAGTCTTCTCGCAGGTGGTTGAACCTCCTCGAACTCCCCCGCCGGATGGCCGAAGCACGAGACCCCTTCGACACAGCGTCTTTCAATTAGCAGCCTCGCTCAGCGTGACCTTGCGTAGCATCATCCCGTCCGGTGACCCGAAGGCCGACTCGGCCAACGTATACCGCTGTATACCGCTGCTTCCTGTGCATCTCTGCTTTCACCGTTGCTGCTGCTGTCGCAAGCTCTCGCCGCATCTTTGCCTAACGACGACACTCGTCTGACAGTAATTTCTCCCAGGTCCGTGGGACACAGCGCCCTTCGATCGGTTCGGAGGTTCGGTGATTTGGAGTGCAACAACCCCGTCCGTCGTCGTCAATGCTTCTGCCGCCGGCGCCAGGCCTCGTCATATCCCTTGCTTTGCGATGAGTCACACCCGGCTCCCAGGACCACGTTCTCCACTCTTAACAGAGCCCACTCCGTTAACATTAAGGACCAGCGGTTGTCTTGCCTTCGCATATACATGCCCTGCCCAAGACCATTTCTTCCTCTTACTTTCGACTAGAAAGTCATTAACCTGCGTTTGTTCCCTCACCCACTCTGCCCGCTTCGGGTCTCTTAAAGTTACACCTATCATTTTTCTTTCCATAGCTCGCTGCATTGTCCTTTATTTAAGCTGAACCATTTTCGTTAGCCTCCACGTTTCTGCTCCATAGGTGAGTACCCGTAAGGATACAGCTGTTGTATACTTTTCTCTTGAGCAATACTGGCAAACTGCTATTCCTGATCTGAGAGAACCTGCCATAAGCGCTCCACCGCATTGTTATGGTTCCAGTTATTTTCCTCTCATGATCCGGATCAGCGACCACTACCTGCCCTAAGTAGACGTATTCCCTTACCACTTCCAGCACCTCGCTACCAGTTGTGAACTGCTGTTCTGTGGCGAGAATGTTGAACATTACTTCGGTTTTCTGCATGTTAATTTTAAGACCTATTGTTCTGCTCTGACTGTCTGACTCATTGATCATACTTTGTAGCTCATCTCCTGAGTAACTTAGCAAGGCAATGTCGTCAGCGGATCGCAAATTACTTAGGTATTCCTCATTAACTCTTATCCCTAACTGTTCCCAATCCATACCTCGGAACACCTCCTGTAAACAGGCGGTGAATAGCGTTGGCGAAATCGTGTCTCCCTGCCTGACACCCTACCTTACTGGAATTTTAATGCTGACTTAATGAAGTACTAGGATAGCTGTGCAGTCGTTATAGATATGCTCCAGTATTCACATAAGACTCTTTTACACCCATGATTCCGCAATGCCTGCTGAGGTTTCAACTGAGTCAAATGCTTTCTCGCAATCAATGAACGCTATATATAGGGGTTGATTATATTCTGCGCATTTCCTTATCACCTGATTGATAGTGTGAATGGGGTCTATTGTCGAGTATACCGTTTACGAAAACCTGGATGATTGAAGTCTAAGGTTGTCCTGATTCTATTTGCGACTATCTTAGTAGATACCTTGTAGGCAACAGATAGTACGCTGATCGGTCTGTACTTTTTGATGTCCTTAACGTCTCCTTTCTTATGAATTAAGACAATGTTATCGTTCTTCCAAGCTTCTGGTACGCTCGAGGTCAATAGGCATTGCCTTTGCTCACAACCAATTACTAAGGCAATGATAACACACTCACGACAGTGGTGCCATAGTTACGAAAGTGCATACATGGCGGCGCTTGTCTCGTGTCCGCCGCTCTTTTTCGCCGCTGCCCTTGCACGCAGCTGGGGCCGCAGGACCATGCCCCGAACAGTGGCCCCGAACACGGCACGCACGACAGAGACGGGAGGTCAGCACACTGCAATGTTCGCGCATGTGTGCGTATATGCGCTGCGGAGCGCCCCAGTGGCGCGCGGCTCATCGCGTCGGAAGTACACTCGAAAGCGCCGCTTCGACAGCGAATTAAGCGCGGCGGCGTGGATAACGGAAGCCGGTCCGGAAGCTGCACGGCTCCGCTCTCCAAGGGCCCGGGGCTCTGCGGCCCGCCTGGAGCAGCAGTGTGGCGACTGCGCAGCTTTGTCACGTCGCTCCGTTCCCTCTGGGTGACTGTGGAGAGGAGATCTCTCGGCAGTTCGCAGGAAAATGAAACTCACAAGTGAACTCTTTGTTGCCGACATCCTTCAAAAGCACTCCTTCCGCAGCTATACGTAGAATATACATGCCCGAGCCTTTTTACGTCAACGCATGGCAAGTCGTCGAACAACGTCACGTTGGCAACTAGAATTGCAAGCATGGCGTTGTTAGAGCCACGTTGGCAACCCACGTAACCGGGCTTCACATGTTACGGCATCTTTGTGCTAACGGAGCCGCTGCTGGCAACACGTACCCTTCCCAGAAGACAACGGCTGAACTCTTGAACCTCAGTCCAGCACCAGATCTGGCCGTGTGGCCTGAGGAGCCGCGGCCCCATAGCACATCTCCTGTACAAGGGACAGTAGTTTACTATTTGCCAGTTCGCTCAGGAACCACCGATATTTTCTTGCCGCGACGGTATGTCGGTTCGTAGAAGACTTGGACTTTGAATTGAAACGGCTTCCATTCGCGAAATTCTGTAAGGTGTGAAGAGCGCCTCACGTCCGTGTAGACGCCTCTTCCTTCACACCCACCAGACACCGCCAGCTGCTCAAAGCAGTGTTAACTAAGGACAGTCTGAAGTTGGCCTGTATCGACAAAGGCGCCACTTGCAGTGAAAAGGCAGCTTCAATAAGCTAGAAAAAGCCACACAAGCGAACTACAGGTGCCGCCATCACCGGCCATTTTTGAGAGTATAAACTGAGACGTGGCCACAGTGTTTTACCACGAATCCCCGAGGGCAGGCTAAACCGACATTTCATAGTGACTCTACCATTCTCTTCGCAATGGTGATCAGAGAGTCATTTTCGGTGTAACTGTCACGAGTTTGGACCGTGTGGCGGGAAAACTTTTTAATGCAATTTCCTCAGCTATAAAGTGCGTCCTTTTCTGCGGTACAAACTTCACTCTAGCCACAATGAACCATACAATCGATTTTCACAGAACAAAAGTCGCGTGGAGTTGTTCTGCAGTCTAGCGCCACTCAACCGATGCGGCGGCCTAAGGATCAATAGGATACGGGTGGGATAGGGTTCGTATTTTTAGACTTGAGAACAGGGAAAGGAATGGCACGGAGGCTGACCTGATGAGAAATCTACTTCGTTGCCCTCCACTGGAAGAAAAGAAAAGGCAAAGAAAAGAGAGAAGAAAACGAGTAAAAACGTAAATTATAATTCGGTATTTATTAAAAGTCCTTCTGCCATCTTTCGCTATACGGCGTATTGTTGTTTGTTTTTTATATTCAGGGTATCTAAAACAGAACGTTCTTGAGGGTCTTGCAGCTGGAATAGACGGCCGGGCAGACTTCAATCGGGAAAAAAAAATCTGCAGGCCTGTTACTAACTTAAGTGACTAAAAAGTTCTGTTCAACTATAAACTCATAGATGTGTTCTAAGTGCGGAGCTGAAAAAAACGACCATTGGTAAAGGCTAGATGTTACCTCGCGTAGAGGGCAGAATGCATTAATGTACCTGCATCTGAACTGCCTACACGCAACGTGCTGATTTACGGTGTCAGTATGACCGTAAAGAGGCGGGGAAGGGAAGAAGGGGCTCAGCTGATAGAGCATTATCAGCAAACGAGCTCAAATGAAACAGGAAAGAATTAACGCGGCTTGTCTCCCACCTATGAGAAACTGAGAAGCGAGGACCTATAAAGGTTGTCTCTATCCTTGCGGCTGCTTTGGGTAATAAGTGATTAGATGACACGTTACCAATAGATGTATCAAATATTTGCTCATTTTAGGAATTTGAGGAAAAGCAAATAGAAGTAATAAGAGTGCCTTCACTGGGAATGTATTTATTAGAAGTAAATTTTGCTACTGATTATTGCAGTTTCTTGATCGAAACTTGACCGCAGCGACCGCAGCGACGTTGAAAGGTTTGCGTAGTGGCGGCCAGCTTCGGTCAGTTTTGGAAAACCAAGCCAGCGCAGGGTGCCAACATGGCCGCAGCCGGCGAAACCGAACAGCCTCCTGAAAACGGCCCACGAATTTTTAATGATACAAGGTTGTTCAGGTAATCATGAGCACGTCCGACCAGAGACTAGAACGTTTTATTACGCCGGTAATGCGATGTATGCGTGTATGTACGCTGGAGTGACAAAGGAGTCAGCGAGAATGGTGCCGAAATACTGCGAATTGCGAACAGCACAGGAAGTCGATCACCTTCAGACCGAACATGTTCTATTCAATAGCCTAAGCACCATAAAACTTTGACGGCCTCGAACTTTGTTCTTGTTGTTGTTGCTGTTGTGTTCCATCTCATTTACGCATAGTCGACGGACTACCTCCAAGCAAGTGCAAACTTTGGATGGGTTTAGAGAGAGAGAGAGAGAAAACACCCTATTATGGGTGCATATCAAGCTCTTATGGCGCACTAAGGCTCATGTACCATAGATGCAACGTAGGTTGAACGGCTCCTCTCTTTCAACCTTCGTTTCGTTCTCGTGCGCTCGGAAATTTTTAGATGTGCAACCAACTAGCCCGTCAGTTCGTCCTGAGCACAAATACTGCGAGGACACGGGCTTCACGCCACCCCAGTGGATCGGTGCAAGCGTAGATGACACATAAAGACGTTCCTTTTCATCTTCTGACTGGACCGCTCAATTTTCCCCGCAAGTGTATAGAATTGCTTCACAGCAGTATAACAACCGTGCCCGTTCCGATACAAGGCCTCGTCTTTCTCTCACCGTCTTCTTTCTCTCGGGTCGGAGGTCAACAAGCGGCCAGTCTCCGCGCACGCAGCTGACAGGGGGCGAGGGCACGCCGGGCTACCTGCGCGCACACGCTGCCTCGCACTGGAAGGGAGCGCGGCCCCTCGCACGAGGAGCGTAGCACACGCGCACGCCGGGCACCGCGCGGCCCGCGGACGGCCAAATGAATTTCGCCGGTTAATTAGTCGGCGAGACGGAACTGCTCTTGCTGCGCGGCCGTAATTGACTCGTCTTTCACGTCGCCCGCGCCCGCAACGCACAGAGGCGGCGCGCGCGCAGCTCCTGATTGCCCATCACTTGCTTCTCTTGCCGTCGAGGGCTCAATTAGGCAGCCGCGCGCACCGATCGAAGCCAGCGCCGCCGCCGCGTGAGAGCGGCCGCGCCACCGACGTGGGCGCCTGGCCGGGGCTGGGCGACGACGATGCAGCGCGTCGTGCACGGCGCGGCCGGCGGCTGTTGACATGCGCGGCAATTATGGTCGGCCCGTAATTACTCGGTGCATCCTCGCCGATACGGCGCGCTGCGCTGCCGTCGCGGTAACTCGATACCCACTCCCCTCCGCGAGGGGGACGACCTGCGCAACTCTGCCAGCTTGTATATGGGCGAAACGCGCGTTTCTGGCACGCAGCGGGGCTGCCTCGTGCGCACCACTGTCGGGCTCGAATGAGCCGCACTTGGTTGTGCTTGTTACTCGGCGAGACTCGCGCTCGCAACTGTGACGTCCTTCACTCTACTCTGCGGCGGGGTGGCGCTCACGAAACAGCCGATTGAGCCACAGATGTTCAGGGCCAACCAATATGATGCATGCGAGGAATCTAAAAAAAAATAAAAAATTCTTCGCCTGGTAACCTGTCCAGAAAAGTATGGTGGTCTGGCATGCCTTGAAGTTTGAATGAATTAAACAAACATTAAACAGGTACAGCCGGCCAAATCTTTAGCTGGCGTGCGCGACGGCCCCTTTTTCTGCGCTCCTGGTCTTTACGACGAAGCAAACTTGCGGAAAGCTCAATATTAAGCACGGGCTTAGTGAGCCTGTGCTTAATGTTATATTTTCGCATGTTTGCTCCGTCACAAGGTGCAGGAGCACGGAAAACGCGGCCGTCAGGCACGCCAGCTAAAGATTTGGCCGGCTGTACACCTTTAAACAGTGCAGACTGAAAAGAATATAAACAGAAGAAAAATTGAAAAATATTTAATTAAGATTATCCGATAAATAAATAAAAAAAAAATTAGATGTCTTGCCCCTGCACTCTAAAAAACTGTTCCGCAGTCCCCCTAGCACGCAGAGCCAACGAAGGGGATCGCCTGACGGCGCCTTACTTGCCACTGGTCAGGAGTCGATCTGGACTCACGCAAAGCTACGCATGGACGCGCATGCCGGTCCTGTGAATGTGAACTATGTGAACACGGCAATGTGTATAATATACTAAGGCTACGGCGTTCCTGCATGCGTCGCGTGATCGCAGGACGTGTGGCGAGTATAACAGCTAGAGCAATATCTTCGTTCGGGCAGAGGCGTCTTCTCCTACTAACACGCTTTCTTGAACGCGTACAAAGACAGGCTAGCACAAGGAAAGGAAGTTTTTATTTCATTTATTTATAATTATATCCACAGCGCCGCGAGGCATTACAGTTGAAGAGGGAGGGGGGGGGGGGGGGGGGGGGGCAAGGCAAGAAAAAACGCGGAAGGAAGCAAAAGAATTTCCAACCATTGGAGAAACAAGGGCTTTAGTACAATGCACAGTCCGCGAAGACAAAGAAAATACATCCCTGGAGGTAGCGTCGCAATATCGTGTAGCATTTTTTTTTCCCATTTGCGAACTGTTTTTATATAAAAAAGAGACATCCTGAAGAAGTTCATCTTAGTTATTTGATTTTATAGGCAGGATGAAGCAGCGGTGAAACGTAGTCGGGATTGCACAGATAATGTTCCCGACTGATAGCTGTCTTAGTGTGGAATATACCAAGGAAAATTTCGAGCCTCAGTGATTTTCTACTCTGCTTAAAGGAAGGGTGAAATGGTTTTTTGACAAGTCGAGGTTATTCGAGAATTCGAATCTATGAAGCTTCTTGGTAATGTGTGCAAAGTAGTTTCGCGCTAGAATTTAAAATGGTGACGCAATCCCCGATTAAAACCACGACGATTTTCAGGCTTCTCCTCACTGCGTTAGAGAAATGCGGGAAAACTCGCGGTGACGTCATAACTGTCTACATTTCAAATGTCCACTGCCTTCGTCTACATGCCGCCATGCGCCTTCCGATGCCGCCAAACAATGCTTCATGAGCTTCACCTTCGATGGCATTCTTTTTCATCCTTGAAACAACCGCTTCTTCGCTGGAAACTTAGCGCCGCCGCACGTGACGTCATCACTGGGGCCTCTGCCTGTCACTGTGCACTGCAGAGAAGCCTGAAGACCAATGTCCCTTTAATCGGCGATTACATCACCATTTCAAATCGTAGCGCAAAAAGATTTCGCATGCTTTACCTGCAAGTTTCAAGCATTCGGCTCAGCTAAAATCATCGAAATCTAAAAACTCTTCAATTGCCCTTTAAGTGGTTCCCATTCAAGGCTTTTCTTTGCACTGGAAGCATTGGTTTCCAAGAATAATTAGCATGCATCCATCGCACAACCAAATTCTGAATCATTTCCAACTTGTGAATGTTCACCAGCAGCCAAGGGTCCCACGCACGCCAAGTACATTAAAGTATAGGTGTAACGTTAGTTTCAAAAAAGGGCTGTTTAGCATTTCTTCGCAGTTATGCGAAGAAAACCCAGGATTCGGGAAGCCTCGCTTGTTATATAGTCTATATGACGAAGTAAAGTCATTCTGCAATACAATACAATTTTCTGCGGTATGTGTTACCCCTATAAAACGCAGTAGAAAATATGTCGGTAATATAAATTAAAAACACGAGTGGTCTCAGTACTTATACCCTGCGGTCCACCAGATGATACCTCTACCCGATCAAACTGCGTACCACTTAACACTACCATCTGGCGTCTTAAATGTAAATATTCCTTAATTCATGCAATGACTAAACAATTTATGCTTTACCATAACAGTTTTCCAAGCATCAAAAAATGAGGGACTAAGTCAAAGGCTTTTCTTAAATCTAGATAGAAACAGTAAATAGTGAATCCGTTCTCTACAGGGCACCAGCCAAATCATATGTAAATTCCGTCATTTGCGTGACAAAAGAAAAACTAATGCGTAAACCATGTTGCAGGGAGGTTAGTGACGAAAAAGCATTCAAATGATTCGTAATATTTGTGAAGTAAGCATGTTCCAGAACTTTATAGCAAAAACTTGTGAGTGCGACCGGGCGGCGATATACAGAGATCAGACTTGTGCGCCGCGGCACGGCATGAGCTAGTTTCCAGTCATCTGGCAAAAGTCCTTCTTGTAGCGATTTTGCGAAAAATGACGCACAAGTATTAGGATATCGGGCGTGCGCACGAATAAAGTAATGCAGATGGTAAGCCGACCGGGCCAATGGCTTTGGAAGCATTCATTTGCTCCAACGCTGTCTGGATTTCCCGCTGATCAAAAAAAGATATCCACATCGGTTATCTGCGCTTCATAGTCGTGGCTGCTCAGGTGATCAGTAAACACCGGCAGAAGTATCGGTGCCTTTGCAAGGCCACTGTGGATCACGTTGCCAGTCTTGTCTCTGTACCATTTCGTCCGTCCCCATTTGTTTTCGCGCTCAGGGGCTCCTACATCTATGCGTCGGAAGTGCTTAGCGTACCTCAAAGAGAGTGCCTGATATGCGTGAGCCGCCTGTCAACACATCAGGCTTGTAACAGTGTACATGACTTCACAAAAGCCTTGCACGTACTTTTTCGAAACCGAACCTAATACGAATAATCTGGCTTCGGTACCGAATCAAACACGAATAGTCTAGCTATAAGCTGTATGGGATACGAATCGGATAACGAAAGGACCCAGTCGAATATTCGAAGATTATTCGCAGCTTGTGAATATTCGTACAGAACGAATGTTCATGAGAAACAGCGAAGAACTAGCGACAGCGTCATAAAGCATGGAGTTAAAGCTGCAGCTGTCGATAGACGCAACAGGGATCTCCAAAATGTGGCACGCAGCAATGAGTGAGCGCATCATCTCTGTGACCGAAATTTCATTCGGCCCAGAAAATTATCTTGCTGCTGACGACGACGGCAAGCTAGCGCCTAATTTCAGTTGATGAGAGGAACGAAAGTTACGAGCCATGGCCTCCGATACCTGGCTGAACCCTGTTGTGTCACCCAGTCTTGAGTCCATATGTCTGAGCATCGTGAGCGCCGTCACACGAACGGATCACGTTAACCGCGTCGCGGCGCAGAACGTGCGGACGAAAGGCGGCAGCATGCTGTGCAACGTCGGAAGGGGCCCTGTTTGTGAAACAGCCGTCTAAGAAAACCACGGTGTGCCAGATTTGAACTTTGTGCCTGTTATTAATACGCTATCACTTAGGTTGTCGTCTCACAACAATATTCCGGCATCGCTGTCACAGAAATTCCCTCATTGGTCGAGATAGGTCAGGTGACCTCGTGATGTCATCAGAACCCGCCCACCGCGGCCGGACTAGCCTGCCCACCGGAGAGCGAGCTGCCCACCGCCAAAAATTCCAAAGGACCCCAAAATTTGTGTGTAGGCCCACCAAAGATAACATATTCAGGTGGATTAGTGGTGTTTAGTGGGTGGTTTAATCTGGATTAGATGGTCGTATTAGTGTAATCCCATATGGTAATCCAATTTGATAATCCAACGAGTCATGCATACCGTATGAGGGCAATGAAACCGATTCCAACTGTAGTTTTGGCGGGAAAATCCCAAGGAGAACATTAGACATTAATTGCAGACATCAGAGCAGGCAACCTAAATGCTATATCATTTTCTTCTTAAACAATGCGGTCAAGAAGGCCCCATAGTTTCTTGAAAACTCCTCGTGAACTTGAGATGATATTCGTTTCGAATAATTTTGAATTTCGTAATTTTGCTTCGTTGAGCGAATCGAAATTGCGACTCGATATTACAAAATTTCAAATATTCGCATACCCCTTGTAAAATCTAAGATTGACGCCCACTATTGCCCAACGCGCTGTTTTTCCTCTTATATAGCCCGGAATGGCGAAAGAAAACTATAAGAAACGTTTCTCCGGCAGCATTCTTTACGCCTTCTCACAGCAACCGTGCGGCAACGTTCAGCCAAGTGACGTATGTGCAGTGTAACGTCCGAACAGACTCATAATTAACCGTCGCACATTGAAAGGGCGAGCTCTAAATAAAAACGCAATAAACAGCGCTAGACAGCACCTGAGGGAGAGAGGCCATGTTCGCGACTTTGCAGCGCACCGCGACTTGCGGGGACCCCGAAATGGCGCTGTCGACTTTTCTTCCGTTCTCGCGTGAACACGGGGCGGTCGTATTGTCCGCGGCGGCGCCTTTCTTGAAAAAGTCGACGGGGGCATCACGGGCGCAGTTGAAGATGCCCCCCCCCCATGCCTCTATCCCCTGCCTTCGCTTCTCTGCCTCGCGCGTGTCTTTCTGCCCGATCCTTGTGCCAACGGCGGGGTCCCAAGGAATTGGAGTGTCTCGTTCGCCGTGGGCATGTGCGTGTGCGTGTGTGTGTGCGAGCGGGATGTGGTGTTCGCGCGCGTGCTGAGCAGTAGCAGCGGCGGCAGGCATAATGGGCTGCCTGACAGGTAGGCGCATTTATAACGCGGTCCACCACACTTGGCCCCATTGTCGCGTCCGACGGCTGATATACCCCGGTCCGCACTCACTCGATCGTTTCTCGAGTCAACTGCTAGGCCCGCGTGCCGCCCTGGTACGCTAGTGAAAAAAAGAAAAGAAAAAGAAACAGGCACTGCGTTCTGGCGCAGCAACAGTCTACTTTGAGGATGTCCGCCCGAGGGGCTCCATACAGAAGGAAAGGGAAGGCCCCCTCCTTCAGCTCACAATGGTCCCATAACGAAGGCTTTCGGAGACCTTAGCTAGGCGTCTGCAGCAGCAGCGGCCGACTTCTTCGAGTGGTACACCGGGCCACCTCTGGCGCCACTGGTACCGCCAGAGCTATAACCCTCCTTTAGACTTTTTCTATAGCCTTATTTAACGTTTCAGCTCGTCTACTTCGTTACTTCTTCGAGCTCATTGTGCCGGACGGAAGCACGTTGGCGCCGTCTCATGCGTGTCTCGGGCGCACTGAAGTAGCATCCCCCCTCTTCCCCGAGGTATAGAAACTCGCGCTGTTGTATACGGACGCGCGTTCTGTTCGACCGATCTCGGCCTTTTCTCAGCACCTCCCTCCCCCTTTTCGAGGTGTATACAGCGTGTATAAACGACGGTGGCGAAGTGTGTGTGTATTGCGACAATTTAAACGTCTCCTCTGGTCGCCACATTGTCGCCTCGGATCCCCCACTCGCCAACAGCACCGCTTCTCTGCGCGAGCGGTCGCCGTTTGCTTTGCGCCGCCGTTATACCCGCTCATCTCGCACGGGGGACTCGATCCTTTTGTCGCGTCGATTTTCACGAACGACGATCTCTTGTTGCCTTTCTTTCTCCCCTGTGTACAAACCTTTAATGGAGTGATTCTTTATCGCCTCCGTGTCTGTTAATATCGGCACAGCAGTGCACACGCCGGCGGCTTCTTCCCGCCCGAAGCATTTCTCCGCGGTGCGGTGCCTTTGTCGCTATCCGTCTTACCGCGGATCTCGCCCTTCGCCGGAGGCCAACGATGTTGTTATTGCGCCTGTAATGGGAGCACAGAAGGGACGGTCGCGGAAGTAGAGGGGGGGGGGGGGGGGGGGGGGGGCAAGGCGCCGCGCGATCGCGATAAATTTGCGAGACTGTCGGTGCCCGGCAACGTGTAATGGAGTGTCCGCACAATGGCCGCCGCCCTCTGTTGCGGAAAAAGGTCGCTGCGGCGTAGTGCGCACAATGCCTTGTTGTCCCTGCAATCGGGCTTCCCTTCTTCCCCCTCGCCCCGCGCGCGCTGCCGCGCTCATTCTTGACGCCGCCGAGTTAGCGCGTTGTAGGATGGTATACCGACCTTCTAAAACGCGTACACACGCAGGGAAAAGCTTGTTTGCGGTGCAGTGTGTAGTTTGCTGTCCTTTCTCCGATCTCCGACTTTACGGGAAGCAGAGCGGTCAGGGCTATGCGATGCAAGTGTCCTTTTCTCCCTCTTGCAGCCACCTTGAAAGCGCTATCCTATGTAAGCGGCAACGTGTACCTTTACGGTGACACAGATGAATTCCAGTTACAGCTGCGTGGTCTGCCGTAAACTGTGCATGAAACACAATTGAGCCTCAGTTCGGCTATGCTGCGTTGTTTTAATTTACTCACACATGACATATATAGCAGGAACCATAGGCACCCCCGCACGCCGCTAGCGCCCGCGACATAATCATAATTTCCGTGTTGTCCAGGTCAAGCCGATTCAATGGGAGACCGTGCCGTCTTCTAAGTCATCATTGCCAAGCGGAGACCAACGGACGTACTATATAACGAAAAAGGCCACCCCTTGGTCGTTGTGATGACGCTACGGACGACGCTGTTTGGCGCGTTGAGAGCACTGCAAGGCTACCGGGCTCACTGCGTTTCTCGTGACAAAAGCAGAGTAGAAAACGCGTACTAAACGGATTCAACGTGGTTGGAGACCCTTAGGTCATCTCAAAGGAAATAGACGGTTTGTGAAGTCGTCTTTAGTGTGTTTTTGAGTACAGTTCAGCATTAAAGAAATGGTTCTAAGCTTGAACGGCGCTTTCCGCGCCACCATGTGGCGTGGCTAAGCACACGCACGCACGCACGCACACACAAAAAATAAAAATAATAAATAAAAGAGCAGCTTGTCTGAAATGGAGCTTTATGCTTGTAGGAAAGCTTGTAGGCTAATCGGTGCTATACGCCTGGGTTACTACCCTATATACTTCATGAAATGCAGTAGAGCGTCGTCCTTGATACATATAGGAACCTTTTCGTTGCCCGTCTCTTGTCTCTTACGGAAGGCCCCACACGTGCAAAGGCCCACGTGTTCGAGGCTATCATCGCCTTCTGCTGCTCATCGCTCTTCTCCATCTTGTTCGCCACGAATATCGTGCATAATCTTGAACCTGTATTGCTATCCAAGTGAGGTGTGCTGCAACATGGCCTCTACTTCGTCGCCGCCTGTTTCATCATCTTCTGCAAAGAGCAACTCCATGGATAACATGGGTAACCATGCAGCTTACCCACACGGCTAGAGAGAGAGGATTGTTACGAGAGAGAGGCGAAGAGATCGGCCCGAGTGACCATCTGGCCTGCTACGCTGCACTGGGAAGGGAAGAAGTCATGAATGACGATGGGGACTCAAGAGAGACGCGAGCACATCAGGAGAGCGCCTAATCGCAACGTGGCCGTGTATACAGGGTGCGCTTATAGACATGCACGCGAGTGCTGTTGATTGTTATCCAGGTGTGGGCTTCACTGTTATCCAGGTCCGTTCGCATGCGTACGGACGGACGGACGGACGGACAACAATGAGCGGACATAAGGAGACCGGACACGGGGCAGTGAAAATGTAATCCTATAGAGCGCAATTTACGCACAGCTTTGATTCGCAGCGGAGGAAAATTAGTATAGAGATAACTCTAAAGTAAGGGAAGTATAAAGTGATGAAGGGCATTAAACATATAATAGTGGTAAAGAGGCAAAGTGTGTGAAGTGAATAAATTCGATGAGAAAGAAGCTGATTACAGGCCTGTATACAGAATGGGAAACGTGAATTCAAAATGAATTCTTTGATGATGATAATGGCAAGAAACCGTGACGCACTGTCACATCGAAGCAGGATCAGGATGTCTAAGAACACGAAGTTATAATAAGAAATGTGCCCAATTTACGGTGTGCAAAAGTTGGAAATAGTCTAATAGTTTAAGCCCCATGCTCTTTAACATTTATGTGACTGATTTATCCAGTGCAGTAGGCGAATATGTATATCAATACGCAGATGATACGGTTCTTGCACCCTGTGCAACCAATTGCTCTGATGCACTTAGCTCCTTGCAGAATAATGCAACTAAAGCTATGGACTGGTTCGCAGGTAATTTAATAAACATCAATCCTTCTAATACGCCACTTTTGTATTTCCATAACCCCATGGAAAAAATTCTATCTATGAGACCGTTATTCTTGCACACATATGATTGTTATACATGCACATATCAATCCGTTAAATACGAATCTTCTGTTACGTATCTTGGGTTGCATTTTGACAGAGATCTTTAATGGAACTCCCATTTGTCCCACCTCTGTAATAGGTTACGTGAGGTTTCCTGTATATTATACTATATGCGATGTCTTAGGCCAACCTCTCCGCGAAAAAGTACTGTCCATGCTTTAGCATACAGCGTGCTGCTCTATGGGGCGACAGTGTATGGTCATTGTACCCTCAGATGGACCTCAATTAATTCAATTTTACGTTCACTGCCAACAACAGCATACGATTTTTGTCCAATGAAAGACACAGATGTTTTTAAGATGTTGCATATTCCGGACTGTACCTGTCTGATTGTCGAAAGTGTCGCAATTAAACATCTCTAGAATAACGATTTTAAGGCTCGGTACACACCAGCCGAAAGAACCGTACGTGATCCTCAAGACTGCGACAAACTTCGGCAGAAGTAAGGAAACATTACCTTCCAGCCATATTTAATAAGTTGTCAGCGCCTGTGTAGATGAAAATACAATACGTGAGGTCAAGAAACTAGTTAGAATTTTGGAAGTTTAAAATAACTTTTTCTATAGCTTTTGATTCAACATTTCGTTCCGATCCATTAAAAGCTTTGTGCAAGTTTCTGTGACCTGTCTGTCAGGCGCTGCCAGTCAAGCCCTCTGAGGCTTCGGCAGGCTTGCCATATGTATTTTATTTTTCTTTATGCCCATTAAAGATTGCTCTGTACTGTATTGTATTTTAATATATTGTACTGTATTATAACGATTTCTTAAGCAACTTACATCCGCCGCGGCTGAGAGTGTGTTCCTGAAAAGATATACTTCGTATTTCTGACATCCTATTTTTAGGAATTTTTTAAAGTGCTCGCTGAAACGCCCGGTATACTGGCGCAACATTGCAACAGTGTCTCCAGCTGCTCGCAAGCACAACAAAAGAAAATCTGGAAAGGCACTTCAAAAGCAGGCTTCAACTCGTTCTCACACACACACAAAGAAAAACACAGCGCCAAAGGCTAACCCCCGTAGTTTATTTGACGCCGAGTGTGGCAGCATGTCCTCCGTGAGATTATTTGGACGGCGCTTACCTCCGCGTCAAGAAAAAAAGTAAGGAGATGGGGACAATCTTTCCAGAAACGTCGCCCATTATTTAACGTGTCTCAAACGTCGACCGGCAGCGGCTACGAGCCGCTTTCTTCCCCGACACTTAAATTTCTCGAGCGCGACGGCGTCAAAAGTGCTCGCAACGCTGTCCCCGCGTGCCGCTGTCGGCGGCCATAGGCCATATCGGGGAAATCCATTCTCTTTATCCTCCTCCCCGCATCTCGATAAAGCAATAACTGGATCGCGCGCAATCTGGCCGCGTCGTTGCGGGAGCCAGCGGCGTTTAAAGTGACGCGGCCGCGCGTGGGTGTTCCGCGGCGGGGAGCGGAGTCGAGCCCGGAGAAGGATCGGAAACGAGGCGCAATGTCGGGACGCTTTGCCGGTCTTTTCTGGTGATCGATCACCCGCTCCCTCGCCTGCGGGGCTTCTCTCCACGGCCCTCCTCGCGCCGCAGTCGCATTCCGCCCACGCACTGCGGCGCCGTTATGAGGTTCCCTTGGCTCCCCCCGATGCCCGCGTCCCGTCGGACCCGAGCGCGCTGGGCAGCCTGCCCGCGCAGTGTCGAGATTCGTCAGCGTCAACCCGCGGGATCAAAGGCCCGAGGGTCCGCTGCCCCCGGCGGAGGTGCGACGTCTCCGCCGAGTGGTGTGCACTCTTGAAAACGGCGCCGGCACGGAAGACAGAGACAACTGCCTCTCATTGCAACATGGCTTGCAGTACGTGGGACGATTCAACCCGAGAGTGACGTAATAAACGTGAATATGCACTCAGGTGATTGAATATTTGCACGCAAGTTACACGTGCAGAGGGAAAACACGTGCCTAGAACGACCGAACTGTGCGTTCCGCAGCTCCCGAAGCCGCTGCGACCACGAAGACAAAAAAAACGACGATGAAATCCTGCGAGCCGCAGCGGTGGCACAGTGGTTATGGCGTTCGGCTGCTGGCCCGAAGGACGCGGGTTCGATCCCGGCCGCGGCGGTCGCATTTCGATGGAGGCGAAATTCTAGAGACCCGTGTACTGTGCGATGTCAGGGGACGTTAAAGAACCCCAGGTGGGCGAATTTCCAGAGGCGTCCCTCATAGCCTGAGTCGCATTTGGACTTTAAACCCTCATAAATTATAAACCATGAAATCGTATGAGTTTAACTGCACATGCTTATATCCGGACCATTTTTAATCAAATGTTATCGCTAGATATAGCGTGATTAGCCTGAAACACGCCCAGAACGTGTTCTACACAAGCGTTTTACCCTCTCTACAACGCAGCTTCGTCAAGCTGCCTCGCAGCCTTTAGTCTCGCAATCGTCAGTTAAACAGGAAGTAAAACGTTATTGGTTGATTGAGATATGGCAGAGGGCGCCCGTACAACAAACGAGCGGTGGCCGATGTAATACGCATGTGGTATCTTGGGGCTGACGTCCCATAGGTTGTGGGGTTAAAATCGGGGGGGATAAACACGTATTCCCCGTTTAAGCGCGGCTGACACAGTTCAAAACCGCGCTTACCCCACCCCGTGGTCGCGTACGCTACTGAGCGCACGCCGACCACGGCGGGCCTTGCTCTGCGGGAACAAAGGAACGACACACTGGCTGACACAAACAAGGCATTTATTGCTATAACAACAATAACGCCAGCTAGCAACAAAATACACTGAGGAATCTAGGATGTCCGACTCACCAGCACGGCTACGAGCGAACGTCCGCCCACGGTAGGGCAAAGGGATAAACTCCGAGGTCGAGCGGAACGGGCTCGGCGGGAGTAAGTTCCGGCCGAGGGGCGCCCGTCGACGAAGAGCGAAGCTCCGAGCGAAACGTCTGCTCGCTTCCCGTTGCCGAGGGAGAAGAGGCCCCGTAGCTCCCCGCGAGCGCGCAGCAAAACGCCATCCGTGGCGCTGGTGTCGCTGCGACGCGAGCGCCCTCCCCTGTTAGTGGAAAGTCACCGAACCGAGAGGAGTGCTTTGCGGAGGAGCTAACCACAGTGGGGTGCAGTGCGGGAAAGTGAACGCAGGGGACGAAGGCGTCCCCACATCCCCCCAACCTTAAATAGACCCACGCGCCTGCAAGTTACATGCTATGGAGGAGTCTCCTGGTCTTCATGCACTTGAGGCAGGTCGTGCAGCGGAGGTCACGCCGACAGGGTGCACACAGTCTTCCGCGGTATTCCGAAGGCGGCGTGAAGGTCTCCGCTGGGACGACTCGCATGGCCCGCGGACTACGTGCCCGCAGGCCCGCGAAGAGGAGGGCCGGTTGACCACTGCAGGCCAAGATTCCGCAGTAGTCGCCAGGGGAACAGCAGCCAGAGGTGGCTGCTGTCTGGTCTCGCCACGGCTGCCCCGGATGAATGCGGCGAACAGGATACAGGCCGCTCCGTCGCAGCAGGCGGCAGCGAGACGATGTGCACAGGACAGCAAGCCGCAGTGGCTCCAGATCTGTAAAATTTCTGAAACACACTCCGCATGCCTTTAACGTAGGTCACGGGAGGGGAAACGGTGTACACAAGGGCCTGGTGGCTCAATGCTCAACTCGCTAGCAAAACGTGTCGGGCGGCTGTGCAATGCAAAGTTCGAGTGAACAAAGCCCTTTCTTGAGTTGAACGAGAATGCTCGGTTCATGCGAGGTTAAAAAAAACGGGTGGCCAGCAAAGTGCGCCCCCTCTCAACACCACGGTCCGGTGGTCGTGTCACTTTTGACAAGGTGCAGGCAGCTATGAATAGCCTTAGGCCTCACTACCACTGTGAAGGTCGACGACCCCCAACAAAAGAAAGACCCGAAACGGATTTCGTGCGCGCAGCCGCGAGGAGACATCAGCGTTGTGGGGTGGTCCTCCCCGCTCACTGCACGAAGCAGCTGCTGAGTGATCGGCGCCCACCGTATCGGACGGTGTCGGAACGCCCGGTGCCGAGCTGCAATACCAGCGAGCTCGTAATGGCACCCGTGGCCCCAGGCCACCCGGCTCCCTGAGCCGCGACTCCCAGAGTCGAAAAAGAGACAGCGAGAAAATATATACAGAAAACTCGGACCACCCACGCGGCTTCCGTACTCACTCGCTTCGGGCTCGGCAACTCCGCGGGCGCTAGGCCTCGCGCTCCCTCGATGCGGACCAAGTGGTTCTTGAAGAAACTCCAGGAAGAAAACTTCACAAAAAAAACATGCTGAGCATGTCGAAAAGTTCAAACATGCTGCAGCGCAATACACCTCGCACTCAAGAAAGCATGCCGCAGGTCCTAGCGATCAAAATTCACTCTAGGCCTAGCACTTGTCAAGTCCGGACAAAGAGCGTTCCTCGAACCGAACAGACTGTCGTCCAATGTTCCAAGAGCAGGCCCCACGTTGGGCGCCAGATGTGGGGTTTAAAAGGGGGGGGATAAACACGTATTCCCCGTTTAAGCGCGGCTGACACAGTTCAAAACCGCGCTTACCCCACCCCGTGGTCGCGTACGCTACTGAGCGCACGCCGACCACGGCGGGCCTTGCTCTGCGGGAACAAAGGAACGACACACTGGCTGACACAAACAAGGCATTTATTGCTATAACAACAATAACGCCAGCTAGCAACAAAATACACTGAGGAATCTAGGATGTCCGACTCACCAGCACGGCTACGAGCGAACGTCCGCCCACGGTAGGGCAAAGGGATAAACTCCGAGGTCGAGCGGAACGGGCTCGGCGGGAGTAAGTTCCGGCCGAGGGGCGCCCGTCGACGAAGAGCGAAGCTCCGAGCGAAACGTCTGCTCGCTTCCCGTTGCCGAGGGAGAAGAGGCCCCGTAGCTCCCCGCGAGCGCGCAGCAAAACGCCATCCGTGGCGCTGGTGTCGCTGCGACGCGAGCGCCCTCCCCTGTTAGTGGAAAGTCACCGAACCGAGAGGAGTGCTTTGCGGAGGAGCTAACCACAGTGGGGTGCAGTGCGGGAAAGTGAACGCAGGGGACGAAGGCGTCCCCACAAGGTCCAAATGCGCTATGGGAGACGCCGTAGTGGAGGGCTCCGTACTGATTCGAGCGACTGGAGTCATCTGACGTTCAATGGCATTGCACAGCACACCGACGTCTTTGCATTCGCTTCCATCGAAATGCGACCGCCGCCGCGGCCGGAATTCAATCCCGCCTCCTTGGGCTCGGCAGCCGAACGATGTATCCTCTCGTCGCTGGAAGCTGTCTGATGTGGCTCACTCTAAGCCTTTCACAGCGCTCGGCTGTCTTCGATTTCTCAAAAAAAAAAAAAAAAACACGGTACACGATGCTTCTACATATCTCCCACCTGGTTTTGGGGAAAAAAATTCTTTGTGCTGTGGCCGCCAACTAAGTTCAGAGATGATAGCAAAACCTTCTCGGAACAAAAAAAAAACGTAAAATTAAAATTTTCACTCAAAACCTCGGCTGTTCAAATGAGCCGAGAAAAATATAAAGATTATTGTAGCCCTCTGGGTGCAACTAGAAATTATTCAAGAAAGATATCAAATTCGCTGGGCTGTTGATGGAGCGGTAACTTTGAAAGGAACACGGGCGTTTCGTCACGTCAAGCCTTCCTTGCTCTCAACTATGCACACTGCACTTGCGTGGTAATCGGCGAACCAGTAGTTTCAAATTTCGAGGCAAGAATGGGCATTTCAACACAAAAACATTTTGGAGCATCCACTTGGAGCTGGTCAAGTGTCTCCTGATTAAACTTCCTGAAAAAAATGCCACTGAACGGTACTGAGCAACGTACTACCTCTAATATTTTTACCTAGACCATCTCACTGTGCAAATGGCGCTTGAACTTGCCACGAAAGACCATTTTTTCCCAAGTTTGGGAATTTTTCTGACGTGGTTTACATTGCTTGCGTTGCGAAGCATCTTTATAGGTTGTTCTGGGCTCTGCTGAATGTGAAAAAATATTTGGAATATCTTTCTCTGCTCTATGGGACGAAAAAAATTAATTTTAAAATTTTAAAGTGTCAAGTTTTTGTACTTTTTTTGGTGTTTCATATTTGAAGAAAAATAATAATTGATATCAAGGCATTATATATAACAGCCTTATGCTTCTATTTTTCGACAAATTTCGTAGCCGTGCGTGAAAAGTTTAATTTTCTACTTTTTTTTTGTTGTTGAGCAAGGCTTTGGTATACCGCTTGCGAACTTAAAATGGCGGCCAGGCTGGGAGAAAGTTTACCAGAGTAACACCCCTTTGCCGTGATTTTTTTTTTAAGAAATCGAAGATGCTCGAGCGCAAGGCCGGGGTCCTTCGATGGGGTCATCCGGGGTCATTCGGGGAGAGAGAGAGAAACAACTTTATTTGCTCGAGCTGACGTCTGCTTAGACGCCGTCGATGGGACTGGTTCCCTCTTCACGGGACCCATATGCATCCCTGGCCGCCTGGCCCCTGGAGATCAGGACGAGCTTGTCTTCCGCGGCGGGGCTGGTTAGCAAGGTCTCCCATCGCTCGGTAAGGGAGGATGAGGGGTGGGGTGGGGTAGTGGGGCAGGTAAAAGGGGGGGGGGGGGGGATTTCCTTGATGAAGTTGCATACTCCAATGACATGTTGGAGCGTGCCTAACTCAGTCTTGCAGAAATCACATTCCTTCTGGTACCTTTCCGGGTACATCTTGTGTTGAAGGTAAGGGTGCGGGAATGATCCTGCCTGTATCTGCCTGTAGATCGCTTGCTGTTCTCTGGTAAGCGATTTGTGAGGATCGGGGTAACGTCGCCTCTCCGTCTTGTAATAGTTCGTAATTTTCTTATAACTAATAATGGACTGTGGCTCACCTTCCTCTGCCCGGTGTTCCATCTCTCGGGCGAACTGGTGGGCAAGCTCGTTGCCCTCCAGCCCAGAGTGAGCCGGTGTCCATATCAACTGGTCATTCGGAATGACCCATGTACTAGCGCTGTTTCTGTGCCCACCACCGCACTAACCACCTGGTCGTGTGAAACCTGAATTTCGTGGCCCCGTCAAAAGCGATAAACCCTCTTCAGCTTCCTTGTAAAGACGAAAGTCTTTGAGTGCCTGGTGATATCTACCACGATTTTAAAGGCACCAGTAGTAGTCATGGTTTACGCTAGGACACTGGTATGGTTAACACGGTCTGCAAAACTGCAGACGTGGCGAAGAGAGAGAGAAGATGGTGAGGAAGTGCGGGAGGTCAGCGAGGTGAGTTTTCTTTGGAATTAACCGAACCTTGGAAGGCGAGGCTGTTTCTGTTCCTGGGAAAGGTACCACTGCAGACTGCGTCGAGTCCTTTGAAAAGCCGTCTCCATGAAGACTGTCGAATCTGTTACAACTCGAGAACCTTGTCAGGGCCCCGCAGTCTTTCAACAATTTGGGACATTTAACAAGGAAAGCCACTGTGGCCAGATATAGTGCCTTGCTTTCCAGCTTTCATGGCCACTGACAGTCGGCCGTGATAAAAGACTGGATATGTCTGTCCAACCGGCCGATCCGGCGGCAAGTACGAATTACCAGATCACATTCAAGAGAAAATGCTCGATCTGGGCTCTTGAGCGTCTTGTTCCATGACCTCAGAGCTTTGTTTCCGATGCATGTCCCGAGGCATTCGCGCCCTGCAATTGCTAACGTCAAGGGGAAAGCGTGCCTGTCGAGCCTGAGGGTTAGCACGAGCCCGACTAGACAGCTTGAGGTTCCCGCGGCGTCTTCAGTCCACAACAGCAGATAGTGAAGTCGATTGAGCTCAGGCTTAAGTCATTCACTGTGGTTTCGCAATGTACCTAGCTGATTCAACATACCTTATACGAGTTGTTACAGTGTGCATGTCCAACATTCTAGGGCAAAAATCTTGTATAATAAAAAATTGTTAGGAATACTGTTATGGAAATATTGTAAGTAGTGGTCCATTCTTCCGATGTGTAGCAAATTCCTTCTTTTAAAGTTTTCTCATGGCTCACATCGAGCAGTCGAGACTGCCACAGAAAACTAATGGGGAACGTTTTTGACGATAGCAAAGACGTTAACAGCAAACAAATGCAAACCTGCCAACGGGAGATGTGCGGATATATTCATTGGTATAGTGAAATCTTATAATATGTGAAACAATTGCGTTCATACATTCCTTCCTATTCAAAAATCATTTTGTCCACAACCGTTGGGTATGGATGGAATAAGTTTGCTAAAGGTGTTATTTGAATCTCAGTAATCGATCCAGATTTATTGTTTCGGTACCGTCAAGACGCAGGGGACATACGTCGAAGGATGTGTCTTTTTTACTGCGAAAGCAGTACCAGTGTTAAAATGCGAAAATATCAGCTGTCTGTAGCTTTACGCCCATCAGAAGCGCAACTCACCAGCCTTCACCCTTCAGAAACGCCATCCACTACCCACCCAACCAACTGTAAGCCCTCCAAAAGCGGCACCCACCACCGACTCACATATACCTGCGCCCTCCACAGGGTCTCCTCCCGCTAGATGCTCACCCAGCAGCGGAACGAAACAGCGACGGCGAAATTAGACGCAGTGTGGAAAGCCAGCTGCCCTCCAGCAGCCGCCTCGATCACCCAGTAGCGCAACCCACCTCCACCCACCATCAGCTTCAAGAAAAATTCTGTCGCGTGTGCGAAGCCACCGTTTAGAATAAAAGCCTCAGATATCTGCATGATCGCCGAGTAATTTTTTTTTTAGTTATTACAAGTTACAAGTGTAGATGACAATCCGTGGTCCTCTGAGCTTCCATTAGGTCACCGCCGCACACTGCAAAATCCATATTGATGAAAAATCAGCGCACAAAACGGGACGAAGATGAAGCGACACAATATGGATACTAATAATTCTAATATGAATCCATGCCAACTAGACCAGCTTACCATTCTTCTACACCGAAAAATTTTGTGAGACGATAGCTGTGTGGATGAATTATTGCGGTCATTTTATAACTGCGCCACGTTTTTCTTCCACCGTGCCCCAGGGCCTAACCGCCAAAGCGTGATTGGGAGCATGCGCTCTTCAGTTGTCGGTTCAGTGCGGCTGAGTATACTGCTTGGTGAGCTGTGTAAATGCACACAGCGTCTAGCAACGTCATCCCTAACAAGGGCCAGTCTGAATTTGACAAGGCCGCCTCAAAAACAAACGCTGGTTGAGCTCCCCATGTTTTGAAATAAATTCCCAGATGCAGTAAGTTCCTCGTTTTTCGAAGGCGGACCTGTTACGACTGGAGGATTGCAGCTAATACTTGAGTACCGTTTATTATGTTTTCGACGGATGAACATTCAGCCCCGGCGATTTTCTTTATCACCATAGAACCATGGCTTACCTGCGTCAATATGTGTCGTCAAAAATAATGCGAGAAAATGTCATGCTATAGGGTACTTCCTCGCTCGCTGAAGACACGGAACAAGAAAATTTACTGCAAGTTCCTGGTCTCCGAAGTTCTATAAATGCACCGACAGTGAAAGGCACTGAGGCACTGACTGCCACCGTTCCAATATACAACGGATGATGCTGAGAGATAAACCTCTCCTCTTCATAGCGCTTGGCTGAACCAGGATAAACAGCAGGAGCCGGGCACTGAATGGTCACTAGACGAAGTCAGCGCATAACTTTCAGACCCCCTTGTTCTCTTCAGCCCTTTTAAATGTGCATGAAAGGACGCCGATTTCTGCGTCAATCGACGTTCTCTTTTCTGTCGTGCTCTTGCGTACAAGCGACGAAAAAACAAATAAAGCAAAGTGTGTGTGCGCGCGCACACACATACACGCATATGCATATATATATATATATATATATATATATATATATATATATATATATATATATATATATATATATATATATATATTGGATGAATTCGATAATCGATGAATAAGGGCAGGCTAATGCCTCCGGCGCCTGATAAAGTGTGACTATACGAGGGAAAACCCTATTCCTTCTCTGGAATAATACACGCGATATGTATACACCAGCGAACATGGAGCCTCTGCGGCTGCTTGGCATGCAGCGCAGGGTCGCGCTATTCATCTCGACCCAGAGGTTTGCGTGCTCCAAACGCTTTAGGCGAGCATACGTTTGTCTGCGGGTGCCTGCATTTACACTGTATATTTTTTTGTGTTGCGGAAGTCTTAGACCGAAGACTTAAAGTCATATTAACGGTCTTGTTCTTGCACGTCTCTTCAGAGTCACGGCCGCGGATTAAATGTTATCTCATTTCTAAGCCTTCCTCGTGTGTTTTACTTCGCACTTCTATCGCTGCGTTTGAGTGCCTTCTGCGCACAGCCGCGTAATGCGTGTGGAAGCCTTTGGCACTTGAGCTGTTAATCCACCGCGAATGCGCAAGGCGCATGCTTGCACAGTCGGCGCAGGCGAGGAGGTTCCTATATCATCGCAGACCGGTCTCACTAAGCGCAACGGTGCGCGGTATAAAAAATATGGCCACCGACGCGTTTTTTGCGACTTGGAGAACGCTTGGTGACATGGAAGGTGCGAACGCCCATAGGCGGCGCAACGGAAATTGGATGCCTGTCCGGCGTTCTTGTGGCGTCGACCAAGCAAGAAGCTCCGGTAAACTGAGGTAGCCACGTGTTTTTAAGGGAGCCCAGTCCTGCGAAGCGAGGTGCCACGTGCACCACAACGAGGTCGTAGCCACCCCCCCCCCCCCCCCCCCCCCCCCCCCCAAAAAAAAAAGAAATCTGGAGCTTTTCGCCTTATTATGCAAAGAAGTGCCAGCGGTAGATTCGTCCCCTTCGCCGGTGACAATGCAGTGAATACCCAAACTTAATTTCATATTTGCGTCGTTATTCCTTGGTGTATCTGACATCAATTTTGATTTGATTTTTAAAACCAATGCTTGTTTTAAGCTTTGTGAAATGGTTCTTTGCCTTTGAGTCATGCTTTCTTTTTTTATCTTTTGCCAACTTTCATTGTAGCTATACACGTGGTCTCGCCTTTTGTTCCTGCCTGGCAATCAATTGGCCCCAGTTGCTCAGTCACTGACTCCGTCCGGGAGCGATTCGCACGGGTGTTGTGGGAGTCTTTTTATTTAACCGCAAAATCACGAAGAGCTAGCTGCGCTGGTCGACCGCATCAATGACAAAGCATGATAGCAAAGGTTCTTTCAACTCAAATACTTCAAGCAATGCATTGTGCAGATAGGACCGCCCCCTCCAAGAAAGTTGGTCACAAATCCGCCCCTGCGATTGAAGAAAGTGAGAGGAGGGCAGGCTCTTGCAGGCTCCCTCCACCAGAAGTGAACTGCCCCGAGGGTCGAATACGCAAGGTCACCGAGTCGACGCGAACTTACAAATGTCGCCGGCATGTGCACTGATAGCCGTGAGTAGAGACCCTGCGTAAAAAGCACGGATTTACTCAGGATTCAGCCTTTCGTCTTAAGTTCGCGAGGCCTCGCACCGCCAAAGCATTTTTTTTTTCTTGCACTAATCGTTTGACCAATCCAACTAATGTCATCGACCTATTGTCATGACGGAGCGGTCACCACCTTCTCAGGGGGCTAGAAGGTGCAGAATAGCTCAGAAAACGAAAGAAGGAAATCTGCGCAGGCCCAACGTAGTAGTAGTAGTAGTGGTGGTAGTGTATTACTGGGAAGATACAAAAAAAGGAGATGTTTCCAGCCGCGGAAATTGCTATCTAATATCTTAGGAATCCGAGCTGCGGCCGGCCGAAATAAAGGGATACGGAGAGGATAGCAAGGAGTTGTTATAGAGGGGAGCGATGGCGAGAAAGGACAGGGGAGAGAGAGCTTTATACACCATTTACAATTTTTACGAAAAAATATTAAAAGGGTGAACAAGTTTGCGCCGCTCGCGCGCAAGCTGCCAGGCGCTATAGGCCATAAGTGCCCGTAAACTGGTTTGCGCAGTTCATGCACATAACTCCCCATGCACGGTCGTCAGCTTTCTTCGACTTCACGCAAGAAGATGGGGGGAGGCTGGGGGGGGAGAGAGAGAGCTCTCGGATGGGAAAAACGCTATGTTGTTGCATTGTGAGTCGCGGGCACCTATTGGAAGCGTATCTCTATTAATGACTCCACGCTGAAGTTTTCAATTGGCCCTTTTCCAGTCGAACGTCCCTCTAGCATCCGTCAGTCGCAGCTACAGATTTGTCTTGCGGAAAAAGATGCGAGGAGGCGTGTCCATTACAACGGCCGCTTGGCCTTACTTCCCTTAATAGCGCACGTTGCGTAATATACCAATGGGGATAAAGAGTAGACGATCCCCTCAAATTTTCGATATCCGGAATGCTATTTTCGACAACGCGTCAATATCAGATGCCCTGAAAATGGAAATAAATGGGGCGAGAAAAACAACATTGAGAATTATTGGCCAATATACGTGTTGCCTGTTTCGGCACAAATATTAGAAAACTGCTTTCTTAAGTCTATGCCGTCATTTTAAGAGAAATTTTCAATTAATTCCGGCCGCCAATTCGGTTTTCTTGCAGAAGGAAGCACTATTGCTCTTTTGGAAGGTTTAGCTTACGAAATTTTCTTTTGTAGCAAAACTTCGTTAGTTGTGCTTTAATTTTCGACTAATGAAAAGCCTTCGACAAAGTTACTCTGGAAATTTCATTGCGAAAGCTTTATTTGTTTTCGGCGGGTCGTTTCATGCCCTGCTCAAAAATTATCTGTCGGGAACTGCTCAAGCAGTGGATATAGGCAGTCAGGTACTTTGGTTTGGTTTTATGGGGGTTTCAAGGTCCCAAAGCGACTCAGGCTATGAGGGACGCCGTAGCGACGGGCTCCGGAAATTTCGACCACCTGGGGTTCTTTAACGTGCACTGACCTCGCACAGTACACAGGCCTCTAGAATTTTGCCTCCATCAAAATTCGACAGGTGCTATTAAAGGGACCATGAAGAGAATTAAAAGCCGCTTGTAAATGTTAGAAGTGATGCTCAGAAGCATTGACACCAAGTATGAGTCTTCGGAACTCAGCCGGCAATTTATTATGAATTTTTAAAAACCGTGTTTTTCAAAATTCGCGGGCCGCTTGGTGTCTTCGTAGGGAGCAATTCTGAAACCAAAACCGGGAAGATAGACGTCACTAGTCCCATGACGTCGGCAGGCCACCACACGCTGTCATTCGCTAGAGCCGCGGCAGCTTCGACGTCACGGGCACACTTCCGGTAGCGGTGAAAATCGTCTGCTCGAGCTGCCGCGCGACCCCCTGGGGCAAGCGCGAGCGAGGGCATTGCCTTCGCGCATATGGTTTTAATTTACCTCTGCCGCCTATTTCTGTCGCGAGTTCGGGAGCCACTAGCAGTGCCTTTTTCGACCGCCCAAGATGAATACGCCTTGCTGTGTCGTCGGCTGCAAACCCAGTGACTGGCGAGGTGTTGAACTCAGGCATGTTACTCCTAGAGACGTGCGTGAGCGAGCAGCCTATGTCCTGTGCACCGCGTCCGGCGAATGTCCGGCACGCCGCTCCGGCGGGCAGTGGCAGCCAATGCGAGCGCGCAGAGCGCCAACGTCACCATGACGTCGAGTTCGCGACGTCACAGGTGAGCACGACAGAGGTACAGCGGTGAGCGGTGTGTCGGCTGCTGAATTGTAGGGTTAGTTTGACAGCGCTGTTTTCACCGAACACCATGTCTTCGTTCAAACAGTCCCGGATTTGGGAGAACGAACAAGGGGTGCCGAGTGTAGCACCTTTTTTTGAGCGCTGGCCAGTCCCGAAGAGCCCTCGGCTGCGCTGCGGCGTCGATACGAAACCACTAGGCCTAGCGACGACTAGGGCAGTCGGGGACTAGCGCGCAGTTCGTCGCCCGGCGTTGCCGTAGGCGATGTCGTAGCCGAAAGCTCCACTCTAGCGCAGGCATGCTGTCGTTGCTCGGATCTAGGAAGCATCCTTTCTAGTAGCATGGCTGTTCTGTATTTTCTTGTGCGAACGTGAAGTAAGCCGAGCCTGCCGGCCGGCCAGCCTGGATCCCGTCTGCCGGCGTCACAAAAACGAGCTAATGAGTGTTCTTGACGTAAATAATAAACCCTGGAATAGGGAAATGAGAAAATTATATCATGTTTCTGGTTCATTGGCCAATACCGAGTTGCTGGTAAAAGTAACAACTGTGGTACGAGCGAATTAGTTGCGAGAACCGCCTCGCAGCTGCTGCCGCTAGCTGGCCCGACGCTGGGGTCCGGCTCGACTGGCGCCCGCGCTAGCCGCTGCTGAAGGCGCCACGGAAACTGGCCACACTATTATTTTATTGTGAGATTATGCTGTTGACAACAAAGCGGAGTGAAGAATAGGCCTTCAATTATAGCGCAGGCGACTTCCGAAGCGCCGGCCCCTGCCGCTTCGATGCGATGCAGGCTATAGGCCTAGCGACGACCACGGCAGACAGGCAGCAGCACAGCTCGTCGCCCGGAGCGCCCGCGAGCGGTGCCGTTGCCGAAAGCTCGCAACATAAGCAGGCATGCTTTGTCGCCGCTCGAGTACAGCTAGCAGTCTTTCTGATAAGGCGATGCCGTCTTTTCTTGCAATATTTGCACACCAAGCCAAGCGGCGCTCAGGCACTGCTGCGCGGCGGCGAGGTGCGACGCCGGTTGTGGGCGGAGCTTGGGTTGAGCGGCGCTGCGATGCTCACCGCTCCCTGTGTGTCCCTGCTTGCTGTGGTGCGGCAGTTCGGAAGCGGCGACCGGAGCGGCGCGCCGGACGCGTTGCCGGACATGTGTTCCCCGCTTAATACCGTATGTTCCTTGTGTTCTAAGTCGGGCGGCGCGATTTTGCGATCCCGCAGCCGGGTATCCAACATCATTCGAGAGCTAGGCTCAGTATATGCACGGTGTTTCACACCAAGACTTGGCAGCATCGGTGTGACGGCCGAACCAGCGCACAAAAAAATAAAACATTGTGTGAGCCGGGAACAGGTCCGGGTCCATTCTGCCAACTAGCAAAGAAACCCGACGCGCGCCGCAATCCAAGAAAGCGCCGAGACCGGAGAGACGCTGCCGACGCACGCTGCTCCTTGCGAGTGCGACAACCGGAAGTTGTAAACCGAACGTCAGCGAATGACGTTTTCATGGGCGGAGCTCAGTCCCGGAGCTGTTTTCTTTATTTTTTTATGGTGCCCCGCGCGTACGAGTTGAGGGGGGAGAGGATGAGGGTGATTTTTAATCGCCTATAACTTCGTTGTTATTGATGCTAGCTCAAAAATTCTTGCGCTGGAGTGACGAGTGATGGATTGCCTATCTTTACATAATCTCAATAAATTTGTTTCATAGTCCCTTTAAGTAATGCGTTGTCTAAATACAGGCATACGACAAGGCTCGATTCTTTATGCGCTTCTTTTTAACTTGTAGATGAACGATCCTTCGATTGCCACAAAATGCCGGGTCTCGCAATACGTTGCTGACACCGTTTTACTCATTAAATCGGTGCTACAAGACCGTTGTAAATTCACTGAATGTTCGGCAATAAAATGGTTCAACGATAACTGTTTGACAACAAGACTAAAATCGCATGCTTTAGGAATCCCCTGATCCCCGTGAAAAGTGACATTTCGTTATTCTTACGCAACAGTGCTCATTCCCCATGTCACTGCGGTGCCATGGAATATATGTTTGATACAATAAACTACCTCGGCGTATTCCGACAGTGGTCTGACCTCGCCATGTCATTTAGCCTATATTTGCTGTCGTGTAAGGAGTATGGCCGGGTTTTATCTAAAATGAATCCCTAGCACCCCTGCATCCTTATGTCCTTATCTCCGGAAATCTTTGGCTCCGGGCTCTGGCTTATGATATGCTGCTGTACGAAATTACCGTCTTTGCACAATGTCTTGCTCGTTGGAATGACCAAATAAATAGCATATTAAAAATTATCTTAAAAAGTACAGCTCGTATAATTCCGCTACGGTCAACTGCGATGATATATTTACGTCCCCAGGTTTGCAGTCTCTTGAATCTCTTTTTAATGAAACAGCTAACTTTCAAAAAATTGTAATTCTAAATTTAAAGCGAGATACACGGCACCTAATGCGCTACGTATAATAAGTAACCTTATGTTGCACCGCGGAGCAGAACCAGGTACGAACAAACGATATGTGCCTACGTGCCTTAAATTTTCAGTTCTGAATGAAGTTTGCTTAGCACGCTAAGTATAAGCTCAGAATGCTGCTAGGCATTTTAATAGGATTTTTTTCTTTCTGTGCTTTATTATCCTCGTGACGCGATGTTAGTCACTGCATACATTCTGCACAATTATATACATCGTGCGCTTCTTTTCTCTAGCTGTTACGGCTTATCTAACGTTTTTTATGCACGTCATGCGCGCAATTCTTTTGACTTTTGTAATTTTACTTCTTGTGGTGGGCATTCATTGAAGATTGTCCTGCATTCCTGTTTGTTGGTTCTGCTGCAAACACAAATAATCACTTTGCGCTGCACGATGTTTAGCTGCCGATCTCCAGTTATGTCGTAGCGCCAACATAAGCGAGACAATCACGCATGGACGCGATATTTCGTCAAGGCCACAGCGCGAATCACGTCACTTTTTTTTCCTCCTTCGTTACTGCACCCACCATCGGGCAAAAGGCAGTTGCTCCGCCGCATAAGCATGCGACAAAGTAGAATGTTTGCACTTACCTTCGCTCCACGTGGTCGCTCAATGGCGGCGTGAACTCGCGAAACAGATAACGCTCCGTTGCTGGCCATTTCACGGCACACATCGGCACAGCCGGAACTTAGAACATCGCCCTTTCTTTGACCGCCATCCCGCCGCCTTGGTGGGTAGAGGGCGCCATGTGCGTTAAGCGGCGTGGTGCATCGGCGCATCAAGTTCCAATCGGCGGAAATGAGGCGGACGCATGGTTCGTACCTGACCTAACGTTCAAGAATTCCAGGATTTCAACAACACACCGAAGCAGTAATCAAGGAGGACAAAAAATATTTTGCAACACGCACTAGACATCGTTTAGACCAGGAATATTTGACAGCCTGTCTCTGATTTCTGAGCGTCCAGCGCAAACAATGACGACTGTGTCATTTTTAACCTCAATCCTTAGGGAGAACATCTTCAGACTCCAGTAAAGACGAACATCCTCTGCCATTTTGTCTTCTCGCGCAACTTCTCGAGACCCAGCGGCGTTTTCGATTTTCCTGCTCGCTGGCTGCTTATTCTTCTTTTTGCTGTTACAACAACAGACCGTACCCCTGGGATACACGGAAGCTTCCGAGATAACTGAATAGGCCGCTATGACTTTTCGCTGCGCCGCAGATGATTCAGTGAGAAGCATATCACAGTTATGTCATGTACTCCAAATGACTTTGCTTGTCAACGTCGAAACCATTTTTCTATTACGCTGAGAACAACTTCGACCGCCCTCATGCTCATGTGCAGAAATTCCTGACGATTATTATCCAGTGCGCGTGAAACTTTCCATCATGCTGCATGCATATCATCTGGCGATGTGCTCGATGTGCCTGGTGGTCCTGACCCTTCTGCGCCGAATTATCCATTGTAGCAACAACGATCTTCTGTGGGAACAATACGCACTTTCCTCAATGCGAATAATTCAAGCCGGGCAGGGTGGAACTTGCGCTTTTCATAAGGCATATGGCGTCATACATGCATGGTGCGAAGCGCAAGGCACAATGGAGGCCCGAGGCTGCTTTGTATTGAACTGCATCACTGGTTAGGAATGGAGCAATGTTTTGAAAAAGTTCACGGTGCGGCAGTTACCGCCACGGGGAAAGCAAAAGCAAAAAAAAAGGGGGGGTGGAGAGAGAGAGAGAGAGAGAGAGAGAGGTGCAGCGATCTGTCTTTCAAACAAGTCTTTAACACAGTCAAAAACGGAACCTGTCAAACTCACGAAGCACAAACTGCCAAATTTTCAAAGAACTGAAGGACTGCGCGCAAATTTAAGGTGCTTCAATCGAGGATCAATTCGGTATTCAAGGACTTCAAGGGCCTGTGCGGACCCTCGGCGGACGCCATGCTCTGCGGAGCGGCTGAGCAATGCTTAAACCAAGCTCTAAGAGATCGATAAATCTCGCGCTGCACTAATTGGGGAAGCCGCGAATTCCTCGGAGCTGTGCACAACTCCAACGGCGCAAAGCAGGAAACCTGGCGGAAAATCCGAATCTAACGCCTTCTCCTTTAATCTGTCCAATAAACGACAGATCATTGCACTCAGACACTGGAGTTTTCTAAATGAATAAAGAATGAGTGTTTGGCGCTCGCAATATATCTCCTCTGAAAAGAGGAACGTCGTATTTTAAGGCAGTGTCCTACTCAAAAACATCCTCGTTTAGTGCCTGGATCACGAGCACCAGGGCTGACGCTGGGAGTGAAATCGATCGCTGGAACACCGCCGCGCAACCGACGCGAGATGTTTGCATCCTAACTCGTTCTCTGCTCTGATTGGCACGCGGACCAGGCATGACATAAGGCTGCTTGCTGGTAACGTGCCACAAAGTATACCTTGGGCAAACCGGAAGATTCTTGACTGATAGGCTCAATGAGCGCAAACGATTACTAATGTGAAACTATAAAGAGATGATAACTTGTCCGTTTTCACTGTCATGACTGTCCCAGAAAATCCTGCAAGCCATTGTTCAGTAAATGCAGTCGAAGTTAGGAGCAGCGATAGCGGCACCCGTGAGATTATAGAGGCACGTTTCATGCGGAATGAACGAGAGAAGAGTATCAGTGGGACATCAGTTGCTCTTTTGGATAAAGAAATGGCGTTCTTGGGCGGCATTAGGACGCGCATGCACGTACACTTTTTCTTTTTATTCTGCGCTCTCGCATCCGCTTATTTGCCTCCGTGCTGTCAGTAAAGTTCAGTTAAAAGGTGCGCAGTGTTTGCCCCTGTCTCACGTCTACGGCGATTCGCGCTATAATGCCTTTGTCACTGTGGTCCACGTAGCACGTGATTTGTGGTGTCAGGAGCTGAGGCGCCATTGCGTTCTGTATACGTTCGCCATCACCGCGCAAAAACCTTCCTGGTGCGGCTCGCTGCAAAATTCCCATAATCATCGCAAAAAAAAAAGGCATCCCGAGAAAGATGGCTAACCAAATTTGTGAAGAAACATAGGAGTATATAGAAACGTAATCCGAAAAAGGGAGCCGCAGTCACTCACACGCACGAACGATTGGTTCACTTTAAAGTTTATCCGGCAACTCGAAGCGGCTGCGTTTGATTTCTATACGGCGCCAACTCTATTACTATTCGATAGGTGGCAGTCGACAGGAATTGGAGAAGCGCGCCATTCGCACACTGTATACCCCCGCGGTGTGAGAGAGACTGCACGGTTCATTTCCATCTGCCCCGATGCAGTCAACAAAATAATCGATGGCCGCACGCTAACGGCTCTCTCGGCGAGCCAGTTTGGCTCAATTCAGGGAAGATATATCGTCCCGGCCGGCTATTAAGCAAGCGTTCCGGAAACACAGTTGATAAGGTTCCCATTTCCCCGCACCGCGCTCAAGGCGGAGAACGGGAGGCAAAAACGGGGAGCGCGCTCTGTCGGAAAAGCGAGGCGGCATCACGCGCCGCTTTGAACTGTGATACACTGTATCCACGCGCGCAGAAAGCGCCCAATTCGGCCGAGATGAACGCATTTATCGGTTTTTATACTCGCTCAGGGTGCAACCAATGCGCTGCCTTTGCTCTATACAACAGTGCACGGAAGAAAATTCGAAGCACCATATATGAGCAAGTCCGTGACTGTCTGGCTTCTATGCACTGGAAAATCACGACCGCCTCTGTCCAAGGAGCGGGACGTTAGCCGACGCATTGGCCAATCGCGAATAGATCTTAAGAATGCACACTAGAAGCCTCGTGAGCCCCGCTTCTGTTCTTGCTCGTCAAAAAAAAAAAAAAAAGAAACAGTAACTAAAACAAGAGAAACGCTACAGGCGATTAGTTACGCTTGCTGGCTCCCCAAGGTATATTCGTTTTAGTCAATTTCAATTATACCCTATTACTGTGCTGCGTAGACGCCCATGCAGGTGAATAAGTAGCGCCAATTAATCACAGTTTCGTTAAAGTGAGTCAAAACGGCTAATAACTACGGGAACGACATATTTCTGAGCGATAGCTCATGGCGCGTGTGCATGCATTGGTCGCCTGCGAACTCAGCTTCCGGCTGGAAACGGGAAGTTTCAGCACGTATTGCACCGGCTGTCACGTGGTATGTCGGGTGTAGCATCAATTACGCATGCGTAAGGAATGCGAGAGGTTCAGCGATTGAGCACTGCAGCCTCTGTCGGCGACACATAACCCTTCTTTAACTGCCTCGTTTACGTGTATGGATACCTGAAATACCCCATTGGAGCCGAGCACACAGAGTGGAATAGGTCTATAGTTACGAAGCATAGAAACCCAAAAGTTAATTTCTTGGGCCGTATATATAGAGCATTTGAAAAAAGCCATGCACGACTTAACCGCTCCTGCCGCGCAAACCGCACGACAAAGCGAAATATTTGTATCAGAGAAAGTATCCGCTTGTGTGCAGTGTGAAATCGGTCGGACCGACAGCCTGTCCTTGAAGGGAGGATGATATGGTAAGCATGCTGAAGAGACGAACAACTCATTATAGCATTGATGCACTCGTTGTAGCGTCGGGGAATCGGCTGTCTGCTTTACCCTCTCTCTGGAAGCAAAAATTACGAGGAACTTTAGCGGCTAAAGTGGTGAAAGGCGAAAGCCTGAGTGCTGCATCCTGCTACGCGATTGTTCGCTTCACATTCTGTTGGTGCATTAATTAACTGCCAATTAATGACGCTTAATCTTTGCCTTCAGGAGTGGAACGCGACAGCGTGTTGTAGCGCTGCCAGGCAGTCCACGGAACGCCACCACCCGTTCGGCGTGATGTGTTGCCCTTTGAATGCAACGCTTTTTGAGGAAAGCTTCTACGCCTTGCTCGTCGGAAAATTGTTTTTTGAGGAAAGGAAATGTATCTGTCTCTCATACCTCGGTGGACACCTAAACCTCGCCGTAACGGGAAGGGAGGAAGATGGGAGTGAACGAAGACACCGTATTCACTAGACACGCCTTTGTTCATTCCAAATCATCGAGCTGGCATGGCGGCGTGGTAGCGTGCTCGTCTCACACTCCGGAGACCGGGGTTCGATTCCCGAGCTCGGCCAATTTCTTATTCGGTTTTATTTGTTTATCTGGTCTGACTATAAAGGTTAATTAGGCTAACTGGTTAAGTCCCACTAACTTGGAGCATCACTATACGATCCCTTTAATTGGTTGCATGGTTAGTAGCCAAAGTACAATTGGCCCCTTTTGAAATTAGCGCACTGTGACGTCACGACCGTTTTCGCCCAATTGAAAAGCGTGACATTTCTGTCGACAACTTCTGCTTACAACGATGAGGCATTAAAGGCTTCCGCCTTAATAAACAATATGCGAAACTGCTTAGAGATCTGGCAGCCCCGCGCTCGTAGATTTCGGTTGCCATTTTGGTTCGGTCGATCAAATGCGTCGTTTGCTAGCGTTCTTTCTCGATATTAGTGAAGCTGTAATGAATCTCGCGAGTAGAAGTTCAAAATGCAAGCTTCAGCCGTTGCACTGCTTGTGACGCTCATCTTTTACCAAACGTGGGCAATTGCCGTTTAGTCAGCGCCAGCATGCCTCTGCCACGTCCTCTGCTTCGCTTGATGTTTGGCACTGAAGATGCAAAGAATCAACGCCGGGAAGTGAGTAGCGAAGGCGAACTGTTCCGTTGTCGTTGTGATGCGCGCATTTAGGCATCGGTTTAAGCGTTGCGTACTATCATCGCTGTTAAATTTTCAAGCGGACAAAAATTCGCCTTGTAAGGTAGCTAGCGGTTGTTTTGTGCTGCGCGCATACATCATCCGTTGGCCTATGGATCAACTTCTGTGGCCCACCAGACTTTGTTGCGCTCCGGCGTTATCAGGTCCATGAATACAGCAATGTAATCACACACGGCCAACTGCGTAATGCCATCCCTTCAACTATAACGCGTGATGCACATATCCGCGTTTTTCAGCGTCACCGTTACAGAGCAAGCGCGACGCTGTTGCCTGTATTGATTTTCAATGATTTAGCTTCCAGCGCCACATTTTAAACGAGGCAGAAGAGGTGTGTCGCAGGTATATAAACCTGTCGATATTAACCAGAGAAAAACAGGCGTATATCTACAGCGAACAAGCATGCATTTATTTTTTAAAGATTTCCTGCCTGCGATGTTGCAGCAACCTTCCCTGCTGCCATGAAAAGCGCGGTTGAGTCGAGAAAGAGCCCCCATTTTTGATTTTGAATAAACTTGAATCGCGTGGATATCGATTCCAGGAAGCCTGAATGAATAAAAAACTGGCACTTCAGTTTTTACCCGCAGCGTATATTACATCACAAGGACGCATTATAACGCTCATATCATGCGGGTGTGATCACACGATAGCGGAAAACAGTGCCTGGCACCTTGCGACAACTGTACGGTGAAGAGACCATTGCAAGCGGTTCTAAAAAAAAAAAAAAACCTGCACACGGGGAAAACTCAACAACTGAACACATAGAGATCCAAGGTGTGTAATCAGTGCATAGTTCTCTGAGTGCACTGTATAGTCTTGACCGATTGAGGTTCGTAGCTGGAGCGCACTGACCACAGACAATAAACGACTGGTCCATATCGTAATTTCAAAACAAATCACCCATAAAGCTTTGGGAGTAATCAGTGCAGAAAACGAACGCTCTAAACGGGTCGGCGCGCTTACACATATATGATACCTCGCATTGCATTTGGTGTTATCAAAACGACAGCGCACAGTAACAAACAACAAAACAGAAAAACGAGAAGCTGAAAAGTATACCTGGTTACAGCATGCATCGTAATATATTCGAAGAATGCATAGCATAGCGCAACATAGCATCGGCATTTCACCTTTCACATGATGTGCAGCAGTCTTTATACCCAACGCCGGGCAGCGCTTTCGTTGTCGCCTAGTTCTCGGAACGCTAAGAGACAGGGCTGCGCATTTCGCATATAGTTTTGTGAGGTTTAACGCACCGAAGTGACTGAGGCTATGAGGGACGCCGTAGTGGAGGGCTCCGTATAATTTCGACCACCTGGGGTTCTTCAACGTGAACTGAAATCGCACAGTGCACGGGCCTCTACCATTTCACCTCCATCGAAATACGACCGCTTCGGCCGGGATCGCAACCGCGTCTTTCGTCAGCAGCAGAGCACTGACACTTTTCGCATGTCGTCTACATGCCTGACGTTTGCACGGTGCGTTCGTTTTCCTTAAAAAGCTTGTCACATTTTCAATTATTTTTTCGTTACTAAAAGGCTACAGACTTCGTATGCCTGTATGCAGTCACGGCGTTGGTATGCGGCTGTGCAATCCGTGCATTTAACGATACTCTATTCGCACATATCCCTCGGCTGGCTCAATCTACCATGATACCAGCCTCCCGCGATAAAGATGCCGGTTTAAAGACACCTTTGCCGACGGGTTCCTGGCAACATCGACCAAAACTTAAACTGAGAACATTTCAGAATACGTAGACGAAGGCGTAGGATAATTTATTGCCGATATTTCGGCGAATATAGAAGTGCAGTATTTGGTGATTAAGAAGCGAAGAATAAATTAAAAAAAAAGCATGGCAGACGACTGTTTCTTCTCTAGGTAGAGGTACTGAAGCGTTTGGCCAAAAAAAAAGAAAAAACACAGCCATAGCCTCCAAGATAACGCTGTTATCGAGGAAAGGTCTTTGCCTATACAGCGCGCGACATGAAAACAATCTATAATATACAAAACGAGCCCGCGCCTTCCAGTAGCTACGGGGAGTCGTATACTGCTGCTGCACATTTCCAATACACGCCCAAGTGCGTGTCTGAAGGCTCGTCGTAAGGCGTGCGCAAGAATAACTGATGCTCTGCTGACGTCGTAGAGGCTATACTATTGTAACGGAATATCTACGGAAACGGCAGCGTATGATTCTGCTCGATTTGCTAGAACTCTAATGGCCCCTCTGCTTACGTATTTTATGAAAAGCTTCATCTCCCAGGAATTAAAAAACAATTAAAGATGAATTGCTGTTCAGTAACTCAATGGTCGACACAGAAATCACTAGCAGGCCCGTCTGTGTATACAACAGAAGAGACTGTATACCAGGGGTCTGACACTAATCTCACCACGCTGGCCGCATTGCCAAACTTTTGTTTCCCACGGGCCAATAGCCGAAGGGGGAACAGGAGAAAGAAATGGTGCAAGGAAAAAAAATAAGCAAAAATACAAAAAAAATTCTGCCGAAAGTACGCCAAAACAAATAGGTATATGGTTTTGACGTGCACTCGGCAACTCTTTGTTTTTTGTTTTTAGCGCCCTTTCTTTCCCTACCGCATTCAATGTTTCTAGGTTCTTATCACGAAGGGTAAAGGTTCGACGTAAGCAGGCCAGGAAAACTAAATTATCAGAGAGCAAAAATAAAAAGGGGGGAAGGGGGACGAAGGCTGATATCCTCAAGGCCCGGCGGGCTGCTTGTTTGCGACCCCCGGCCTACATACGCAATTGATCACGGGAGAAAGAGGGCTAGTTCATGCTTATAATAAGTACTGATGCGCAAACATGCGACTGCTCTGTTGCGCACGCGGAATTACATTATTAGACTCGTACGAAATGCTTCGAAACTGTGAGCGGTCACGCGAAAATAAAGGCACACATCTCACACTTCGACATATCTGTCAAACATGATCTGTGAGCATGGGTATTTTGGTCAGGCTGAACGTCGAAGTCGGATTCCGAAGTGATGTTTGCTGCGCACCGACTTTGATACCCTAAATGGGAAGCCACAAAGCTTCCTTCCGACGAACTTGCACTACAGTGAGCAAGGAGGTCCACTGCTTGTAATGGCAATAGGAAGACGCTTGATCAATCCATTGTTTCTTTTTTTAAAAACATGCGCATTTCGCTGAAGGGGTTAACTTCTTTAATCATACCAACGGTTAACATTTTCTGCGACATACCCTCTCGCGCGCGCACGGGAAAGAGAGCAAACTTTAATAGATGTATTCATACCAGTACCGAGGCCGGAGTTGAAATGGCATTGTTGTTGCCCAGTGCACACTACAAAGTGCATTCTTTACGGGTCTCATACAGAGAAAGTACACACACGTATTGCATTCTACCTGTCGCATACTGTTCATATTCTGTCAGCAGCTTCCTCTGTGTCCATTCAATGACGTCCGCCGATAGTCTACACTTATGCGCCGACAGTTGGGAAAACAGCCATTAACGGGGCAAACGCACTGTTCATTCGCCGCAGTCCAAACGTTCGCGTATACCGTGTCGTCACACACGGGTCCGCTCGCCATTCGCGAGGAAAGGAGACCGCGCTCGAGCGGCTAGGCCCCCGGGCTCCGGCTAGCCGTGCACTGGATTGTGGACGGCGGCCGAGAACCAGAAGCCAGCCGCCGAGCATCATGCCCCGCACCTAGCCCTACTCCCACGGCTAACGAGGGGATCGCGACACTCACGGATACCACGCGGAGACGAATCTCCGCGACGCAGAGTGAGCTCAAGCGTGCAGCAAGCTATGTGGCGCCGAGTGGCACCGGTCCGAGCGTCGCCGCCCTGGGTGCAGCAGCAGCAGCAGCAGCACAGCGAAGGGCTCTTAGGAAAATAATTTAATTGGCGCTCTGTCCAGGCTATGTACAGGTATTTACAATTCACAGGTGGTCCTCCTCCTCCTCCTAGGGCGGCGGCTGTCGCTCGGGGGGCGGGGGCGGCGGTGCGAACACGGCAGGCGCGAACACGGGCGCGTGCAGGCCGGCGCCGGGCGCCGCGCACAGCGCGCCAAAGGGTCCGAAGAAAGGCAGCACGGGTGGCCGGGCGGCCATGCGGAGCCGCTCGATCTCGGCCTCCTTGAGCCGCTTCTCCTTGGCGCGCCGGTTCTGGAACCAGATCTTCACCTGCGTCTCCGTCAGGCTCAGCGACGACGAGAACTCGGCGCGCTCGGCGATGGAGAGGTACTGCTTGGCGCGGAACTTGCGCTCCAGCGAGAGAAGCTGCTGCGTCGTGAAGGGCGTGCGGGGCTTGCGGTTGGACTTGTGCTTGCGGAGCTGGCACTTGACCGGCGCCGGCAACTTGCACGGTCCACCGGGGGTCTCTGCACAGCAGAACGCCACACTGCCTGTCACCGCCTGCGCTAGAGCTGGCACTTCCCTCCCCGAGTCGCATGTGTCTCGCCACCAGTGCGAACTGCTTACGGCCAGAGAGTATGCCGCCATGGAGCCGTAACGGCTTCCAGCGTGTCCCTACCACGTGCAGGTCTCAAGGCAAGTGACTAGCATAACGCGCACAGGGCAACGGAAGCGATCTCGCCAATCAAAAGGTCAGTGCAAAAAGTAACTGAATCTTTTTTTAGGAACATGAAACAGATTTAGTACGCAAATACCCTTCTGCAAAGTCCCGCACCGCAGCATTCCTACCTCCGCGCACGCGGCTGAATTCAAAGGCGCTTTTAAAAATGCGCGCTTGCCTCTCCGGAGGTTGCAGGGGGCGTGGGTGATCAGACTGACACTGCAACCTCCGAAGACGGAGCAGTTTCGCGGCGGGTACTCACCGAGGTGTCCAGGCGCGGGAGAGGATCGCGTGAACCAGGCGGCGCCCCAGTGGAGCGCTTGCTCGGGCGGCAGGCACAAGTCCGGCTCCGCGTTGCTCGACGAGCTGGTCACTTGGGCCTCCTGCACGTCCCTGGGCCCGCTGGTCACCACGTCGGCCAGCAGGGCCTCCACCGAGAACGGCGTGAGCTTCTTGGCCGGCTGCAGACCCGTCATGTCTGGCCGCACGACTACACCGTTGCTCGGTCTGGCCGCGCGACTCCGGCGCGCGCGCAGCCGGCTGCCGCGCCACGCGTGCGCCGGGGCTGCCGCTGGCGCCGCCCATTGGCCGCCGCCGGCGCCGGGCCCGCCTTGCGCGGCAGAGGCCCCGCCCCCCGCAGGGAGGGGGTCGCCTAATGAGCCCGTTTCCTCCCCCGTTCGGCGAAGGAGGCCATTCCGGCAATTGCCCGCCGCTTTGAGCGAGGACGCTGGCAACTAATTTGGGGAGCGCCGCCGCGCTGACCCAGTGGCCAGGTGACGGCTCAATCGGAGGAGACAAGGGCCCGCCGCACTTCATCAGAGTCGCGCCGCTCGGCCCCGCGCTGCCGTAATGAAGCTGTCGTCCCGGGCATCCCAGCGCCGAGCGGCCCTGCGGTCAAATTATGGCCAACTGCTGCGCCCAGTTCGGCCCCGTGCTAATTGTTTCCACGAAGGGTGGGGTGCAGGCAACCGCGGCGCCACTGGCACAGGTCGACGCGTGATTGACGGCGCAGATACCTTTTCGATGAATCCCATTAGCGTCGAGTGTCTTCGCTCTCGTTGCGTGCCCCTGGCTGGCGGCGTGCGGTACCGTGCAGCGCACGCACAGCGCCGGGTCGATGAGCGCCCCTCTCCCCCTCTCCACTCTTTTGATAATGAAATCTGTCCGCCCTTGGGCATTTGTAACGGCGCTGCTTTCTTGACCCGAACCATCGCGGTGGGCGATCGGGCTTGTCTCGCAAATATGAGCGACAGCTCTTCCCTCCGGCCCGGCTGTCTGTCCGTGCGTGTGTGTGTGTGCCGAGTGAGATATCTTCCATGGTAATGAGAGACGGGCGAGGCCTCCGACGACCGCCGCTTCATCGCGGAGACGACCGTGCTTCGCCCTGCGGTGCGCCCGCAGATGAGAAACGGCCGACTCGTTCCTCGCCTTTCATTAGCCGCCCGTATGCGGAGGGGGGGGGGGGGGGGGGGGGGGGGGAGTGCGCTGCTGCGTGCACCTGTCACTGTTGCGGGTTTCAGCGAGCAATGGGACCGATGAATGGATAGCGCAGTTCAATAGGCAGGGTGTCTCTCCAGCAGCGCACATGTAGAAGTGATCAAGTGATTAGTCTTGCCCGGCGGCGCAGGATTTAGGGAAGTAGAAAAAGAACTGTTTCCATGGGGACGGATCAACAAGGAGTTATTTTCAAAACGACTGCAGGAACTCATGACTTAAAAGTTGAGTGCAGTCGCACACATGTCCAGCATTCTTGGACGAAAAGTTCGAATATTGGAAATATTCAAGGTAATGGTCAGTCTTCCTATGCGTAGCAAAATCTTTCTTTCCATCTCTCGTGTCAAGCCCTAGAAAACCAATGGGGGACGTTTTTGGCAATAGCAAAAACGTTAATAGCAAGAAAATACAAGCCTGCCGACGGGAGATCTGCGGTTATATTGAGTGTTATAATAAATTCTTACAATATATACAAAAAAATAGCGTTCGTAAACTCTTTCCCGTTGACAAACGCTTCTGTATAGAAGTGCGTGGTATGCGAAAGCAGTATGCATGATTGCACGCGCCGTTCTTGGCTCACTCTGCCTCAGCGCTCCCTGTACTCTTGTAGTTGGCGTTTTTCTTCACATTTCACAGCGCAGAAAGTCGCTGCTTGGAGGTCAGACATGGCGAATTCCAAGAGAAGCATTTGTGTCCAAAGCTCGGCATAGAGGGGAGAACTCGAGTACTTCATCCGAGACGAAATGCGAAGCATGCAATGCTATACAGCTGGCAACAGCGCCGCAGGACACACGAGCGGAAGAAAACAAGGCAACATACTCGCTCAGCTTATGCTAAAAGTTTGCTGTGCTTGACGGGAAATGTGCATGTACAGCACCGGAGCAGAAAAAAAAAACGAAAGCAATGTGCTCAGGAATAGGAAAAGCAAATGTCGTCATTATGTTGCAGTTCTCCCGCATCAGCATAGTTTATCTTTCCCTGTTGTTTTCCGTTTCTTGCTAAGCAAATCATTTGTGCTTAAAACCTTTCATTTCAGGCCGCATAATGAAGAAAAGATAACTCTATCAGCTAACACTTGTAATCGGTGCAACTGCCCATATATAGTTTGAACGAGGAAATGCACAACGACACCACCCTACTACTTCGCAAGCTTCTACGGGTGTCAGAGTGCAAGTTAACGTCACTTCCAGCAAGTCCACTCCGTCTTCTGAAGTGTGACTTTGACGGCACAATGATACACGGTGAAGTGTCATTCGGAATTGAAGCTGATGACGGCCGCTAAACCCAATACACGTGCAAAACTTGTAACCGAATGCACAAATTTTCGGCCGGGCTATCTTTTTTTTTATTACTAAAGAGCCTACGTAAGGCCTTTCTTCGGAAATTAAAAGCATTTTTCAGAACTCTGCGGACGCAGTCAAGTACTACCAGTCAAGACATTAAGATCGGCGAACACGGGCCTGGGAAGAATTAGTACCGGACGTGACTCATCGCGAAGCAGACGCGGCGAGGGCTGGCGACAGCAGCGGCGGATGGCAGCGGCGGTAGTGTGCCGGACGGTGTGGTGCTACGCAAGGTCAAGCTGAGGCTGCTAATTGAAAGACGGCTGTGTCCTCGACAGAGGTCCCGTGCTTCGGCCATCCGACGGGGGAGTTCGAGGAGGTCATTCACCTGCGGGGAGACTGCGGGATTCTCCTTTCCCGCGGCGGCAACGCACAGAAGACATGCCGCAGTGGTCAAGGTGACGCATCAGTGTTTGATGACTCTGTCTTCCCCTTCCCATCGACCGAGCTGCGAGAGGGCCCAGCACCGCCCTCTGCCATGGATGGTACCACCAGTGTCTACATTTGCCCACCAGATTGGTCATCGTTCTCCGAACTTTATTCCCCAGTCAGGGATCTGGGGAATACGAACCCTATTTAACGGGATGTTGTTTTGTGACCGAGACTTTCCTTTCTCGACTGTAAATATGCACAAATAAACCTTCTGTACAGTTTCCTCCATAACGTAGTTCGACACCGTCCTTCGGAGCCGGGACCTGCGGGGCTGAACGAGTCAGTCATCTCCAGGCCCCCTCCGTCTTCAACAAGGCGCATGTGGCAATGAGTCGAGTAAAATATTAGAGGGTGTAGTTGGCGCTTAGCGCCGTCGTTGTGAACATAAAAATAAAATTAGGAGGCACTTGAGACTCCTTACGTGCAGTAAAGGCGAAAGGATTTGTCGCAGTGAGCGTTCGACCTCGGTTCATGTTGCGCACTGAGAAATGAAACGGGGACGCGCGCCTCCGAACGCTGAATCCACAAAGGACCGAGTGAAACTCTCGGTTCGGATGCCTGTCGCGAGCTATGGCCTCCAACCTGACTACATATGCTATATGTGCGACGAGAAATCGTATGACGCCACCCGCAACGGTGTACGGCGAGCGGTTGCGTCACAATTTTCGTACGAATGTAGTTGGGAAAACTGGAGCCGCATAGAGGTCATCCAGTGCGTGCGTGCGTGTGTGTGTGTGGGGGGGGGGGGGGTATATAAACGAGCTATATGATTCTATGAACTATATGATTGCATATGATTGTATGAAATGGTGGTGCTCGGCTTGCTGCGGGCGTCATAAGGCTGCTTGATGACGTCACCCATCGCTGAGATTTTATGTACACTCGAATACGCCTATACGGGAGTAAAAAGCGAGCAAGCTGTCTTCCCTTTTACAGAAGAGTGTGTGCTAGAAGACACTTTATTCCTTGTTTACTATTTTCTGTTTACAGTGTACCATTTGCGAGTACACACTGTTGTAACTCGAGGTAGCAGAATCCCACCGCTGCCACCAGTTGTTGCGGCTCGAGGTAGCAGAATCCCACCGCTGCCACCAGTTGTTACGGCTCGATGTAGCAGAATCCCACCGCTGCCACCAGTTGTTGCGTCTTCGAGGTAGCGTAGCCATTTTGTTTCATCACCAAGGGGCTCGTACAGGATGAGGAAATGGTCTGAACTTCGAAGATTGGGGATATCAAAAACAAGCAGGTTTAATGGCAAGAAACTAAGACACTTATTTACATACATTTACAAAAAGAAGAGCAAGGAATACATAGGTTGCACGTGTCGTCACTTCCGCCCCCATCAAGCGCTTGCGGCCATGCTGCCGAACCATTCGGCCGTCCCCGCCCGTCCGCCCTGCGATGCCGGATGGCTCCTCGGACACTTTGGATTATTTTCTTACCTTTCGGGCGCGATGCCTACTCCACAGACGAATGAACCGTTCAGTGCTGGCTACTGGTCTGAATTTATTCGATCGGCGCGCGTACGATACGCAGACAAAGTGAAAATTATTGACGATACAGATCCGTACACGCTGCGACCGGGAGTCGACGCGACGATGGGCGTTGATGTGTTCCTCGAAGTGGCCCACGGGGGATATCGTGTACTCCTTCCAGCTTTGTGAAGTTGGAAAAAATGAAAGCCTTCGAATCAATGGGACCACACAATGATTTCTAGAGCAGGTGGGTGAGAAGCCTGTCTGCGATGCGCAAGCAACGAGACGAAAAGCTCGGCCTCGGCACGCCGCTTTCTCTGCCGTCATTGCTCGCTGTGGTCGCAGCGATCCGAAAACGATTGCCTATTCCTGTAGCTAGGATGCAGCGACACGGGACCCAGTCTGGGTTTGTGTTTTCAGACAAATTAGATGGCGTCAATCAAAACAGCAACATTCAAGAGTGCAGCCACTGCTTCCCACGTTTTCGTTGAAAGGGGGTTTCTGCAGAAATGGTGCAAGGCGTGGTGTTCACAGCGGGCGACACAAAACGGCGAGCAGCGCAGAATACGGCCAGTCCAACCCAAGCGATCTCGTGCAGAGCGGCGGCACTTCGTCTTTCAGCGACGCTTCGTCGTCGTTGGCGCTACGGCAGCGATCGGCCTAGGCGGTATCAGGCGCGCCCGTCGTGGTTCGCTACATCGTAAACATTAAGTTGACGACACAAGCCTCTTACCTGTCACAAAGTGCACTCCGAACACAATTAAATTTGGGTTGTCGGGGTCCAAATCATCGCGCTTAACGCGAGCCAGCCACAGCTCGCGCAGATTCCTACTGTGTCATGGAGCGCTCGCACTTGCATGCCTGCGATTATCTTGCGAATGCAGATGAAGTTCGTGTTAATCGGCTTCTTGTTTCGCCTGGAGCTGCCGCTACAGTCATAGCAGCCAAGGGTGGCACACAAAACCATACCGAATCTACGGATGGACGAGAACCGACACGTTGCGAGCTAACACAGGCAGCGGAAAGCTAGAGGCGGCCTGGCAGTGGTTCGGCAGCATGGCCGACTCGCAACCGACTGCCACCGGATGTGACGTCGGTGCAAGCTATGTATAAAAATTTAAGAGTTCATGACGTCGATCGACTGGATGAGCCTTTTACCCAGGGCCCAGAGCCAATGGATGAACCTATTACCCAAGGTTCAGGGCGTTCGTGCTCACTTTGGGCGCAGGTTAAATAGCCCAAGGCTCCGCCCTTTCACCAGGCGACAATTCATCGTGACACAAAAGATCGGCACTACACAGCACAGCCAACGAAGACACCTGTGGTAGAGCCCACCCGTGGGCACTGGCGAGGAGGAAGCGTAAGTCCGCATCCTTGTCGCACTGTGTTGGCAGCTGGCGTCCATCGAACACAGGTGTGGCCTGATGACGTCGCAGCCGCAGCTGCGTTGGCTTCCTCTGATTCGTTCCGGGTTTTTTTTAAGACGAGGGACACCCTTTTTTCCCCGGTCGTCGGTCCTTCTAGAAGGTCGTTGGCACCGAGCCGTGGGGTCATCTTGGGGGTCAAACGACCCGTCGAAATGGCCGCTACTGTTGAATCCACCACCGTTTCCTCGCGGGTCTCAAGATGGGTCGTAACAACACACACACACACACGCCGCCTTTTCTTGTAATGGGAATGTTTTCGCATTAAATTCGTTTTTGGTTGCGAAATTTAATAATCAGTTTTTAGCACAGCCTCAGCTTATTTTCCATGCGCGTAAATTCTCATTCCCGAGGATCCAGCGTCGACGCTTTCACGTGGCCGCGTGAAGTGTGTCCAGCAACACTCACTTCGAGGCTGTAGTCGGATACGACTTAAGTCTGCAGTGAAGCTCCGCCCACATTCAGGACCACCGCACAGAATTCCTCCACGATGAAAAAGTAGTCCATTGCTAAAACTCTTCTCGTTCCTCAACAAGAAGCTAGTCACAAGAAAAAAAAATTATAAGCTCTAGAATTTTGGTGCTACCGCTTGTTTAATATTGTCGGACATCATAAAGCTGATTTGGACGCGACCGAAAAAATCGGGTTATAACAAGGCCAATGCATGCCATCCAGTTCAGTGGTCGTGAGGCAACACTTCAGGAGAGAAATTTTTAAAAACAACGGCTTTAGCGCAAGCGTAATCTGTTTCCCTTGTAACCACACTGCAATGCTTAGCGTTCTAGCGCACTATGAGCGCATTATGACGGACTTAGAGCTTTATTTACATGGCCAGGAGGCTTCATACAGCAGTGAGACATATGCAATCATATCGTTTTCAAATAAGGATAGAGCTCCCCTTCGAGCACGGCTGGTGGCTTTATTAAGTCCGAACACTCTCCGAAGAGGGGGATCCGCAACCCCAAGGACTGCATCCGCATGGGTTACGTAAAGGTCGTTCGAAAGTACGAAGTGTCTTCAATTAGTCAGCTTTTCGTAGGTAAGGAACGCATGCGAAGATACCATTCTACTCATGCTGAAAGCATCCATCATCATCATCATCAGCCTTACTACACCCACTGCTACGCAAAAGCCTCTCCCATATCTAACCTGTCCTTTGCCAGCTGCAACCAGCGTATACCCGCAAACTTCTTAATCTCATCCGCCCACCTAACTTCCTGCCGTCCCCTGCTACGCTTGCCTTTTGTAGGAGTCCACTCCGTTAATATTAAAGGTGCACTGAAAAGGAATCTAAACTCGTCTTTTTGCCGCGAGAAATCGGTCTACACGTTCTGAGCATCCTTAGAAACTTCGAATTATTGCCCTGTGCGGCCGATTTCCCTAATTTAAATTGGATTAACGTCCGGCTCTTGCAATTTTTTTTAATTCCCCGCAGACGGTGGGAGGAGTCGACCAACGCATGGAGTGCCTTTCAGGCAGTCCCGTGGCGGCTTTGCTTTCTCTTTTGTTTTTTTTTTTAGGTTTCCGTGGATAAATAGATCTAGTCAGAGACTACATAGCTGCAAATTAGGCCCACGAAAATAAAAATACGCATGGACTCTGCTTTCGCCGATCCCTACGTATCACTCCGCCGATGGCAGAGCGGCAAGCCGCCACGGGACTGGTTGAAAAGTTGATTTACTCCTCCCACCGTGTGCGGGGAATTCAAAAAGAAAAAAGGCGGTAGCCGAGATGTTTAATCGGATTTAAATTAGGGAAATCGGCCACACAGGGCAAATTCGAAGTTTCTAAGAACGCTCGGAACGTGTAGATCGAGTTCTGGCGGTAAAAATCACATGCCCTACCCAAGACCATTTCTTCCTCTTAATTTTGACTCGAAAGTCATTAACCTGCGCTTGTTCCCTCACCCACTCTGCCCGCTTCGGGTCTCTTAACGTTACACCCATCATTTTTCTTTCTATAGCTCGCTGCGTTGTTTAAAGGGGTGAAGACACCAAATTTTGAAGCTATAAAAAGCCTGCTATGGGAATCCTATGTATGTAAGGGAACTCACAGCCAGGTGTTGGACACAACAAACGTTTAAAAAATATTTTAATTCGGTTCCAAAGATTACCTAAATGCTCACTCTCATGATCTAGACCCATCGCTAGCGCCATCAACGCTGACGCCACAAGGTAGGTAGAAAAAAGTTGGGCTGAGGCTTAGCTAAAGTGTTAAGCCTGGATATCTCGAAGCGAAAAGCTTCGTGGCGATGCTCGTTGTTTCGCTTAAGGTTTCATACATAGGGTTACAATTTGGGTATAGCTTCCTAGCTTTTCCAAAACGTGTTGTCTTAGGTATACAAAGCTTGTACAATCGTTATAGAAGGCTATTAAAATCTCTTTATTTGTTCTTCTTCAATGGACTCAATGTTTTGCACTTTCTGTATAGGCATAAAGATGGCCCGGTGATCAGAGTAGTAGCAAGCAGCTGTGCTTGTGGCTGCTACGCAGTATATAGAAGGCACACCCTGTCTCTGATAGACAAGGTCTATAGCTGCCCCCCCCCCCCCCCCATTGTGTAGTGGGCTCAATGGGAGACGTGACGCAGTTGACGCAGCGAAGCGCCGCAATTCAGTGTCCCTTTGCCGCCGTTTAGCAAGGCGTTCCTCTCGTGCTTCTGGTGTTTCAGCCGCTTGTCTAGCCTTGCACTTTGCATATGCTCGCTGCGTTTGAGTCAACTCGCTCGCTACCACGTCTGGGTCTTCTTTTCTTCCTTCCATGGCGAATGTCTGCGCCTCTTCTACGGCCGCCGCAGCCGCTCACGCGTGCGTCCTCGCAACGCCTTGCGAGAGAACCTTCTCTTGGGACGGCCGGAGACCGCTCAGCAGCGGCAAGGGGTAAAACGGTGGCGAGGAGGAGCAGGGAGGGGTGGCGAGGAAGAGGAAGGGCGCGCCGCGCGGGCGCCCAGGGGTAGCCCACGCGAAGCGCGTTGTTAACGAGCCTAGTGAAGCTTTTCGCTTCAAAATGCATCGTTTCTGACGATCGTTGGCAAATACCGAGTTCCTGGTAGAAGTGATGACTGCGATGCAAGCAAATTTCATCCCATCGCCGCTTGCTGCTGCTACCTGGTGCGGTTCGCCTGCCGTCTGCATGCTAGCTCCGTTGCTGAAGACGTCGTGAAAATCGAACATATCTTTTATTATGGGACGAGTTCACAGTAAAGGGGTGCCGAGCGGAGCACGTTTCTGAGCGCTGGCCAGTCCCGAAGTGCCGTCAGCTGTGGAGTCGATGCGAAACCAGCTAGGCCTAGCGATGACTAGGGCAGTCTTCGACCAGCGCGCAGGTCGTCGCCCGGCGTTGCCGCAGGCAGTGTCGGTGCCGAAAGATTCACTTTTCGCACAGCCATGCTGTCGTAGCTCGAATCTAGGAAGCATCCTTTCTGGTAGCATGGCTGTTTTGTATTTTCTTGTGCGGACGTGAAGTACGCGCCGAGCCTGCCGGCCGGTCGGCCAGCCTGGATACCGTCTGCCGACGTCATAAAAACGAGCTAAAGAGTGTTCTTGACGTAAATAATAAACCATGGGACAAGAAATGTGAGAAAAAGTGTCATTTTTGAGGATCGCTGACCAATACTGAGCTGCTGGTAGAGGTAACAACTGTGATATGAGCAAATTTCTTGCCACAACCGCCTCGCAGCTGCTGCTGGCCCGACGTTGGGGTCCGGCTCGCCTGGCGCCCGCTAGCCGCGCTGCCGAAGGCGCCGAGGAGATTGACCATGCTATTATTTTATTGTGAGATGATGCTGTTGACACTAAAGCTATATGTGAAAAGAAGGCCTTTTATTATAGCGCAGGCGACTTCCGAAGCGCCGGCCGCTTGCGAAACAGGCTATAGGCCTAACGACAACCACGGCAGCTAGGCAGCAGCAGAGCTCGTCGCCCGGAGCGCCCGCGAGTGGTGCCGTTGCCGAAAGCTCCCAACATAAGCAGGCATGCTTTGTCGCTGCTCGAGTATAGCTGGCAATTCTGATAACAAGACGATCTTGTCTTTTCTTGTGATATTTGTACACCATCCCAAGCAGAGCTCAGGTACTGCTGCACGGCGGCGAAGTGTGACACCGGTTGTGGGCGCAGCTTGGGTAGAGCGGCGCAACGCTGCTTACTGGCATTTTGCAAAGTGTTTCGCATCCTCACGCGAACCCGCGAAGGCGATATTAGCGTGCGATAAAAAAAAAAAGTCGATGTCCTCACTCATTGGAATCAGATCCGTCAGAATCCGAGCTGCTGGGACTAGCCCTTTGAAGGTTTTTGCCGTATATGTACGGCGGCGGTTTTCTGTCCCGCAAGGTCTTTGCCGTACGGGTACGGTTTCGATCTTCCGTTTGAAATTTTGCGCCAAAAGAACAATGCGTGCTCACTGGGGGGTGCTGCCACCTCTTAGGATTTACAAGAAGTGTTTGAATTTTGTGCTGCCTTCTTACGGAGATAAGCAGAACTTATGTCTAGCTTTAGCGCGGCGGCACAGACTGCGGCAACACCCCTTTTGTAGTTTTGGTTTCGCCGCGTGATCGCAACGGAGTCGCGCGAAATTTGAGTTTTCTTTTTGTCAGCACTATCTTGCAGGGGCTGCCGAAGTTGATTTCTATCTTTATTGGCGCTGCTCTTAGCTTATCACCGTTGCTCGCGAGGTATTCTCGCCCTCTGTGGCAACGCGCCTACGCGGTTTCGATTCCGCCGCGGGATCGCAACGGAGTCGCGCGAAACGTGTTTTCTCTTTCTGGGCACTGTTTTGCAGAGGCGGCGAAAGTTGATTTCTATATTTATTGGTGCTGCTCTTAGCTTGCTTATCACCGTTGCTATTCTATTCTATTGAACATTTTCCAGTTTTAAGTGATGCTGTCACCAAAGTACTGTTTCTAATTTTTTTTTACTATTTATTCTCGATTATATACATTTTGTAGATTCAAGATCCGCAATAAAGTAATTTTACCACCTGGGAAAGTTTTCTTCAAAATAATTCGACCCTCATGCCGTTGTTTGTTTTCATACGCTGGCCAGCACGTGTGTGAGAAAGCAGACGATGCAGCAGTAGGTACGCCACAACTTTTGAGGGCCCACGTGACCAGGCGAAGTAGTTGATCTTCCCCCTCTGTGACGTCACTGTGCAACTCGGCGTTCCGAAACCGAAAATCGTTCACTAAAAATGCGATAATAAATTATTCACTGTGAATATATGAATCTTTGAGTGTGTATCATGCTTCCTGGAGCTGTGACGTTCCCGCCTGTCGGGGGTCAGTCACAATGCAACACAGTTGTTTGTTGCTATCTACGGGTTCTGCTGAAGCGAGGAGAATTGAGCCAACACACAACGCCTCCGAGTAAACCTAATTTATTCTCACTCTGCCTGAAGGTGAAACTGGGAGTTCCGCTCACCGCTGTCTTCCGCTCATCGCTGTCACAGCTGCCTCGCTCTCGGCTGCTCTGGCGGGGGTGGCGCTCAGCCTGGTGGCGGTCCCACGTTTCGGTGAATGTGACGGGTTGTGGCGTCAGGCGTCTTGGGCGTCTCAGCTGGCGGTACTCTGACGGGTTGTGGCGTCCGGCTTCTTGAGCGTCTCGGCTGGCGGTACTCTGACGGGTTGTGGCGTCCGGCTTCTTGGGCGTCTCGGCTGGCGGTCAGTTTGCAACGGATGCCCGCGGGTCCGGCCTCACCGACTACAGACCAGCGCGATCTGCTTCCGTCCGTACACTTCGCCCGTCTCTGCCCGTTCTCTCGTTCTGTCCTTTTTCCCTTCTGTCCCCAACGCGTCTCTCTGAGGACTCTCTTTCTTTTTTCTTCGGTGTCCTCCTCGCCTCCTCTGCTGGGAGCCCTCTTGGTGCTAACTTGCCGGCCTCCCCCGCCACCTCGAGCCATTAGTAAGGCCGTCGCGCTGCAATACAATGCAGGCCAGTGGGCCCGCGAACTCCGGGAAGCTGTTTGTGCCGCGAGCGTTCCGGCCTACCCTCCGCGCCGCAGGGTGCCGGCCTCTTCGCGAACGCGGAGCTCATGTTCAGCCGAAGACGCACTCCTCTCGAAGTTGACATATTTATGAGGGTCACGGCTGTCCTCTCTCTTCTCGCATCGGAACCCGGGGTGGTCTCTTCCAAGAACCGCGGCTTGGACACGCGACCACGGCATTCGAAAACTTGGCCGTCAACGGACAAAGAGATTCCTCCTCTAGCAGCGGAAGAGAGCAGCTGCTCGGGGAGCCAGTCTGTACTTTCCAAGGAACTGGGGCCCTCTTTTCTTTTTGGTTAACTTCCCTTAATAAAGACCCAACTCCTAGCCTTCTCCGAGTCCACAGACCGTCCCTCGCAACAAGGCCGTCTGCAGGCGTGCATGCGCGCACACTCAAACGCACAAACGTGCCTGTCTCTGTGCCAAAGGGGGGGGGGGGGGGGGGGGAGTTGGGGACGCGCTGCAAAACGGGCCGCAGGGATGCGTGTGGTCGCGCTGGGCTCCGCGCGCGGCCTCTCCTCTTTTGCCCTCTGGCTATTTCGCACGTCTTTGTGTTGCGCCCGCCGCATTCCACACAACCGCCTTCGCCGACGGGACAGGGCGATAATTTTGAGCCAGACACAGTGTCTCTGGTGTTAGTCGATGGAGAGAGTTCTTTTGGGCCATGCCTAGGCCTCCCGTACGCAGTCCTTCACAACCCCCTCTTCTTATAAAGAAATTTTCTACGGAAAATTCGTGGTCACCGCACTTTCACAACCAAGAGTACGTCGCAAAGTTCGCAACTCAATCTTATGGCAGTAGTCATATTTCGAGTATGTGAAAGCTGCTAAACATCGTCCTCGCGCACAAGCACTGCTTTCACAACACGGCCTCTTCTTATAAAGAAATTTTCTACGGAAAATTCGTGGTCACCGCACTTTCACAACCAACAGTACGTCGCAAAGTTCGCAACTCAATCTTATGGCAGTAGTCATATTTCGAGTATGTCAAAGCTGCTAAACATCGTCCTCGCGCACAAGCACTGCTTTCACAACACGGCACAATGTGGGCGGAACCTCAGTCCCCCCAGGCAGAGGAGTAAATTTCAAACGGCGGACAACTCCGCCCTCTATATGTAAAACACGCAACCGCAGAAATCATGAGCACAGTTCAATGGTCGTGGCAACTACCAGACTTCCCCTAAGTCACACTAAGATTAGGAGGTGGTCCATGCAATTCGCTCACCCTCGGTTTCTTTCTCCACTGGCAGTTTCTGCAGTGTTCTGCAACATCTTGTCTCAGTCCATGCCAGAAATAACCTTTGCTAACCGCCCGGCGGGTCTTTTGAAATCCTAAATGTCCTCCGCCTTCCATATCGTGACATAACCTCACAATTTCACTCCTCATTAGCAAAGGGACAACTACTCGGTTTGAGGCACCGCGCGCTTTGTCTCTGAAACGCAGTAAACCACAAGAGTCCAAATGATACAATCTTGACTCTTTTCGTTCTGAGCTGTCGCACTCGTTTATCAATTTTAGCACAGGCAAATCTTTCCTTTGCTCCACGTACAGGCGGGTTTGCTCAATCACAGGGGGAACCTCGGTTAGCCTTGCGTCCGCCGCGCTGCTGAGCGCGTCTGAATGGCGATTGGTCTCCCTTGGCTCGCGAACTCCTTCTGCTTTGTCCGTGCATAGGCTCACTACCGCTTCTGAACACCCTCGCTCGTGACGGCTCTCAGTTGATGTCCTATCTAGCTCCTTGATACCTTCAGGGCTGTCCTCGCCTTCCTTCTTACGCTGCTCGGAGCGGTCCAAGCGCCCTGAAATGTGCCCGTGCGATATCTGACGCAGACGACAAAAACGTGAGATGTGCCCTAACCTGCCGCACGAGAAGCAGGCGATTGATTTGACGCGTCCATTCAATTCTCGCGCCTGCCCAGATGGAGGGCCCTCACGTATCCGAAGGACCTCTTCGAGCAGCTTCTCCAGCCGATCCAGGCGTTCACGAAAATCACCCGTCTCCTCTCTGCTTTCTACAAGTCGGACAGTCGCGGTGCTCGTGCTCGTCACTTCCTCTAACTGCTCTTCTCTAGACGCTACCTCCACTGCCTCTTCGAATGTCTTGGGATCGTGTGACAGAGCAAATCTTCTTACCGGATCGCGGAGCCCATTCAGAAAAATAGAGGTCAGCTGCTCCCTAAGGATTTCGCGCCTCGCTTCTCTCTTCGACGCGTCATCGCCATCGACATGCTCAAAAGCCTCCGTTCCGAGCCTACGCAACCGGCTCGCGAACGAGCGTACATTCTCACCAATGTTCTGCTTTGCACTTAGAAACTTCTCTAACTTCCTGCACGCCGGCTCAGTATCATATCGTTTCAGCGCGAGCGCTTTAAACGATTTATACGAAGTCGCACCTGCCACCTCCTCATCCAACCACGCAAAGTCCAGAGCAGCCCCGACCATCTTACAGCGCGCCATCCCGACTAACTGTTTATCCTGCCATCCGCCCAGCTTACCGACCTGCTCTAAAATTTGCAGAAAGTCCCTTATCTTGGGACCGTTGTCACCCCCCGTGAATGACGGAATCACAGCTCCCAACAGCATCTGATTTGCTCCCATCACCCCTTCGTGAAGACTCGGCGATTCCTGCAGCGACATGTTGGCCCCCTTCTCCTCGGGTACGAGGGTTAATGGTCTCGCACCAAAACTTCAGCAAGATCCCACCGCTGCCACCACTTGTGACGTTCCCGCCTGTCGGGGGTCAGTCACAATGCAACACAGTTGTTTGTTGCTATCTACGGGTTCTGCTGAAGCGAGGAGAATTGAGCCAACACACAACGCCTCCGAGTAAACCTAATTTATTCTCACTCTGCCTGAAGGTGAAACTGGGAGTTCCGCTCACCGCTGTCTTCCGCTCATCGCTGTCACAGCTGCCTCGCTCTCGGCTGCTCTGGCGGGGGTGGCGCTCAGCCTGGTGGCGGTCCCACGTTTCGGTGAATGTGACGGGTTGTGGCGTCAGGCGTCTTGGGCGTCTCAGCTGGCGGTACTCTGACGGGTTGTGGCGTCCGGCTTCTTGAGCGTCTCGGCTGGCGGTACTCTGACGGGTTGTGGCGTCCGGCTTCTTGGGCGTCTCGGCTGGCGGTCAGTTTGCAACGGATGCCCGCGGGTCCGGCCTCACCGACTACAGACCAGCGCGATCTGCTTCCGTCCGTACACTTCGCCCGTCTCTGCCCGTTCTCTCGTTCTGTCCTTTTTCCCTTCTGTCCCCAACGCGTCTCTCTGAGGACTCTCTTTCTTTTTTCTTCGGTGTCCTCCTCGCCTCCTCTGCTGGGAGCCCTCTTGGTGCTAACTTGCCGGCCTCCCCCGCCACCTCGAGCCATTAGTAAGGCCGTCGCGCTGCAATACAATGCAGGCCAGTGGGCCCGCGAACTCCGGGAAGCTGTTTGTGCCGCGAGCGTTCCGGCCTACCCTCCGCGCCGCAGGGTGCCGGCCTCTTCGCGAACGCGGAGCTCATGTTCAGCCGAAGACGCACTCCTCTCGAAGTTGACATATTTATGAGGGTCACGGCTGTCCTCTCTCTTCTCGCATCGGAACCCGGGGTGGTCTCTTCCAAGAACCGCGGCTTGGACACGCGACCACGGCATTCGAAAACTTGGCCGTCAACGGACAAAGAGATTCCTCCTCTAGCAGCGGAAGAGAGCAGCTGCTCGGGGAGCCAGTCTGTACTTTCCAAGGAACTGGGGCCCTCTTTTCTTTTTGGTTAACTTCCCTTAATAAAGACCCAACTCCTAGCCTTCTCCGAGTCCACAGACCGTCCCTCGCAACAAGGCCGTCTGCAGGCGTGCATGCGCGCACACTCAAACGCACAAACGTGCCTGTCTCTGTGCCAAAGGGGGGGGGGGGGGGGGGGGGGAGTTGGGGACGCGCTGCAAAACGGGCCGCAGGGATGCGTGTGGTCGCGCTGGGCTCCGCGCGCGGCCTCTCCTCTTTTGCCCTCTGGCTATTTCGCACGTCTTTGTGTTGCGCCCGCCGCATTCCACACAACCGCCTTCGCCGACGGGACAGGGCGATAATTTTGAGCCAGACACAGTGTCTCTGGTGTTAGTCGATGGAGAGAGTTCTTTTGGGCCATGCCTAGGCCTCCCGTACGCAGTCCTTCACAGAGCCACAAGAAACGTTTGAACCAAAAAACGCGCTTAAGCTGAACCATTTTCGTTAACCTCCACGTTTCTGCCCCATAGGTGAGTACCGGCAAGATACAGCTCTTCTATACTTTTCTCTTGAGGGATACAGGTGAACTGCCATTCATGATCTGAGAGAACCTGCCATATGCGCTCCACCCCATTGTTATTCTTCCAGCTATTTCCCTCTCATGATCCGGATCAGCGGCCACTACCTGCCCTATGTTGACGTATTTCCTTACCACTTCCAGCACCTCGCTGCCAACTGTGAGCTGCTGTTCCCTTGCGAGACTGTTGAGCATTACTTTGGTTTTATGCGTGTTAATTTTTAGACCCATAATTCTACTCTGCCTGTCTAACTCATTGATCATGTTTTTCAGTTCATGTCCTGAGTGACTTAGCAAGGCAATGTCATCAGCGAGTCGCAAATTACTGAGGCATTTTCCATTGACTGCTATCCCCAACCGTTCCCGATCCAGGCCTCGGAGCACCTGCTGTAAAGAGGCGGTGAGCAGCATTGGCGAGACCGTAAGTCCCTGCCTGACATCCTTCCTTATTGGAATTTATTGCTGACTTTATGGAGGACTATACGCTAGCTGCGCAGTCGTTATAGATATCTTCCAGTATTTTCACATAAGGCTTGTAGCAGCAGCAGCGGCCTTACGCAGTAGGAGCAGCACCAGCCGCCGAAGACGATAACACTGAAATTCTTCATCGTGGACATTCATGGGTGCGCTGACACCATTTCAATCGACCGCTTGAAGATAGCCTTCACAGAAGACGCCCCGCCCACTGGCCCTACATGTGTGGTTTCTCTGCCCCAACGGGCCGGCTGCCCTCCTCCTCCATCTTTCCCCGCTACCCCTCAGCAGCGGAAAGTATCGTTCCGGCTTCCAGCTTCACCGGACTCCTTCACTAGCGGGGGGGGGGGGGGGGCTACTGTAGCAGCAGCAGCGGCCTTACGCAGCAGGAGCAGCACCAGCCGCCGAAGACGATGACGCCGAAGTTCCTCCGAATGGAGCTCGACTCTGGTGCCGTCGAGATGCACCGTTCGGCTGCACGCTATCTTACATCTTAGCACTCCAGCCAGTGAATCCATCATTTTCTTCATCGTGCCGGCCTCATACTTTTCGGGTGCAACAGGCTCTTCTATACCCTGATTCCGCAATGGCTGAATGACAGCTGAGGTGAAGTGCTTTCTCGTAATCAATGAAGCCTATATATAGCGGTTGATTATATTCTGCTCATTTCTCCATCACCTGATTGCTAGTGTGAATATGGTCTATTGCGAGTATCCTTTACGAAAGCCTGCATGTTCATTTGATTTACTGAAGTCTAAGGTTGTCCTGATTTTATTAGCGATTACCTTAGTAAATACCTTGTACGGACAGTAAGGTGATCGGTCTATAATTTTTGAAGTCTTTGACGACTCCCTTCTTATGAATGAAGGTAATGTTAGCGTTCTTCCAAGCTTCTGGTACGCTCGAGGTCATAAGGCATTGCGTATATAGAGTGGCTAGTTTTTCTAGCACAATCTCCCCTCAGTCCTCCAACAGATCTGCTGTTACTTGATCCTCACCAGTTGTTTTCCCCTTTGCATTGGTCCTAAGGTTTTCTTTACTTGCTCTATCGTTACTGGTGGGATGTCCCAATGTTGTGCGCGACTGCCTCTCTCATTAATGCTCTGATCACATTAGCTACAGCACACATTTGTGCCGAACTCTTCGGCTACTTTTAACTATTTTATCCATATTGCTAATGGCATTGCACTCTTTGTCTCTAAAGCATCCGCCGTTAAGCAATGCGGCATTCTCTGCCTCATTGAACTATGCGCATGGGGCACTGGGGTTTGTTGCTGGACGGTCTTTGTTAGAGGATGTTTTCGAGCTTTCTCTCGTCGACTGCCCAATTTGCTCCTCTCTATCACTCCTTGTAGACAGGCTTCTGCCGACGCCGGAGGCTGTGTCGGTACTTTGGGACTTGCTATAGCTGGAGAGGCGTTCAAGGCAACCAGCGGATGACCGAGGAGTTTAAAGAAACGCAACGGCTTCGTTTTCAAAACAGTAGCGGGAGAAAAAGCCGACGCACCGCGCGATCCTCCCGACAAATGGCACGAGTTGGAGCTGCTCAAGGTGCTGCCAGAGCGCAGAGTAGAAGATACGTTTAGCGCTGACGGAAGTGCCTTATTAGAGCTGCTTCCTGAGTAAACTCTGCGAGAAGACATATCTATGAAAAGGCGGCAAGAAATCGAAACAACGCTTGACCGTGCAGGTTTTATTGTTACTCTGCTGGTACGAAGAAGCTAAAGCGTCGGAGTATGCGAGACGACGGTGTTTCAAAGGAGTGCGTAGCCTGCCGGCTGACTATGGGCCCAACAAAAAAAAAAAATTCTACATGACAGTGGAGTTGTTTCAAGCCTGGCTTTTGCATGTGGATAAAATGATGCGGCTGCAGAACTGCTAGGTCGTTCTTGTTCTCGACAGCTGTGCCAAACACAAGATCCCGGTGCTAGATCAGGTAAATGCAGTTTTCTTCCACCGAACTGCACGTATACCTTTTGCAGCCTTAGACCAAGGCATAATACGGTCTGCCAAGCCACACCACGCATAAGAATTCAGAAGCGAAGTCTACTAAAACTCGAGCACAAGGCTGAGCTCCCAAAAAAGATAAACGTTTGTCAAGCTATTGAAATGATTATGAGTGCTTGGTGGAGTGTGCCGCCAGGCGTCGTGCGTAATTCCCGGTGGCAGGCTGTACGTAACTGCAGCTCAGGACAGCGCTAGCGGCATGCCTGACGAGCGTGCCGATGGCAGCTAATGCTCCAGTCCTGCTGCACAGCTGCACAGGAATCGCTCAACTCCTGCGCCACTTTTAACGACGTATCAATGGGTGTGACGGCTGACGAATACGCCGCAGTTGACGACGACGTGATGGCCTGCTCGGAACTGTCGACTGACATTGTCGAAGCCGTCAAAGGCGGGAGGAGGCGAAGGCAGGCGAAAGTAGCAGTAATGAAGAGCCTGCACGCCAAACAGAAATTCTGACGACAAAAGAGGCAATGGCGGCATTCGACGCACTGGAGCTGTACCTTCCGTCACTCCCAGGTTGCACCACGGAGCATGCCGTGAACTTCGATGTGCTAAGGTCTGGTGCAGTCGCACATTCCATCAGACGATGTGCTCAGAAGATAATGAGCAATTTATTTCGCTAGCTATTCCTTCAGTTCACGTTAAAGAGAGGTTTTCTGTTGCTAAACGTGCTTGGCTTGCTCCATTGCGTGTAATACGGTGCGCGACCTCCACAACGAATTGACCTGTATAACGAAGGACTTTGGAGGTCCCGAGCGCTTCATTATAAAGGCGTTCGACTGTATATGATCACTTTATGCACCAGGCACGTGGCGCAACCGAATTACCAATTCTGCTTGCAGACGAACTCGGCAACGCGGCCGGAGTAACGAAAAGCGAGGGCGCAAGAAGAGTAGTGCTCCCACAGCGCTCGTGGTGCGGCGAGCGGGCGCGGTGTGTATCGCTGGGCTTCGTTTGCTGCTTTTGTTCTTTGCCGAATCGTGCTGTTTTGCAGTCGTGTCATGCTGCCATATGCACTGGAGAGAACGGTAGAGAGACGGACAGGGCTAAAATTAAGGGGGACTCGGGGGGTCTCAGACTCCCTGACAGTATCGACAAGGGATCTAGACCCCCTGCGCTGGAATGTAGATACTGCATTAATCCGAAGCATGCAACTTTGTTTATTCTTCTTGTCAGTGGTGATCGGAGCATTTATTCTCTATTGTTTATAAATCCCAAGACGAAGAAAAGTATTTAAAAAAAATGAGCCGACGCTGAGGCAGCGATCGAATATTGAGCGTTAACACATCGAAGATAGGTCGCCGGTTCGAATCCCTGCCGCGAGCTAGACTAACTTAACTAGTCAGTCTAAGCTGCACGAAACGGGAAATCGTACGGCACCGCCCCCAACACTCTGCGACAAACGGGTGAGCCGCAATGTTCATATGAAGATTCGTAGTGACGTGATATTGGGGGCACATAGGTCGCCGGTTCGAATCCCTTCCGCAAGCTAGGCTCTAAATTAAAGTAACTTTATGCTGCATGAAGCGCTGAATCGTATGACGTCATCCTGAACATTTTGCGGCAAGCCCACAAATTTTACACGAATGTCGGGACGAAGTGGTCCGACTTTGACGCCTGCCAGACTGGGATATATATAGGTATACCGGATCGACATAGTTTAGTCTCAAATTGGCGCTAGCATGATGTGCTGCGCTGCTAGGCTGGGTTAAGCTGGTTGTTGGCGTGTGTGTTCTTTCATGCAAAAGGGAAAGGAAGACATGGCAACAAGGCAGGGCAGGTGTTGCCATCGGTGGGACTAGGGTTGCTTGTGCTGGATTGAGACCCAGGTTGCGATTAAATGGGCTGTCGTCTGTCACGGTGGGCAGATGAGCAGCCTGCCACAAGACCGGCTTCAGACAGACAAACATATATTAGAAAGGGCGAGAAAAAGAAGTGCCCTGCAGACAGACAGACAGAAATTAGGATGGGCGAGGGAAAGAATAATATTAGGCAGTTTTAGCTGAGCGTTTTTACGGCCAGCGGGGCGGAGCGGGCGAGCGGATACACCAGCGGAGACGCGCGCGAGAAAACAGTTTTAGCCGGGCGGATCGCCCGTCCTCTCGAGCGGACTAGAGTCGAATTGCTCTGCTGCCCCATCTATAGCTCAGAATTCAAGTTAGAGTGAAAAGAATATCAATTAAGCCAGCTAATAATGCGCTTAAACTATTTAGTAAAGGTAGATTCTGTGTTTTTAGTTATTTATTGGGTAAATGTTGCGTTTTAGATGTACAAAAGAGGCTGCCATCTTGAATACCCATACACGCCCGCGCGCTGCCTATCGCTCCGCTGGAGAGGGCTTCCCAGCGGGCGTAAGCTTCGCTCCGTAAACACGCTGGCCGGCCCAGCGACGTGCGCATGCGCAGTGGCGTCTGCGCTCGTCCACTCCTCTCCGCTGGCCGCAAAAACGCTCAGCTAAAACTGTCTAATATTGCCCAGCCCGCATCGCTTAAAACACAACGGGCTTAGACAGACGGACGGACGGACAGATAGACAGACAGGCTGACGGACGGACGGACAGAGACAGACGGTCGGACGGATGGACGAACAGAGTCAGACAGACGGACGGACGAACAGAGTCAGACAGACGGACGGACGAACGGACAGAGATAGATGGACGGACAGAGACAGATGGACGGACAGAGACAGACAGACGGACGGACGGACGTACGGACAGAGACAGACGGTCGGATGGACGGACGAACACAGACAGACAGACAGACAGACAGACAGACAGACAGACAGACAGACAGACAGACAGACAGACAGACAGACGGACGGACGGACGGACGGACGGACGAACAGGACGGACGGCGAACAGGACGGACGGACAGGACGGACAGGACGAACAGGACGAATAGGACGGACAGAGACAGACAGACAGACAGACGGACGGACGGACGGACAGAGACAGACAGACGGACGGACGGATGGACGGACGGACGGACGGACGGACGGACGGACGGACGGACGGACGGACAGACGGACAGACGGACGGACGGACGGACGGACGGACGGACGGACGGACGGACGGACGGACGGACGGACGGACAGAGACAGACATCACACATATTGACTAGCGAAATTCACACACACAGGATAAGAGAAGGCGACAGAACACACGCTAAACAGAACGACAGAACACTAGCGTGTGTTCTGTCGCCTTCTCTTGTCCTGTGTGGGTGAATTTCGCTAGTGAATATGTGTGATACCGACTACCATCTAGCCCAACTTAAAGCATTAGCAGAGACAGACAGGCAGACGGACGGACGGACGGACGTACGTACGGACAAACAGAGACAGACACAGACAGACAGACGGAGGGACACAGACAGACAGACAAATGCAGGGAATGGCCGCCATAAGTACTAGCGCACTAAAATTAAGGGCCATCAATTGGATGGATGCGGAGGAGGACATGCGATGGCATGTTTCTTTCAGCTCCGGTTAGCTCAGTTGGTAGAGCGACTGCTCCGGTGAAGCGGTGGTCCCGGGTTCGAACCCCGGACCAGGAAAAATTACGAAGTTTCTGAGAAAGCTGTATAGCTTTCCTTTGTAGCCGTATGGCTGCGCTTGGGTGGATGACAATGAGTAATTACTCCCTTATTACATATTTCTTTCACTGAGCAGTCTGTTTTAGTCCTGATTGCATTCCGATTCTGAGTTCATTGTCTTTCCTCCCCATTCTATTTAAATTCCCACTACGCAACCACGCAAAGTGCGTCACATTCATAGGTCGCCGCGAGTCCTCACATCAGTATACCGGCGCAATGCACGTAGGCCTGCTGCTGTTCGAGTTGTTTTCTTCTTAGTAATTTTCAATTTTGCTGAGTCATTCTTCGTTCGACGTCTACCTCTTCTTCCCTACAAATGCAGAGGGGGAGAGGGCATGGGAGAAAGGCAGGAGAGTGGGGACGGTTTCCAGGTGGAAAGTGGAGAGCGGCAAATCCCCCTAAACACTACCTAGCTAGTAGATGGAGGCTTCACACAGACGCCGCCCGACAATTTTGGACTTCATGTCCCTCCAAATACTATCGCACTGAAAGTCGGCAGCCCTACAAAAGGGCTGGAAGAAAAAATTGGCGGGGGCTTAGCTTTGGTTAAGCCTGGTAGATTGCGAAAGCGAGCGCAGCGCCTCTAACGGAAGGAACGCGGCGCGCCGCGTCTACAGGTCACGCATGGCTACCGGCCGCCGCTGCGCGACGACTCGACTTGGTAGCCCATCTCTCACCCTGGTATGACGTCAGAGGTCATTCTAAAGGTCAAACGTGGCTACCGGCCGCCGCTACGCGAAAGGCCGTTCATGAGCGTAGCATTGCTTTCGCAATAAAAGGGAAACCCGTGCCCTCACGCCCCGAGTCTGTCCAGAGCTGGCCATCCAGCTCCAAGGCTACACAACGACGAGCACACTGGCAGAGCGTGGCGATCGCTTGTTTCAGGTGTGTCATAAATTGAGCGAACGACCACCTCTATTTCCCATCTTTGTTTAAAACGATGTGCAAAACAGGTCACCAGTCGTTTTCACTCTCTCCCTCTCTATTTCCTTCTCCACCTATGCTCGAATCACTACAGACCCCCCCCCCCCCCCCCCTCAGTGGAGCCGGACTTTAAACACTGGAGACGCGGCGTGCTTTGCAGCGTTCCGCAATAGCGGTGACTGCTCTTGCAAAGAAGCGCGATGCTTTTCTTGGCACTCCGCTGGCAGCCGATTTGCGATACACAAAGAGCGGAGGTCGACAATTTCCTTCGGTATCTCGAGAATGTGTACAGGCAAATAAATAAATAAATAAATAAATAAATAATAATACTTTATTTCCACCAAATCAAATACAATTGATGGAAGAGGGGAGAAAAAAAGCGGCTGTCCGCTTGACGGGAGTTCTCCTCTCCTGTTCAGACGGCAGTGACAGAAAACGAGGAACTAAATTGAACATCGTCATACATGAATAAAAACATCAATATAAACAATGTCTATAACCGAACAGAATACGCAGAAATCAACAAGGGGTATCAGCAACGAATAAGGGGTATCAGCACAGTAGACGGCCAGTCATCAAATAACAAAAAGGGTGGAGAGCAATTCATAAAACAGGAGTTGATGTATTAGCATTTAACCAAATGAACAATCATACTACGCAGAGAGGAGATGGTGATTTCACGGAGGTTAATAATAAATAAATAAACAAATAGAGCCCACGCCGCCCCAGTTGTTAGTGGCGATAAATGCTTGGACAGGATTTTGCAACATAGCACAGCCCCAGATAGAACTATTGCGTGCTTTTTGTACGTTTGTATTAGCTACCGCGAAAATATCTTGCGCAGTTTGCCAAGCGCCGAATGACGATCTTTTTGTATAGCCGCTTGTGATTGCAACTGCGCATTTGGAAGTAAAGTGTACAACAACCTTGGTTTACTTCCTTTCCTTTCTACAAGTGCTCGTTGCATAGCTCTGTCAGCATGTAAAGTACACAAATTACGCAGACATTTAGCGCAGGTTACCGTGCCTGCAATAACGGCACGTCCGATAACCTAACTAGGCGATCATAATAACGACGTTATACGCTAACGCACGGGAAATAAAATTCCCACGGTACTTTCAGATAATTGTATGCTACTTGCTCGGCAGCTCGCCCGCATCCGATATCCTTACCACGCTGGCCGTGGCAGTATTGCTGCGAGCACCGTGTTATTCGCGCCCACCAGCCACAGTTCAGAAATGCGACCATTAGACGCGAACAGGCACGGTCTGTGGTTGCTAAAGCGGCGAAATTTGCTAACTGTCGCGCATGCAGCGCCCTCTCGTGCCGCCTTGAGCTTTCATCGCTGAAACAACCCACTCTCCGCCGGCGCACGACACACTTCTCAATATTCCGGTACACTAACACAGTACCACGGTGAATGAAGCGTTCTTCAAGAAACTCGCAAAGCCGGCGACGGCATTTTTCCATTATAGGTAATTTTGAGATACTCTATGGTGCCCAAAGATGAAAGAGAACGAATTCGAGAGAGTCTGACTTTCGGAGACTAGCCGCATGACGTAACGCTCTCTCCCGAACACAGCTCTTCGATATTACGAGTTGCGAAACTCCCCATAGAGTCCATGTATAAAAAAAAAAACGGCGATCCGAGTTGGCCAAAATCCGGGTGTTTACGACTGCAGCAACGCTCGTGGTCAACAACGTAATCTGTGTTCAAGTTGCAAACTTCGAGTCTTGATAAACAACCGCAACCACTCGTCCTGGAAGACGTGCGTGCGGTGGTCGACCACCTCCGTCAGCAAAACCTGGACCCTCGCATCGCGCGAGGAGAGCGCATTTCTCTCGTCGGCGCGCGTTCATTGTCGCGCCTGCAGCGCGCAATGATCATCCGAGTGCGCGTCGGCTGCGTGCGGCCCGGGGAAAGACGAGTGCGCCACGGACTTTCGCCGAGCGACGCGTGCGATGACTGCGGCGCAGTGGAGATATTGGAGCATATGCTCCTTCGCTGTGCCCCTTCTGCAGTGCCGCGTCGCGAGATGCTCGCGGCCTACAGGGCGCTGGGAATCATCCCGGACAGTCTCGAAGCGCTCCTGTGACCGCGCGGCAGTGCGCGCACCCGGAACAGAACAATAGTGAGCTTCTGTGCGTTCATGAGCAGGCGGGCATGACTTCCCGCTTGCTCTTCGCCAGGTAGTGCACGCGTGACATGAACGCTCCGTGGCTGCTACCTCGGACGGTACACGCGGCCGGGCGCCCCACCCCGGCCGCTAGTGCAGTGTGCCGCGCGCGATTAGTCCGAGACAGGACGATACGTGCGCGCGGCTATATGTACAGTCGTGCGCAAAAGTGGAGAGACCACGAGAACGGCGGTGATTGCGATTTTTCTGTGTACAAGTGGAGTAGCAGGCCAAGGCCATGTTACCACCGGCCGACCTCTCCACCTTTCCCTCATTAAAATTCCTTTCTCTCTCTCTTTTTCTGTGTACAAAGGCGTGCTTGGCAGAAGTGTGCGGGTAGACAGGCTAACACATTTGGTCAGACACCTTATGCATATCTTGGAAACAGGCGGTGGACCGGGAGAAAGCGCTGCCACGCAGTTCTTTCAGTTCGCGTGGTCTCTGCACTTTTGCGCATGGGTATACATACAGTTCACTTCTTTTTGTGAGTGATTGTGCGCAGTGGCCGCTCGCGCGCACTTATTTTCGGACAATGCTTGGACATTAGCGCGCGAGCGGCGCGAATTTGATTACTTTGGTATTTTGTAAATAGTGTACAAAGCTCTCCCCTGTCCTTTCTTGCTGTCGCTCCCCTATATACTCGGGTGCTTAAGATATTAGATAGCAATTGCCGCGGTCGGCAACACTCTTTTGCTTCACTTTTTATTTTTTTATTTTTAAAAATAAACCACTACCACCACCACACACAACCGCCTGGCAACAAAATCAGTGAAACTTGCTTTGATAAAATCAATAGATGTAACAGACCAATAGTTAAATTCAAATCTAAACTAACAATAAAAACGCTTTTTAGAAGAGATTCGTGACTTTCGGCAAGCTTTCATTGGCCGCTTCCAGACAGCGCCGCCATCCGTAAGCAACTTTCCCTGGCGGTCTCCTACCAACTCAGACGCATCCAAACACTCACTTTTTCCTGTGGAGGAAGGAAAACTCAGGAGAGGCCCTCGCTATCCGAGCTGCACGCCAAAAAAGTGCGTCGGAAATCACGCGCTTTCGCAAGGTCTTACTGGGGGGGTGTTTGGCCGAAGGCGCAGCCAATAGTATAGTGCACTAGAAGATATTCTAGTACACTATACCAATAGTAACGCTGGGAGCAGCGGCGTCGTCTGCTGCAATGGCAGCTGCGCGTGCACCAGCGCACCGAGACGGCGGCCAAGTAGCGGGAAGGGAGCAAAAGGAAGCCGGCTTCAAAAAGTGTGATGTAACCGTTTCTCCTGAGTTCTTTCCATCCTCCATGCTTTCCCCAACCTCCATCCCTTGCACCGCATTCACCAATCACTATACGCAGATGCATGTCCTTGGTGCGGTGATGTTCCTACATTCACACACGTTACGTGGACACGCACAGTTAAACAGAGCCACCCAACGCGGCGCGCAGCAGTGGGTGAGGAGGTGATGCTGGCGCCGGCGGCGCCGTCGGCGGACACTCCTGGAGTCCTGGTCTGAAGGCTTGACCCCAATTCTGCTCCGGTCTCCTTTTTTGCAATAAAAGTTTGTTCTCTCGTTCCCATTTAGTATGCATTTGGTATGATCTAAGCGCTCTGCTACCGAGTTTTCTCCGTGGTTTGTGCTTTTGCTATTCGAACTACTTCGTGTTGGAAGTGACCAATAGTAATGAATGAGGTTTTCTTTTTTTTTTGTATAACAAGCACTGACCCTGTGCACAGTTATTACGTAATTAAGGGAACCTTCTCTAAATATTGCGACAAGCCGTGACCGGACCTCGATGCCAGATGCACGTGCTACTGCTGCTAACAGCGCAAAATCATTAAAGACAAAAGTGACATAATTCTCTCATTTAAGTAGTTCCGGATTTCGACAGATGGTGGCGCATGTCTTCTCTCCGGAGTCTCCTGCCAATAGCGTCGGCGCGCGCGCATTCGAGCCATTTTCTCCGCCATTGTTGTTCGCGTCGCGCGACGACTCTCCAGAAGACACTCGAGCCCGTGGTGAGTGCGCCAAGATTCTCGGCACCATGGACGCGAGCCATTTGGCGCGCGTGCAGTTCCGCAAGCTAGTCCAAGGCGAAGATCAAAGCGTCTCCCAATTCGCCCAGTCGCTGACGAACGTGAGCAGGCACTGCGACTTAGGGCTGTACGAAAACCGGATGAAACTCGGCCAGTTCGTGTTCGGCGTCAGGTCGGATAGCCTGCGCGAAAAGCTGCTTAATGAAAGGACCTTCGAGAGCGCCGTGCAAGTGGCCAACAAGTGGGAGCGCAAGCAGCTGAAGCGCATTCGCCAGGAACGCCGTCGCAGACTTCAGCGCGACATGGAAACGCGCCTCCTGTTCCCGGGTTATCAACATGGCGTCGTCGGGGTCCAGCTGCAACCGCCTCTCGCGCCGGCGCCAGTGGCCCCCCAAGTAGTGTACGCGGAGCAGCCGTGCGGCAGCTGCGGCTACCTTCGCCACTATTCTCAATTCTGTCCGGCCACAGGAAGGCACTGCCACATCTGCGGCCAAGTGGGCCACTTCGCCGTCGTGTGTCCGGACACCCGCGGCCCGCTGGTCCCAATCCCCAACCGTACTGTGGGCACCAGATATGTAGCGGAAACAAGCAGCGCGAAAAAATAATGTGCGTAGCGCCGAGGATAAAAATTTTTTATTTATTAAGTTGGGCCAAGAAAATGTTAATTTTCAGCGACCAACCGTAAAGCACGGCTCTGCCCGCGACCTTCGATCACTGTGGGCTCTGTGTTTCCTGTTGGTTTGCGTTCCACGTGCGTTTAGCTCGTAAGTACTTAAGGGGAGAGGGTAGGCCCTTCCATGTATTTCAGATGATGTCCGAGACCTTTTTCCTCGGTATCTACTAGGGTTACAGTAGTCACACTGATATCATTGTATTCAGTTTGTTTATGTTCCTTTACTGAACCAGAATAATTGTTTAATAGCTGTTTGATATTTTTGGTTTGTTTTTTTACTTGTCCCTACCAATTTTTAAGCCAAAATTGGTAATAAACTTCCTGTGAAACAAAATTCCCTGCACTAATTTCTATTATTATAGTTCAGTAGACTTTCCCCAATTTTTGTTATGTACGGGGCAAAAATGCTTATAGCACTTGTTCCTGCGAAAAAAGGTCAAATGTTGAAAAAATTTGTTTTGAGATAACTATGTTTTAAATGAAAAAAAAAGCTTCATTACAAAATTCCTCCCCCCCCCCCCCTCCAAGTGCATGTTGGTATATGATTTCAATAGCCATCAGCCAGGTAAGCATCCTGATGATCATTAATTTTCTCGTTTATTTGCTCCCTTACTTTCTGGGCCACTCTTTTATAATGAGCTATGTAGCCCTTTCTGCAAAGTTGTCATTGTCAGTCAGCCTCAAACAGCCATTGCACCATGCATCAACCAGGTGAAACACCAAATTACATGAAAATGCCCACTTGGGCAATGCAGCCATCATTAAAGGTAACCCCAGCATTTGTACTGGATATTTTCAGCGTCTAAATACCATTACAAAATCAATAAATAACTGCGCAAAAAGGATGGGGACAAGAGAGAAGAAGCCCTCGGGATGAGCGCAGACTAACAACTGCTTTATTGCTCCAACCCCTCCTTCCTTCAACAACAAAGATCATGCGCACTAACCACACAAAACCAAAAAAAAGCATGATCACCTCGTCAACCCGAGAAATTCCAACTCCTTGTGGTACAAGTGAATGGACGCCTCACCAACACATTTGTCAGGCCCTAATCTCATGATTTCCAAGGCTTCAAGAATTTCGCATTCTTTCTTTTTCCTCACACATCCAGTAACCTTAGTCCTGCCGAAGAGTGGAGTGCATTCTTGGTCATCATGCTTGCAGGTCTTACAATGCCCAGTCTAGTAGATGCTACCCCCTTGAATCAGCTAAGGAATTTTCGAAGCCTTGGAAATTGCTAGATTAGGCCCTGACAAATGTGTTAGTAAGGCGTCCATCCACCTGTACCGGAAGGAGTTGGAATTTCTTGGGTTGACGAGGTGATTATGGTTTTTTGTATTTGTGGGATTTGTGTGCGTGTGCTTTTTTCGTTGAATGGAGGAAGCGTTGGTGCAGTTTTACTTTATATTTATTTGTGTATCTTTCAAAGTGAATACAAAAAGCATTCACAAAAATCTGGTGGGCCAATAGCCACAGGTGGTAGAGGCCCATTTTACACGTTATTTAAGCAACAGAATGAACACTCAAGTGCACACATATAAATGATAAGCAAACGTACCCCTCAACCTTCGCAAAATAAAAACATTTAATGGAGAAGAGAAAAGTTCCTAGCCATTTTAATTTCTAGTGGCACGGTATTCCATACTTTCGCCCCATTATACACAATTAGGCACTGTCCATAGGTGTTTCGGGTTACAGGGTAGTTAAAATTTATATTGCTTGCATGCCTGGTATTCCTTTTAGGCAAGACAAAAATGTTGTTTGAAAGAGGGTAATTATTTTGTATAATGTTATTTACAACCATCGCAATTTTCATTTCACACAACAAAGGAAACTGCAAAACGTGCAATCTATTGAACAAGGGGGCACTGGACTGATACCTGTGGGGGTATGTTATTATACGCAGTGCTCTTTTCTGCAGATTTTGGATTGGACTGGCAAACTTCTATTTCCAACAGTTTGAGGGGCTTTAGGCCCGTCGCCTAAATGACGGCCAGAAGGTCTTGGCTCCTGGCGGTGTCTTCAGCCAGTTGGACGACCTTTGTCTGAGTCTCCGGATCAGAGCTGAGTAGAAAGCCTCCCGTTGGTCAAGCGACTTTATTTTTTTTTCATTTCAGGGGGGCAAGAGGGCATTTCCAAAGAATATGGTTGAGATCCGCTTTGTCGTTACAGAGCTTGCACTCATTTGAATATTGTCCCGAATAATAAAGATTACACATAACCGGGTTCGGGAATGTATGAGTTTGGAGACGGCACCAAGAGGTGACCTTACTCTTTGTCGATGACTTATCAGCCAAGGGGTACTTAGCTCCGTTGAGTCTGTAACGTTGCGTGATCTCTCTCTAACAAGACAATCCCTGTCTGTGAAGCCCTCGGTATGCCCACTGATTTGATCAATATAGGACATGTATGTGGTAGCCCATGATTCGCAGCAGTATGTTAAATGACAATGAAAAAGAGAAAGGTATATAATTTTTAAAAGATATTCAATTTCAATTTTATTTTTCCCATGTACACATGGTGAGGGCCGAGGGAAAAAAGCCAGAAATTGTGGCTTGACGTGCCCCTCGGCCCCTACATTGCAGGGCAGCAGGTAACATAAATGTTTTACACACGTAGCATCTCAAAATACAAACAATAGTTATCAAAAAATAGTTTTGCGTATTGTTAGAAAAATGACAAGGAATGAAGTGTACAACCAAAAATGGTAACAAAAAAAGGAAACAGAAAAATACACATCATCGAACAACAGGAATTCGGTTACTCAAATCAGGTCAACACTATACGGAAACAAAAGAGATAAAGAAGCAGTGAAGGGATAAAGAAGCAATGAATCTATAAACTAGCACATACATCGTGTATAACTTGGTGGCATGCACGTGAAAGATCAACTTGTGCAGTTTGAAACTTATTTAAAAGACGGGGCAACGTGTTTGCTAGACTATGTGTACCATATATTGTGCGGCAGGTTGGAATATGCCCAACAACATATATGTCCAACAACTCCGTGGTTTAAATAGGATGCAACAAGCTGAAGCAAGCTTACAGCACAAAGTATCAACATGCTTTTGCCAATTAAGGTTGATGTCTAAGGTTACATTGAGGTATTTAAAGGCTTCGACTTGCTCAGTTGCAACGTTATCAAGAAAAATATGCATATTAGTATCTATGAGGTATTTATGTCTTAATCTAAACAGCATATACTTCATTTTAGCAATATTTATTGTCAGTTTGTTAGCTTTAAACCATGCGGAGATGTGAAATAACTCATTTGTCTTTGACTGAATTTCAGTCAGAGTGCTGCCTGTAAAAACTATTACAGTGCCATTTTTTGTATTAAGATTGTGTCATTAACAGATCAAACACTTTCTTCAAGTGTAGGAGGAAAACTACAGCCATTTCATTATTATGCAAACAGAACACAAGTTTTGAGACAATGCCATTACTGTTGTGGATGTAGACCGGTTGTTCCTGAAGCCATGTTGAAAGGGAGATATAATTTTTGTTCTCCAAGTCTTGTCTAATTGTTTTGCCACAAGTTGTTATTCTGCGCTCGTCCCGTGTCCTTCTTCTCTCTTGTTCCATCCTTTTTGAGCTGTTATTTATTGTTCTTATGATGTTGTACCAACTAGCTCTTCACCGCACTCTTCTAGATCTAAATATCAATAGAAAAATTTTGTAGCACGATGCCAAACAAAACTCTGAGATACTCATTTCTGTTTTCTTTCTTCCCATGGAGGCATTTCTTTTTCTTCTTCAACCGGTCTATAGCCGCAATCAGTAAGCACCTTTATTTCATCTGTGTGCTGCTGACAGCGATAATTTTGAGGAACAAGAATTCATACGAGACGATAGCTAGCCACCACACAGACGCCGTGCCCTGTGCCAGGCAGTGTTGCTAGAATTGAACAGCTTGATGGTAAACGTAGGCTGATTAGTGCAGATTTAATGCTTCCAGCACAAGTTGTTGCACGTTAGTCATTGCTGTAACTGCTGAACGTGAGGACCAGAGCCAAAAATAAGTCTGTACTGCTCGTGTAATTGCACCGAAGCATGGCAAGAGTGAGCAGAGCACTTCAGAGTACTCTCATTGCATCTAGAGCTGAAGTTGGCTCAAAACAAAATGCTAGTAAGCTTTTTCCTGTTGCCAGATGAGCAGAAATATTCATTCTAAGCGTGGCAAAAATCATCCTACCTGTTTGGTTATTTTTTTCAACACAGGAGAGCTACATATTGCACATGGGTGTAAAATGGGGCACGATTCACCACCACCTGCATCTCCAAAAATGACATTTTTTGTGTCAAAAAAATTGTTCTCACACAAATGAGACTTTGGATCTTGTTCAAAAAAAAGCTGCCATTTCATATTGTGAAAAATAAATAAAATCAATCTTAGAAAATTTTAGCCTACCCTGTTTCCTTGAAGCTGTAGCTGAGTGTTTCACCTCTTGGATGTCAGTTGCACGCTCTGCGTGTCTCCACACTCCACTAGCCACCCTATCTTTACCATGCCAGCCATATTGATTGTAAAACATTTTATTCGTCGGAAAGAGCTTGGTGCTAAGAGGTCGCGTTAAGTGGTCGAGAGTACATAGCCCTCGACGACTTTGTCAGCCCACTCCCAGCCATATTGTTTGCTTACATTTACCAGATTTGGGGTCCACTTTTTACTTGGCTGGGCTTGTGACGGCTAAAGTACTGCAGCATGACACAAAATAATATTTGACGCTTATAATGGGAAGAAATGCTGCCACTCGCTTTGAATATACTACACAACAATTTCAAACACCATTTATGTGACTGTTATCCCAGTGTACTAATTTCTTTCTTCACTGATCATCATTGCTATCATTTGTGAATGACTATTTATTTTTCGCTGTAGCATGAAAAGGGATCGAATGACATTCGATGCATGACGTTAAATCTTCCAGTGTGACAGGGGTACAACATGGTGTTTCTTACACCTAGACATTCATCCTGTTGTGGAAGTAAAACTAACGTGGTCGCAGGCTCGATCCTGCACACAGAAAACTTAGATAGGACGAAAATGCACAAAAGCTGGCGTACCAAGATTGTGGTGTCTGTGTACAGTAGAAGTGGCCTCCACTATGACATGCACCTATCCTGTAGTGTTGGACTGGCGTGTTGTCAAAAACATTTATTAGGAATAAGGTGAAAAGGGGAATGGGTTGACGGGTCTTCAGCGCAGGACTCTGTTGGCGAAGGCTTGTTCGATGAGTGCTTGTTGCTCCTCGAGGTCCGGGCTGGACAGAGCTGCCTCCCACCCCTACTAGGTTGGCTGCGTTATAGTGTTTGTAGCAGCATTTAACTAACAGGCCCATACCACATTAAATAGGTCCTCTTTTTTTTCCTCAGAATCTGCATTGAGCCGGAAATGATTCCGGATTGATAGCGTGTAGCTTATGTGGACTGGCGCGCTGGTGTGTAAAAAACACATTGAATGAGAGGGCCACACATCGTGTGGTCCATGTGGTGACGACAGCGATGGAACTGCCACTGAGCCATTGTAGAAATGATAGCCTGGCACATTTCATCCTGTTTATGCATGCTTTCGCATTGATGGTGGCTTGTTATGGCTAGAAACGTTGTCAGTGTCCTTATGAGCAGTGGAAAAACCTACTTAACCGAACGCCGACCGCAAGTGGATGATGGCAGTCTATGAGCAGACGGCGTCTCCCGGTCTGCACCGAGCAGTGGCGGTCCTAAGGGGGGGGGGGAGGTCGCCCCCCCCCAAAAGCCTTTGCATTCTTTCCCGAACGTCCGTTTTCGGGCTCTCATAGGGGGAGATGAGATTTTTGACGTAGAAATGGAAAGCTTTTTCCTCTGTGATGCGTCAAGTAGTCACCTAATTTGTACTTTCACCGTGTTAGCCGCTGCTTACTTCACACAAAAATCTACGTTCTACAGGTTTATTTATTTATTTATTTCAGCACCTCACAGACCCCAAACAATAGGCATTACATGAGGGGTGGGTTGTATAGAAATATCCACAAAAGACGAACATATTTTGTGCAATGCCAACATCAAGATTCAAAATACAAATGAAACAGGCAAACAGCTCACAAAATCAAAATGCAAAATGCTCAAGTACTTTCTAATACAAAAGAAAAAATGAGACAAGAATAAAAGACAGGAAGAATCGCTGAACGGCGGGTAAGAATTCAATAACGGATTAGAGAACAGTAAAACTGGATAGTAAAACAAAATGCAACAGGTCAACGTAAGAGGGGAAAGGTACACGAAAACCTAAAATGTGTCTAAAGCTTTACGCTTATCTTTGAATGCAGGCGCGTCTTCTATTATTGCAGCAGCATTGGGAAGGCCGTTCTAATATTTTGGTGTTCGGATGAAGAAAGACGCGCAAACGTTTTTTGGGCAAGGGCAAGGGCAAGGGTATGACACCTGTTGGCTGTTTTTGTGACGAGCTGAAAACAGGGAGTGTTTTGTGACGTAGATGCTTAACGGAAATGAATAGTAGAAGCGACGAAAAAGGGCTAAACTGGCTAGTTTTCAACGGTGCTTTAATAATGGTAAGCTGGATCGGTTCTTCAGATCTGTTACACTTGTGTGGGATGAATAATCCGAATGAACAGATCTAATGGTGTGATTTTGATAGTTTCTATGTTCTCAGAAAGGTATTCCTCATGGGTTTCAAATGGCGGCTGCATATTCTAATTTTGGGCGCATTAATGTGGTGTAGGCTGGTAATTTTACATGTGCTGGGGCAAACTTCATTGAGCGTCGAAGATAGCCAAGGGATCGGCTGGATGCTGCTGTGATGTGATTGATGTGCATTGACCACGTAAAATCGTCAGACAGGTGTAATCCAAGATATTTGTATTCTTTAGTAGCATGTAAACGAGAACCGCAGATAAAGTAGCTATGTGGTATTAAGTTGGAGAGTATATGTAAATGAACGACCTTATACTTAGCAATATTTAAAGACATTTGCCATTTTCACATCAGTTTCCTACTACTAGTAAGCCACGTTGTAAGCTAATACTGTCTTACAACAGCATCAGTTATACAACAGGTTGGTAGTTATACGAGTGGAATTCGCACGTGATTTTGAGGTATCATGGTCTTGCCGTGCCCTCACAGCTACTTTTATGCTTCATGACTGGCACTATCATTCAAATTGAAGTATTGTGAGATAAATATATCTGTTTTGTTTGTTTTATGACGGTTTAACGTTCCAAAGCGACTCAAGCTATGAGGGACGGCGTAACGAAGTTCTCCGGAAATTTCGACCGCCTGGGGTTCTTTAACGTGCGCTGACATCGCTAGAATTTTGGGCAGCTAGAATTTTTCATTGATCGAAATTCGACCGCCGCATACATATATATGAATTATATAAATTAACGGTTACGTGAGCAATATTCCTACATAGATCATAAATAGATATGGATTACATATGAATACTGTTCACGTAACTGTTAACATTCAGAGCATGAGTTATGGATAACACCTTATCGTTCGCCATTGATTTTTCAACAACAAAGTAAAAAATTGTACAAATAGAGTGTAAATAACAAATCATTGTTTCTATTTTTTTTCTCTTTTTTGGCATACGGAAGTCCGTCCGCCCCCCTAGAAGCAATCGCTGGGACCGCCACTGGCACCGAGGTGTCTGTTTGCAGAGCAGTGTCTCGAAACACATCCACAGTACTTAATGAAACCATACCATTGCCCCATTGCACTCCTCGTTCTAGCACTTTCTTGATTTTCTCCTGTGACCGAATTTGACTGGTACTGATAGCCATCTAATTCCCAGCTAGCATCGACCATTAAAGTAATCATAAAATTGTTATGTAAGTTGCAGCAATGTTACATGTGACATTAGAACGTTATTGTAATGTTAGCAATTTATGAATAACGTTATATGCTGTATCGTAAACACTAGTTTAATTTCAAGCCTAAACATTGCGCTAATGCTGTGCTATAATTGTTATTATAATGCTCAAAATTAACACATTTTATGTTGAATTGCAAACATTAGGTAAAGGGTCCTTGAAGAGGGTGTTTGAGATTGGCTATAATACGCTTGCGTTATGCTGACTATAGGCCACTGAGCGTTTATGCCGCGTAAAAGACTTCAAAAGTGAGCCGATCATTTACGATATATTACTGCGAAAGCAATACTACTCCCAAGAACGGCCTTTTGCGTAGCGGCGGCCACTTGGCACGTTTGACCTTTAGAATGACCCCTGACGTCATACCATGCCGAGTGACGTCGTGGCGTCATACCAGGAACGAGAGACTGGCTACCAACTCGGCTCGTCGGGTAACGGCGGCCGCTTGGCACGGCGCGCCGCGCTCCTCCCGCTAGAGGCGCTAGTGACGTTATGACAGGACGTCATACCAGGAGCGAGAGACGGGCTACCAGCTCGGCTCGCCGGATAACGGCGGCCGCTTTTCACGGCGCGCCGCGCTTCTCCCGCTAGAGGCGCTAGTCACGTTATGGCGTGACGTCATACCAGGAGTGAGAGACGGGCTACCAACTCGGCTCGTCGGGTAACGGCGGCCGCTTGGCACGGCGCGCCGCGCTCTTCCCACTGGAGGCGCTGCATACGCAGTATAAAGCACCTGCTTTCGCAACCTACCAGGCTTAACCAAAGCTAAGCCCCCGCCAATTTTTTTACTTTAAATTCGCTCTTCTACGCCCCGGGGCGACCAGCGGTGCCGGGCTTTGGCCGGAATCCGCGCGCAACACGTCATGCAGCGCTCGTTACGCCAGCAGCGGAGGGCTATGATTGGTTCGCCGTGCGAACGCTTTCTGACGTCACGCATCTACGATGGCCGCGGCCGGAAGCTCCGTCCTCGGGAAACTCCCGCGCGCGTCCGCAGCGGGCGGAGGGGCCGAGTGGGTAGGGCCAGAGGAAGAGCTACTACCTTTCAGTGTGCAAAAGTGAGGAAAGGAGAGAGAAAGGCACGAAAATGCGGAAATTCAAATTTTGACTACAGATAACTCAGCTTCCAAAAAACGCATTAAATTTTTTTTACTGGAGGTTGTTTGTGAAGCGGCGTCCTTTACTATCCGAGGCATACCGCATTATTGTTGAGAGCCCTTTTGAGAACGCCTTTAAACGTGAAATCTAGACACTGTTTTTATTGTGTTCTAACCGCCAGTGGCGTAGCCAGAAAAAAGGGTTAGTTTCGTTCACTGTAATATCTACATAAAAATACGAGCGCACACAGGATCCCGAGGACTTCATTCGTGAAGAACATTTATTTTCTCACAAAAAAACATTCGTACGAAAAATCGCTGCTGCTTACAATATTTTCACATCACATAAAACAACACAAAAGCTTCTGCTCTACAACGAAGTCAGCAACTGCCAACGAATGGCACTTGTCAAAACTTCTACCTCATGCATGCGGACCTGCGCCCGACCGCAGAGCGCTTTTTTTTTTAAAAAAAAAAGCACTTTTTTTTGCGGTAGTTTGCGATCATTTGAGGATAGGGCAAAGGATGAACAAGTAGGCTGACGTGAAAAGGCATGTTTAATTCCGCTTCCTATTATAGAGCCGCGACAACGTACATCAATGTTTTCGAGAATAAATCGACACTCTTTATTTTTCTTTCGACATTTTATTATATCGATGCGATTTGTTAATAGCATGCGCAAAAAAAGGCCGAGAAGAGGCGGGGAGGGGAGGGATGTAGCGCTCAGAAGATTTCGGGGGCTGTTCTGACACCGAAACATCACCCCCCCCCCCCCCCCCCCCTCTACGCCCCTGCTAAACGTTATCGTAATGTTTATCGTAACTATTAAAACAGCACTACAAATATATTTCAAGCACTGTATCCCAGAACTTTCCTGATTATTCTGGCAGCAAAGATGTTCAACTAGCAGCTCCATTATTTTGTTGGAAAGCTGTTTAGTACCCATTCACCACTGTCACTTATGGACCACCCTTCCATAATGGCTATGCCTCGGCTGTTGACCCGAAAGACGGGTTCGATCCCGGCTGCGGCGGCGGTCGAATTTCGATGGAGGCGAAATCCTAGAGGCCCGTGTACTGAGCGATGTCAGTGCACGTTAAAGAACCCCGGGTGGTCGAAATTTCCGGAGACCTTCACTACGACGTCCCTCATAGCCTGAGTCGTTATGGAGCGTTTAACTCCCATAAACAAAACCAAACCATAACGGCTATGCAGTCGAGCCCACTTATAACGAACCGGACGGTCACACGAACTGCGCTCGTTGTATCCGAAGTTCGTAGTAAGTGGACTTTTCATTTTACAGCTAAATATGCAAAATGAAGCAAATGTGGCCTTTATTTCTAAAAAAAAAAAAAAACGTCCGTTGTGCGCACAAGCCGAATTTATAACGGCGCTTCCCAAGCTCACCAGCGAGGTCCTGCGTTCCTTGCCGAGAGCATTGCTGCCGACGAGCTACTTTTTAGGGACGTGATGTTTCAAATCGCGATTCCAGCTTTCACAGCAGCATCCTATTCTCCGGTCGTTGACAAGGCTTTGAAGCGGCGAAGCTATAGCAGAGCGCAAGGGCTCAGAACGTGGTCTACTGCCTGCGCATTGCCTGCAGCGCAGAAGGTATACAGAGGCGATTAGGCAGGCAGCCGACGCCAAGTGACCGGCTCGGTCAGCAATGCATCCCACGTTACTGACATAGACTTTGACATATCGCTGTGATTAGTTGATTAGCGCTATGCCCCTGCTTCCGCTTTAGACGTTTTGCTTTGCACGCCCACACAAATGGACCGACTGACCTCATAGCCCATCGGCGTGCTCCCGGACGGCGGTTAACCACAATCCTAATTCCACCTATTTTACTGCTACAGCTGCAGGATGCTTTCTGGTCCGCGCGCTGACGAGAAGCGCGCGTTTTTAGACTGCGGGGGCGACTTTGCGTCGGCTTCTTCTCGTTCGTTTTAACCGAGTGGTGCGGCCATCGTTGTTCGTTATATCTGAGATGCAACGCCATAGCGCTAATACAGATTTTGACCGTGAGGCCGCCGTCGTTCTTGATAAGCGAGCGTTCGTTATAAATGCGGCCGTTGTAAGTGGGCTCCACTGATAAGCTTTCCTCCTTGGCACCAGTTCAGGGGTGAGTGAGTTGCATGTATCGGCTGTTGGTGTACTGTAGATCTCAAGTGTATCCTCGTCGTTGGTCCTTGGCGGGCTCTTGCAAGGTCAGTTTCCCATTTTAGCGAAAGTTGCACTTCTGCTTTTAAAATGTTTAATGAAGGTTGGGGAAGTAAAACTCTAGTTTGGGCGAGTTGGTTCATGATGAAATAAAAACTGGTATGGCGCAAGAAACGGGGACACAGAAGGCACACAAAACACAGGACTGACGCCATAAACCCCAGTTGAAAGTTGGCGTCAGTCCTGTGTTTTGTGTGCCTTCTGTGTCCCCGTTTCTTGCGCCATACCAGTTTTTATTTCATCTTGAAGGTTGGGGCAACGTCTCCAACGTTCCAACGTTCATTTGTAAGATTTCAGAAACGTTAGAAAAAAATCGGAGGGGACACTTAAGCACCGCCTTAGGGGCATGACGCGGTAGCATAATTGGGTATTTCTCATGTATGCAGAAGGTAATTCTCTACTTTACATTCATAGGTCCCTGGGAGTATTCATACCCCTCCTGGTGCTGTAGTTAAGCGATGCGCCTCTGTCCTGCAATGACAGGTGCTCCCAGCGGTGGGCCTTGTGCGGCCCAGGTTGCCCTCCCCGAGCGACCAATCATTACCGGCCACCTGCCACGGTGCGTCGTTGGCTCGCTATCCGATGGGCTGGTTGTGATGACGTCGCAAGGTCACGTGACCTAGGCGGCCCACCTGCCTTGCTCTATGGGCGCCACCTGCCAGAGTCATGCTCGTGACCATTCGCTTACAAAGCCGACAACGCTGTATTTTCTGCACAACGAGGCCTTTAACGCTATCGTGTTATAAAAGGACGTTAAGGACAATATAATTAACGTCTGACCAAAACAAAAAGCAACATTGTAACGTTCCGGTGCTACCCGGGTTCTGGCATGGATGTCAAACATGGATGACACCTTTTTTGCTTAAAACCGGATTAGAAAAAGTGAATTCGGAGTACTTATAACGATATTTATCGGTTTAAACTGAAACGCCCAACCTGTACTTAGTGCTACGAAGCTGCGAACTGTCCTCCACATGTTTATCTGTTGCTTCGCTTTGGACGCACGCACGCGTGTGAGGGACACGAGAACGGCAAAATTTGCTGAAGGCGGAAACAGCTGCACTGTTTATTACTGGCATTAAGGCGGAAGCCTTTAATGCCTCATCGTTGTAAGCAGGCGTTGTCGACAGAAATGTCACGCTTTTCAATTGGTCGAAATTGTCGTGACGTCACAGTGCGCGAATTTCAAACGGGAAAAACCATGCAAGAAATTGAAGGGATGGTATAGTGATGCTCCAAGTAAGTGGGGCTGAGGTTAGTTAATTGCTTAATTAACCAATTAGCATAATTAACATTTCTAGTCAGACCAGATAAATAAATAAAACCGGGTAGGAAATTGGTCGAGTTCGGGAATCGAACCAGGGTCTCCGGAGTGCGAGACGAGCACGCTAACCACTCTGCCATGCCAGCTCGATGGTTCGGAATAAAAGGCGCGTCTAGTGAATACGGTGCCTTCGTTCACTCCCATCTTCCTCCCGTCCCGTTACGGCGAGGTTCAGGTGTCCACCGAGATATGCGAGACAGATACATTTCCTTTCCTCAAAAACCAATTTACCGACGACCAAGGCGTAGAGCCGAACGGGTGATGGCGTTCTGTGGACTCCCTGGCAGCGTTGCAACACGCTGTCGCGTTCCACTCTTAGAGGCGAAGCATAACATCTTAACCACACATAAGTGACACAAGCAGCAACACCGCACTTACGGCTTTCGCTTTACTGCACTTTAGGCCAACAAATTTCCCCCCTGAATTTTTACCTTCGTTTTTATGAACAATTAATCTAGCGGACACACACACACACAAAAAAGAGTAAGGTTGGTTGGACTAAGCTCGGCCTAAATTCGCGCGCTCCTGCAGAGAAAGGGTCTCGACAGGATGGTCGAGTTCGCTTCTTGCGACGTGGGCGTGACGATCAGAGACGCGGCTATAAATATCCTCCCCATCTCGTTCCCTATACGCTCGACTCGGAAAGTGTTACGTCGAAAAGGCGCGAACGGAGTGGGAATCGTGTTCGACAGCGAACAGAGCAGTACACACGAGCCGGAGGCAAGGAGAGACTGCCTCCGGGAGTGCTGCGAAGGTCTTTCCCTCGGCCCTGTACACGACCGCTCAGGAGTTCACCAAAAAGGCCGCACATTGTCCGGCGCCTCATCAAAAACTCCCGTTTCCACCGAGCGCAACCGACCGTACGCAGTTGGAGCCAGGACGAAAAGGCGAAAGGGGGGCGACTCGAAAAGAGGTACAAAACGAGCCCCCGCACCTCTTCAAGCAGGCGAAAAAAAGCGAACGGGGGGAGGGAGTTTGGTCGACGAGGGAGCTGCCAGAGCTACGAGGCAACTACTGCGGCAGCAAACAGAAAAAGCCAAAGCACCCGGGTGCCCCTCTGAGTTAATTTATGGGGCCCTTCCCAGGCGCTCAGAGATCCCTTTCATCGCGAAGGCTGCGCCTGTGAAGAGCAGTCAAACTGCCATTACTGTGAAATGGACTTTTGGGGCAATGGACTGACACATGCTCAACAGGCACCAAGCCCCCACCAAGCTCTGCGGGCGGCCAGTGGCGAGCCCCCCCTCCCGGCCCCCCTCATTACTTCCCTCTCCCTCCGTTTGCCCGGTTGTGCGCTGCTGTCCGCGTTCGCTGCTCTCCCGCCATTCAGGCCCGGGATCCGTTTCCCGGAAAGTCGCCGTGGGGCACTGGCGACGGCGGGAGGCTGCTGCTGCCGCGACACCCCGCCGCCACAGCGGCGGTGACCGCTCTCCTCCCTTGTTGCGTTCAGCGTCGCTGGCTGTGGACTGCAGGCCCTCTTGAGCAAGAAGTGGGCGAGTTTTCTGCGGATGCATACGCCTGTGGCAAAACGTTTTTGATCACGGACGGCGAACCTCACGAGAAGGGGCTTTGTTGGTTCTGGCGCAAGCCATTGGTGAAAAGTCGCATCATCAACGATGTTTGCCCGCAATGCCGACGCATAGCTTCTGTGCCGAGCTCTACAGGCCAGCACAGTGTTTTTCCCCCCGTTCTAACAATGCACAGGTCCTGCGGTTTCCCCCCTCTTCCCGTTTTTGGACGTGTTTATACGAACGGTGACATCGCGATTCACGCGATGGTCTATTTTTGTTTCAGCACGCGGTACCGAAACTATGTGGGAAAAACGGGACAGCAGCTGAGAAGCAAATGCACAACCACACGAAAAGAGCAGAGAACGGCTGTAGTGTCGAAATTCGCAGGCCTGTTGACAAGGGTGTATTGACGGGCGTATCACCACGCATAATTGAAGAAACTTGAGACCACGGAGAGAGAAATGAGAAGTAGTTAAAATACTGGCGCTGTTTCTTTTCAGTTTCTGCCAGTAACATTTAAGCTACGAGAAAAATATCTAACTGCGCCATCATCCTCCCGTGACCGAACTCTTATGATCTTAATATCCATGTTTTATTTCTCTAAGGCCGTTGACAATTGTGGAAGTTAAGTGTAAGCAGGCGCATTTGCAGTGCGGCTCAACGCTTAACGCTTGTCTTCCGCTTCACCTTCCCCCGAAGCACCGAAGTTGGTCGGCACCCGAACGCGCACTAGGCTTTCGAGCAAGGAGAGGTTGCTCCAATTCCCTTTTCCCTAGCGGGCCGCCGCGTCTTTCGCCACGCTGCGCGGAACTGTGACCAAACGACTCGGCCAGGTCGTGCGCGCTGATTTCAGCTTCGGTTGATTGCCTTTGCGGATTACAGCCCAGGAGTCAAATTCTCGGGAGCACCGCACACAAAAGGGCGTCGTCTCCGCTGCTGCCGGCCTTTTGAAAAGCGGCCGCGAACAACAGCACACAGAGCAGCACGCGTGCGTGGAAATGGAAAGAAAGGGCGCCGCTTGTCGCCTGTGAGCGTGCGCGCGGGCTGCGTCCCGATCGCGTGTCATGTGTGGTGACCGGATTAGCGCGCGGGGGCTCTTGCCCGCGTAGCTTTTGGCGACAAGTCGTCAAAGGACTCGTGTCGCGGAGTGGGATTAGGATTAGCTGTCCCATGGGACGTATACCTTTTCTTTCTCCCACTCATGGCTTGAATGGGCTGCTCGCGAAAGCTGCTTTGCCTGCACGTGGCGTTGCCGGGGGTGCCCGCGGCCTAGGGTGCCACACGTTGACCCAGACAAGACCGTGAAAGCCCCCCCTAGCTCTTTGCCTTTTTCTGCGAGTGATGTAGATTCGGCGGTTTTCGAGAACTTGGCACAACAAAACCGAGTGGCGCGGTTCTTGTAACGGTCGACTTCTGTGAGTGGTTTTGACTTCCTTTTGGCCTCATGCGGTGCTAGCTCCTCACCGAACAGAAACGAAAGAAGGCGAAAGAGAAAGCGGCAGGTTGTGGTTTAGTTATGCCAGCATATAGACCTGTTCTAAGCACGTGCAATGTCATCCCAAGTGAGTAGAGGGCGCCGCACACTACGAGCTTCCGCTGTACCGGGGAAGTTAGGTTACCCATATGGCTGCCTGTTCATCGCACAAATGGCTTATTTTACGCACGTGCGGCAAAGGCCCCGAAAGAGCTGTACACCTGCACTCAGCTAGTACAGTTCCCGCGCAACTTTCTGCTGTCGTGTGTTGTATGCTGATGACGTTGATACCGCACCAAGCAGAGCAAAGCAAACAAGAAGAAAATTAAAACATTTTTCGAAGAAGAGCTCAGACAGTGGGAACCCTTCAGAGTGACTCCACTTTCCCGCAAATGGTCACAAAACCTTGAAGCAGCCATTGTTTCAGCGAGAATGATTTCAGATGGGAAAGCTCCCTTGGCTTCTTGATAATCATCGGTTTTCTTCCCAGGTACACGCTTGCATTCGTAATTCGTAATTTCGAGTACAGTCTTGTGCGGAAACAATACTCATAACTGCTGCTCCACGGAGCTGCCGCGATGCTGTGAGTGTGCGCGCAGAATTTGTATTCGCTGAATTTTGATCTGACACCTGAGAAACATATAAGCGTTTCTATTTCTAACGTCTTGTATGGAAAACCTGGTTATGTAACTCAGTTTGCGTCATCCGGTGCTTCCCGCCTGTTTTCGTACGCTGCACAATAGATGAAGCCGGTAGCGATAGAATAAAACCTTCGGCTATGAACACACCACTCTTAAGCTTCAAAATAATAACTGAAGCGAAAAAAAATGTTGCGTTTTTTTATTTTTTTTTCTAAAAGAAAAAAAAATGACGACGATGTTTGTCTCTCATCGGTTTGCGGGATATGGCTAAATGGCGGCCCCAGCACGGTCGCGGACTGTACAACGTCCTGTATGTGATCTTTCTAATCACCTCTAATACGCCCAAATAAAATTGATTTTATATGTTGATTATTACATGATTTATGATTTTTTATGTTATTTTATATGCACTGACGGGCCGTTTCGCCGTGAAAGTAACAGCGGCGCAATGTCCTCGCTGTCCGCTCCGTTGTTGTGCTAAAGAAAAGAAACGGCGCTAAATACCCATGTTCCCTTTGTAGCCCGTGTCGCACTGTGGTGCGCGTTGGCAAGAAGCATCGCCATTGTACTCGAAGACCGACGTGCGAAGAGGGACAATACCAACAAGACGTACTAGCAGGCTATAGCCCTCTGCTCTCATATTTCCCACGATTGATCAGCACGCATTAATAGCCCAACATTTAACTTCTGCTCATATGTATTTTCCACTGTTTTGCTCCAAGCCCATACGGCTTGTTGTGAAAAACAGGTTTTCACCTTTTCCTTTATACGAGACACAGCGCCGCGACGAATTCAGCCTGACAAAAACTTAACGGCTGCGGGCACGCTATTCCCAGCCCTTCCCGTGCCCGCAATAATTATAACCGAATCAGACGCAGATAGCACGCTCGTAAATCCCCGCAGATAACGAACCTCGTTGAGCACCGCAGTCGTGGGCCTTGCAGTGGCTACAAGCACTGTTATTCGTGCGCGCCGCTTGTGCGTGAGGAAAGAAAAACGAAACAACGCCCCGACAGTAAAAGGGCGGTAAACACGGGCATTATCAAGGCGGCCTTTTTAGGGCCGCAGCAATAGCTGGGCGCGTTTCGACGCCATTATTCAACTTACGTGAGGTGCCGCTGCTGCGTATATCGCAATAACCGTGCATTGTACGCCCCGGACCTGCAGAGAGTCCCCGCAAAGGCGATCTCCCCTCTCCCGGCCGCTGTACAGCAACTCGGGGTCGACGCCGGGTGCTCTGATATGGCAGCAGTATAGACCCCCTCCTCCTCGCCCCCCGGCAGCAGCTGTAGCGCTCGGGCGGCGAGCCGACGCGTCCAATCCAGGCGGCCTCGCGCAATCGCCGTCAAACTCTGGGCGGAGCGCTGCCTGCAATCGCGGCCTCGTGCCGACACACATTGGGTTGCGACGCCGCAGAGCAGCCGCTCGGCTCGCAAACAGCGATTGCGCGGTGGTCGGCCCTGTGGCGCGCAGCTTCTGCCGCTGGTGAACGGTGCCAGAAAGACAAAAATAAAGAGGAAAAAAGACAACACAGGGTTTCGCGCGAAGGCGCATCGCGGGCTAGAGGGAGACCTCCAAGAGGCCGCCCCCATAAATGCCCTTCCCGCCAAGTGTTGACGGTGTTGAAGCCAGCGGTGGCTTCCGTCACCCTCGGATCCTTTGAGGTGCGCCCGCCGCCGCCGATTTCTTTACGACGTGTGTAGCAATAGGACGCCCTGCCGCTGTTGTACCACTGATTCCGTGCTCAGCCGCGCGTCATAATAGGGGTGAGTGCCCCATGCGGACAGAGTCGCCAAGTCCCGCATCATCCCCCCCTCCCGCTGTATACATATGTATGTAATGGCTATATGGCTCTCGCGTTGCGCGCGTAAACACCGTTCCATCGAGCGTTACAGCCCGAGCGCATTGCCGGAACGGTCGCCTTGAGCGGCGTGTCCCTCTCCTGCGGCAATTATTTGCGGCCGCTCGCTATGCGGAAGGAGTGACGCGGCGGAAAATTTCCCGCCCTGTTCTCCAGGGTCGGCGCGGGTGCAGGCGCTATTATTGCCGTCGCAGAGGGAGAAGCCTTGCCTTGCCCTTATTGCTTTGCAATGCGCACACGCGCGGGCACACAGCAGCTAGCTGCGCCAGACGTCGCTGCGCAAAGGACGGTCTGCTGGCCTCAGGCAATACGAAAAAAATGCCAGTTTTATAATTGCTGGTCAAGGATTGCGCGCCTTTACCTTTTGGAAAACACGATTACCGCAAAAACAATTCGGCATTGGAAGTTTTGGTTTGCCTGTGCCTGCGTATCACATTGTCGTCCCTTTTTGGCGCGTATATCCGAGCGTATGCCAGCTAGTGTCTAAAATATTTTCTTTTTAAGAGTGAATTGTAAATGAGCTTCTATTAATTGCATAGAATTACTTGCTGTGTCGAAAAAAAAAAGAATTGGACGCGATAAACACTGCATGAGCATTACTTTCTTCGTCGCTGAGTTTGTAACCGCAAATGGTCGCACCGCAGCAAAATCGCGCCATAGCGGATGATTATTTGTAGCTTCTTTTCTATTGTTACTTTTTTGTTAGGAAACTACACTGAAGCAGTCAACGACACTCGTCGAAAGTCACTTCTTCCCTCCCCTTGAGAACACTGGCCAGTGAAGCGTCCGTGCCGCAAGGAGGTCCTCGGGCTAATCGCTCCGTCGTTTCCTCTGCGCTGCGCCACATTTCGCTGTAAATAAGCGGTTTCCCCCAGAGCTCATTGCCGCGGCACTTGGGAACTTCCGCGTCTCCTCACGTGTCCTGCAGATGGACACACCAGGAAGGAGGAAATAGGCGGCAAACTCGGATCGGCCGATGCCAGGAGGGGATGTGCGGGGGGAAAAGGGGTCACACGGGAAGCGGAAATCAAAGCCCCGTGGGCGTGTGGATGAGAAGGCACGTCGCGGGCTAATCGGCCGCCGGTTCACTTTGCGGAATCGATCGAGAGTGCGCGTTGCCACCGAGCAGAAAGAGCTGCGGGGGCGGGACGGCGGTTGGCGCTGCCTGGTCACGTGCTGCGCGGGCGAAGGAAGTGCGTTGGTCCGGATGGATTGTTCGCTGCCGACCCTGCCAGCAGTGGAAGAGAGCGGACGCGCATTCCACGCTCATTTTTGCTCGCTAGCGTTTGCCACATGCACGGATGACAGGTAACCTCGACTCATCAGAATACTTCTGCGGTTTAAACCGCACCAGCCTTGATTTCTTCAGCGCATCGGCTATTTGGGTACATGAGACCGCTCTTTCAGTGAGTTGTCACAAATACGCATCGTCTCCTCGTCTATGAATGCCTGCAGTTCGAACGTCAAAATGTCCAACTGCGCAGCTATGCTGAGTCAGCCCTCGAGTTCTCCACAAGGTTGTGTCATGACTGCCTCGCGTGCAAAACACCCGTCGCAAAAGCCCCGTCAGCATTCGCCCCTTGCCATAACCTCGCGTGCCAAAGGTCCCGCACAAGAAACCCCGTGCCTGATCCCCTCGCTTGCCATTGCCGTTCTCAGACTCTTCACCAGCGCTTGAAGCAGCATTTCCCACTCCCGTACCACCTAATACCTGAGAAGACAAACGTAAGGAGATGGTGGGCTGGTAGGATATACATACGAAAGCCAACAGTCAAAGAAGGAGAAGAAAAAAAAAACGCGAGGAAGGCGCAATAAAAGAACAGAAAACAGAAAGAACGACACCAGAATAAAGTGGAGCTGTTAGCGTGGCCTGGTGGCCCCTGCGTGCTAAACACCTCTCTTCCGAAGCACACCTTAAAAAAAAAAAATGCCACATCATCACCACCGTGATTACGCAACCCTAATGAAAATAAACCCCCAAAGACTTGCGCAGGCTGGTCTGAAAGCACGTGAGGTGACCTAAAGGGGAGCATCAGATCTAGCTAAACTGGTAAATCAAGTGTCCCGAGATTGTTGACAAACGGGAGAGTCCTATTAAGGATAGACAAGCGGGAATGAAAATGCCCCCACTGCCGTAGCGGGACTTGGGACTTCCGTGCACAACCCCACCACCCGACTTGTCTCTATCGCCATTTTCTGTGTCCATGTAATCTATGTTGCGAGTCTCGAGTAGGTGAGGAGTGCCGGAAGTTCAGATGTGGAAAAACTTTAGGAGAAAAAGAAATAAAGGAAAGCAAGGAAGGGCTCAAAACGGAATACTCTGCATGGAACCAGTGCACTCTCAACTATAGTTAGTGGCTCCGCAACTAGCCCGTGGTCGTAACGCAGCTAGGCACATGTACATGGAGGTGTAGGACACCCATCTCTGCGCAGCGCGGACAACTACAACCCGCGACGCGCAGTCGTTCTCTCTTTGAGATGTTTGTCTCCGGACCGTGCTCCGGACCCAGGAATTGGGTCGTGCAAGGAGCCCGCGTTGGAATGCGTGCTTAGAGGGAAAGCATTCGGCGCGCGGCGGTAGCGGCGTCGACGTGGCTGCGTACGTTCAGTTCGCACTTCCTACGTACGCTATCCTTTTCGGCACACGCGCGTTCTTCGGGAGAAAGCCACCGACAAAAAAGGGAATGAGGGACTAAAAAAGAAAAAAGGACGGGAAGAAAGCGGGACGCTTTTGTGGCCGGCGACCTTGGGGCGGAAGAGTTCCCGGAAAGTCGCGCCGTTTCGCCAACAGCGCTCGTGGAGAAAAGGAGCCGTCCTCCCTCTTTTTTCTGCCTCCGAGGCCCGGGGCGTTTGGCGACGCGGCAGCTGCAGTAATTGGCCTCCAATAAAGGCAGGCGCGCGCTCGGCAGCACGCTCCAAATGGCGCTGCTCATTAGGCGAGCCGCGCTCGTCCGGGGCCTGGCGCGCCGCGGGGCTTCTCGAGCCCGACTGCTGCCCTTCCCGATCACTGACAGCTTTATGATCCTTGCGGTTTTCTCAATTTACTGGCCCCCTCCGGCCGCCCGTTGGGGCGCCCGGCCGGTTCTTGTTGGCCACTCCTTGGACCATGTCTGCGACGGGCGCGCGCATCCTCTCGTCGCGGCCATTTCAACAACACACCGCACCGAGCATCTCTGCAAAACCTCCTCTCTTTTTTTTTTCGGCCGTTCTCTAAATTTTCCCGTTTTTTTTTTCCCCCTCAGCTTGCGTGCCAAGCAGAGCATCTTTATTTTTCCTCGCGCACGGTCTGTAGTAGTGCTGTACGCGACAGGGGAGTTGAGTCGAGGAGCGTGCCACTCTATCTTCTCTCTTTTCGGGTGATTGTCGCTGTTCGACGTAGACGCGCGCGAACGCACGCACGCTGCGCCCATTTGTGAAGTGCGCACTTCGAGGAGCTCTTACCGTGCAGCCGGCTGGCCATTCTCTTTTTTACCTCTTGGGTGGCACAGCACTGTCCTCTTTCGGGGCTCGTAACTGCCCCCTTACCCTTCCTGGGCCCCTTTTCTTCTTAAATTACTTACCCTGCGCTTTCCGCGACCTCTTTCTTGCGGCGACTCGTTAGTGCAAGCAGGGCGGCTGCCCAGCGTGGGTCCGGAGGGAGCGAGGCAGATCCTGGCGAGGCGTTCATTTTTTACCTGGAACGTCTCGGGATACTGGCGCAGATAAGCAGGAGACGAAAGGCTCTGTCTCAATCTGTTCGGGGACTTTCTCCCAACTTTGACGCGTGCCACGGTCGTGCCGTCAGTGGGAACAAAAACGAAAGCACAAGGCGTGGAGGAAGAAGCGCCTTCACATCCTAGCGTATTTCCTGTCAACACGGGCTTCGCTGATTTACAGCGGGGCGCGAGTCGACTCATGTGTTCTGTCAGACCGTCTTCATTAGGATAGATCAACAATCTATCCCTGCATGTTTGTCTGTCTTACTATGACACTTTAGCTCGACGAATGTGGACGCTGGACCTAGTTCTGCGTGCACATTTCATGTTAAGCGAACATTTTCGATCTTCACGAAAACTTTTCATTTTCAGTTTTTCAGATTGCTGCTTCCCGCGAAACGGCAGAAATGAATGCTGGAACTTAACACACCTATGCCCCCTTTCTCTTCGCGAAACAGAAAGCGACATAACGCCACGCGCAGATTGTTCTATCTTGGACATGACAGAACAGTACGCGTACCAGTAGATGCGAAGTTTTAACGGGAATCTGTAGCCGGATACAAGGGTACATAGAGTAGGTAGAAGCTCTGTTCTTAATCCAGTGGTCATCGCTACCTCACCCTGTTGCTAATGCTAACTCGAACACTCGCAGGCCGCAGAACGCTCATTCAGTGCTTCCCTCACTCTGCCATGCAATCACTCTATCGTTTATTCACACCCTTATTCTTTTCACACACTAATTCCTCCCCTCAACACTCATCCTCTTGCTTGCCGAACTTATCACGCTCTCTCTCTCACTCACTCACTCACTCACTCGCAGATTCGCGCACAGCCCACGCCGGGAAATCGTAATACCGCGTATCGTGCCGCGAAAGCGGAGCTCCGGCTTCATTTTAGATTTCCCCCCCCCCCCCCCTCCCACCGGGGAGGCCCCCTTCCTCCGGGGACTGCCAATCAAGAGCGCGGCCGCACCCCGTGATAGAGATCAAACGGTCGCTACGCTGCGTCGGCAAACGGAGTGTTTCCTGCGCTCATTTCGTTTAATCTATCGCGCACGGTTCACGGCGTCGACTCGCTCAGCTGCCCGCATCATACATCGGGGGAGCTCCCGGCCGGATGAAGGCTTCCGAAGGGAGAGATTAACGCCGGCCGCGGTGGGGGAACACCCTGAGGGACGCTCTTCCGCGCTGGGGGAGACGCGCTCGCCCCCATACAGCCTTTATTTGATTTCCCCTCTCCAGGAGTTCTCCCGCGTGAGAAAACACTAACCGGGCGTTTATTACGCGTGTATACATACACCAGACTCTCCAGTTACTCCCCTGCTTAAGTCGATCATCATGCAGGCGAGCCAAACTGTTCCACTTCCCCCGCCGACTCATTTTGCCTGTTTCTGCTTCCTTTGCTCTCGCTCGCATGTGATGGAGTGCGACGTGCCGAAATCTGAGCAGCCGGCTCGGGGGTGCGAAGCCGTGGCGACGAGTTGCGGTGGGGATATGTGAGCACCGGGGATGAATGGAATGAAATGGTTTGCGCCATTTGGCCTCCTACGCATCCGCGTCTATTGTATTTAGCAGCATACGTGTCCATAATATCAATTATGTTCAGTTAATTAGCTTTTGGAAGGAATAAAAGGTAACGTTCGTTCGATGTTAGCACCACGGATGCACAAAAATAATTCTCTGCCCCCCCCCCCCCCCCCCCCCCCCTCCTCCCCTGCTTCCACAGATTGATTTTGTCATTTGTGTGTCTTCATATTCAAAAAGAGAATTCCCTGTCAAAAAACAAAAGTGGGAAGAGAAAACACCAGTGCGCACACACACAAGAACGATAGAGTACAGAAGCTCGCCCTTCGCTTTGCGTTCTTTTGATTCCCCTTGCGTGCACTTTTCGAGCGAAATAATTTGGCTGCTGCTGTATTGTTTCCTGCTCTCCTACGAAAACAGCATGTTGGATCTTTGCGCGCTCGAAACACATTCATTGAATATTCATGGTTGCACACCTATTTGCCGTTCATCGTAATACTCCATGATATGGACTGCTTAGCACTCTGGGCCTAGATATTGTTTGAAAATAAATCTGCCTTCATACATTTTGATCCGTATACTATCACTTCTAAAATCCCTGTGCATCGACAACTCGGTCGTAAACGTTAAGGCATAAGGCGTTTTCGCGTATACCGAGCGTTTCGGTGATACTTAAAAAAAAAAAATATTGAGACATTGACATTTCGAGCCGCCGCCGTAGCTCAGTGCTTATGGTGCTCGGCTGCTGACCCAAAAAAACGCTGGTCCGATCACGGCCGCGGCGGTCAAATTTCGATGGAGGTGAAATGCTAGAGATCCGTGTACTGCGCGGCGGCAGTGCACGCTAAAGATAGCCTCAGGTGGCTTACATTATCAGGAGCCCTCCACTACGGTGTCCTTCATAGCCTGAGTCACTTAGGTACGTTAAACCACATGGCTGCGATCACGATGACAATGAGAACCAGTGGCCACTGACCATAGAAACTGTCAGCTGTTCTTTTACAGAGGAAATAAGGGGAAGTAAATTTTTTGGTTCAGTGAATGAATAAAACACTCCGTCTCGGTCTTCAACATTTCCACGCTTCGGTCCTTTGGCAAAAGGAGATGCTGTTGCTCGAAAGCCCCGGAGTGCCGTGTAATAACGGTGCCAGCCAAGGTGCGTAGCCGGCGCATGCAGGGCTTGCCTAAGAATAACATAATTAAGGTGCACTTCAGCCGCTGTTACGGGGGTAAGCTCTCATGCTAACCTGCACCCGAGATAAAAAAAAAAGAAAAGGGCCGCTTCTGGCATGGTACGGCAGAAGAGGCTACATGGTTGCAGGAGCCTTCCGGCTCAAAGTAACCAGACCTATATTTTGGACAACTGACGATGAACCGACAAGGCAGGACTCGGGATTGTTAGCAAGTATTATGCGAGACGGTCGGAAGCCCTAATCGCACGGAGTGCTGGGCTAATTTTCCCGCACGATAAACGTTCATCACCGTTGCTTCGAAAGAACTGCACCTGCTGAACGGAAGACAACTGCGCCGACCCTCTGCGCCGGTGGTCAGTTTGAAGACAAAAGACACTTAGGGGACGACAAACGGTCCTCTACACGCGTCTCGAGGAGGCGCTTTCCAGCGTCGTAGGTGAAACACACACGGATTCTCGCACTTCCGTGCCTGCGCGCGACGTTGCTTGCGCATGCGCAGTGGCGTGCCGAGCAGCCGCTCCGCAAGGCGCGACGTTGCTGTAGCATGCGCGACCACTGCTGAATGCAGAGAGGAGGCCCGGACCCGCAGCGGAGAATTCTGCGCGCCTTTATTCTTATTCGCTGCGTAGCCCATACACACACACACACATAGCGCCATCTCGCTCGGCGCCGCAGATAAGAGCGGCAGCCGCCGGGTTCTGGCGCGCGAACAGAAGGCGTGACGGCGATCAATGGAGGAGCACAAAGGGCCCTGTTTAACGAGCCCATTAGCGTTTCCCAATTTAATTAATGCCGAGGCGATAAGGCGGCGTCGCGGTTAATCGTCGCGATAAGGGGCGCCCGGTCGATGGCTGCCGCCGAGCGCCACCGGACGCGTCCATTAATGCAATCAACAGCCTGGCTAATTACCGCCGCCGGCGCACAAAGGGGCGCACACAAAGGCGAGGCCCCCCTCCCTCCTCCGCCGACCCGAGCCGGCTCCTCTCTTTACCATATTCGGCCGCGCGCCACCACCGTCGCAAAATCCGGCCCCGTCAAAGATGAAAGATGCCGCGGCTGCGAAGGCGCCCGCCGCCCCGGGGCGCGCATCTCCATAATTCGCGCCGCCGCCGAGCCGCGCGCGCGCGCGCGATAGAGCAGCGACCGCCCGCGGGGCATATCGCCGGGGGCATTTGCATGGCTGGCCGGGGATCAGGTGCGCGCGCCATCCGTCACGCGGTCGGGAGTCGCCCTCATAAAACGCACTTTATTAAAGGCGCGCCTTTTGTAATTGAATTAGTAATGATGATTTATGGGAGGAGGAGAGCGCGCATAGGCTACGCGCCCCGCGGAGACCGCTCTATTAACGTGACCGGGGAGGAGGGGAACAGGTCGCGGCGCCATCTTGGTCAGCGGCTGACAAATGGCGCGGATTTGCGGCGCAGGAAGATTCCCGCCAGCAAAAGACGGTCGGGCCTGACAAATTGCGCGCCTGTCGCACCTGCGCTTATCGACGGGGGCGCGCGGCGATGGATGGGCGCCTCTAATTGCGCGCGCCGCGATGTGCCCCGTGCGGCGGCTACCGAGGCCGCAGGGAGGTCGACCCTCGTGGCCGGCACTCCGCCGGCGCACGAACTGCCGCCGACCACGCGAGGGACAAAGGGGAACAGGGGGTCGTCGTGGCGCGTGATCTCGAGGCGCTTAGCCGCGAGTGAACCGCAATATTAATGAACAGATCGCCGCCATTCCTGCCTCCCGAGATAGCGGCGCGGTCCTTTGTAAGGATTACAGCGTCCAGAAAGTCCTGCCGAGGGAAGACGTCCGAGTATCCTGCACACATGTAGACACATACCATAGCCGAGACAGCTGAAATGCTTTGCTCAACATACACCCGAGAACAGTGTCCTCGGGGGCCTGTTATACCGCTTGGCTGCCTCGTTGTTTGCAAGTTCTGGGAGGATTTAACAACGGCCGGGGACAGTGTGATCTAGCTTGCGGCTCGAAAATGTTTCTCTGAAGAAAGACGACAGAAAGAGAGAGATAGAAGGAAGAAAGGGATAGACAGGCATAGTTTCCGCTTGGCTACGAGGGGGATAAAGGCAGTGAAAGAGTTGCGATAAAAGTCAAGCATGTCTTGTCCGCCGGTAGCCAATAATAACAGAAACGGCAGCGCGCATGCCGGCAGCCAGTCAAGCCGCTTTCAAACATCGCATTAGCACTTTGGTGGCCCTCTGTGGCTACAAAAGCTGAGGCCGCATTCGAGCTTTGACCTCCATGTGGGAACGAAATACCAATCGGCACAGTGCTGCTTTACGCACTGCACTGCACCTGGCTCCTGCAGTGTCTCTGCTTCGGCCGTTGAAGACAAACCACCAATACTTAACAACTGCGATTTGCTTGAAACATGCAGTGCAACACGTTTTCGGGCCAAATGGGAGCTGTCACGTGTGAAACTTGGAGCGTTAATGCCGGGATGATCACGGTACGAGGCATCCTTGTATGCGTGGACGCGACGTGCGTGTGACAGTATAGATAACGTGCTATCCGCGACGGTCATGAAGAAATTATATAGATGTACAGGATGGCTGTAAAACACAGCCCGCGAGAGCGAAAAAAAAAATATACCACTGCATTGCTCCAAGCTGCTTCTGCGCCGTGCATGAGCTGAGCATGCTCACCAGCGGGCTCATATGAGCCCCTTACAGACGGTTTCAGGCACCGAAAAAGAAGTGAATACATATATGCGAGTATATGTACTGCGAGCTTCTGCATTCCCATAATCGTCCGAGCCGTAAACTCTTGGGAAAGTCGTTTAATGGTCCCCATCGATAAAAGAACAATGAAGCGAAAGATCTGCGAAAACTAGACGCAGTGATTTCATTTCAGATTGAGCGCACGCCAGCTCTTAATTACAACAAGCCGCCTCGGAGCGGTTCAATTAAGCTGCGCAGTTTCCCCTATTGGAAGCCCTAAATGGCGCCTAGTTTCCGCGAAGTAAAACGCTTTAAAAGCTCCTCCTTTTATCATATGGAACAGCGGGCTGGGTTGAACTGCGTCGCAATTTGACGACGTTGATGACGGCGTTGATGGTCTTGCGCTGTAATGATGATGGTAATGGGCTCACAGTATAGCGTAAATTAACTCGCGCACAAACGAAGGGTCGCTGCAGAAGGGCAGGCTGACGACTGTCGGCCAGAATAGGGGCACAATTAAGGGCCGCTCAAAAGGGAGGCAGAGGAGGGCCGTGCCATCATCTCGCGCGACGCTCGAGGCGGTGTTTTGAGGACGGGATGATGGCCCTATAGTGATACAACGCGAGCGCGGTGGAGGACACACGACCAAGCAAGTGTAAAAATTCATTCATTCATTCATTCATTCATTCATTCATTCATTCATTCATTCATTCATTCATTCATTCATTCATTCATTCATTCATTCATTTAAGTGCAATTCACGTTTCTGTTTAAGCTGATGGATTTTCAGTCGAGGGAAAAGTCTGAACTCCACGAGGGCCTCTGGTGATGACTGCATCAAACTGCACTTAATAAACAATCATAATAAATCTGAAATAAGCAGTTATAAATACAAAAATAAATGTGTTTGAAATACTTCACAGCAAAAACATACGGTTTGGTTTGGTTTGTGGGGTTTAACGTCCCAAAGCGACTAAGGCTATGAGAGACGCCGTAGTGAAGGGCTCCGGAAATTTCGACCACCTGGGGTTCTTTAACGTGCACTGACATCGCACAGTACACGGGCCTCTAGAATTTCTCCTCCAAAGAAATTCCAGCCGCCGCGGCCGGGATCGAACCCGCGTCTTTTGGGTCAGCAGCCGAGCACCATAGCCGCTGAGCCACCGCGGCGGCGCAAAAACATACGGCGCAAAAAAAAAAAAAATGATTGTCAATAAGCAACAAGTGAGAAAAGTTGCAGTCACTTTGGTAAAAGCAATGAGTTCATGGCATATTTATTTATATTTACATAAGCGTATTTAATATTGACTTATGGCTGTGTATTTCAGATTACGGTATTATGCGTTGTGTACTGAGAGCGGTCTGATTAAGTTATCCCCAGTGATCCTCCTGAAGTTCAGACTTAGGCGCATTTCTGATATCGCTAAAATATTTCGAGGCTAGCACACGGCACATATATTTCGATGGCTCACCGCAGAGAAGACTAGTTGAGTGTCATTCGCGTGAAGTGTACCGGTACATTTTTAAAAATCGATTCGCGTTCACGAAACACATATATCCTTTATATATCCTGTACGCGCTGTTGTGTCCTCGTCTTTCTTCAGTCCTGATCGGTTCGCGCTTCAGTCTAACAACGAACGCACTTCAACTCATCGAGTTCGTATACATACGGTACAGTACAACCGTCTTTGTTTCAAATATAAAGTCAAAATCAAACAAACAGCAACGCGCTCTTTTCGAGCCTTCATTCTCCGGGAAGGTGATCGCTCTGTTGGGTGCACTCATGACGCGCCAGCTGCACTGTGGTGAAACTCTCATTCTACATACATTTTACCAAGAAGGGCTGCTGCAGATTATTAAATTGTTATCGCAAACTATCGTGAAATTTCTCGCGCAGTATACTGGGGTGAAGCACCGACGAGAGAGACAAGTCAGAAATCGGGTCCGATGGAAGGGGTTGAGCGGTTCACAGCAACGCATCAAAGCAAGGGGTGAAGACAGCTTGCCGTGGCCTTGGAAGCCGCAAGTCGAGGGAAAACGGAGGGAATCTATGCATTGAATTTCTTCGCTCCTGCTGCCCGTTCAGGCAAAATTCTTTCGGGCAAGTCGTTTCTCGTTACGAACACGGGGGTGGTTGAGGGCCCCATTAGTACACGTACTCTCGTAGCTGTCGATAAGCGAGGCTCAGATTGACATTGCATGTACTGTTTTCCTCGTAGCCAGCCGCGTATAATACCCGAGCCATTCAACCAGCCATTCTGGAGCGCGGCTCTTCCTCCCGCGCAAGCAGCGGGGGGCGTGCTGAGCGAAGCATGGGGCGCAAACCCGAGACAGACCGCGCACCGCATTCACTCGGTGTGCGGCGTATAAGCCGCGGCTGTGCACGCCAACAGCGATTCGGCTGACAGACACCTGCCGCGAGGCCGATTCTCGACGCGTCAGGAAAAGAGGCAGCCGTGCGGGGGAGCGTTTCAAAAACGGGAGCGATAAACTGCGCAGTTAGACTCGACTGCGGCGCGCACCCTCGGAAGCTGCCAGGCTGCCGGCAGAGGCGGCGAGAAAATTGCGACGGCCGCGAATCGGGTGGCGGAAAATCGCAAAGAAAATAATGTAGCGTGAAGCGCCGATAACGCCGCCGGCTCCCCGAGGGCGCGCCGCGCAGTTCACGCGGCTTCTTCCGACGGCGCGGGCGACCCCTGGTTTCCGGGCTGCGAGGCACACGGCGCGCCTATGGAGAAGTGCCGCGAGCGGCTGCCGCAAGGGGCTGGGCGTCGCTGATGCGACTCTAGTACAGCGTCGACGATGACAGTTAATGGCGGCGAAGGGAAGGCCGTGTGGCATCGTTAGCGGTGAACCAGAAAACCCGGAACAGGTACACGTGCGCTAATGTGCCGAGTGCGTCCGTTCGTTCCTGTTTCCGGGGCGCGCAGCTACGAAAACCATTGCGTAATTTTCTGAGGCATTTTCTTTCCTCGGGGGAGGCGTCGTATATCTTCCCCCTAAAAAACATTAACGATCATTTTTCTCCGAAGGCTTCGATTATTCTGAACGCACGAGCACGCACACACACGCTCGTTCCAAGAGATTCTATTTGAAGTACTATAGGTGTTTGCATATGCTGATCAACGCACCACTGATACACGAAAAAAGGCTTTATTTTTTTTTTCAATTTGAAAGTTAAGCGTAAGCTCGAGGCTTCGACAATGTAACTTTCCTAATATGCAAAATTCTTAAGAACTACCAGCGAATGATCTTGCGTTATTTCTTTCAAATTTATTTGACTCCCGGGGCACTCTTCAAAGCATGATTCTCTTCCCAGCAAACCAAAAACCTCTCAGAGACGTCTAGCTAGACGTCTCTGAGAGGTTTTTGGTTTGCTGGGTTTGAGCAGTGATGCGCTACAGGGTTAACTTGAAGCCATACGTGAATGCTCCCAAACCAGCACGGTTGCGGCAAAGCAATCGCCTTGATTCTCTGGGAAAGGAACTAAGCCAGTGATAAGGGTATCGCAGCGGCAACGTGTTCGACGTTTGAAAGACGCACATGAAACAGATCACGCCGTCAACACGCAGCTCACGCGATGCCCTGCCCTCTCGATCAACCCCGGGCAACAACGCAACGACATGACAACCCATTTTTGAGATGTAAACTTCCACTTGCGTTTTTGTGTGACGGCTACATCATTTAACTTCCGTTACCTTATTGACAGCACCAAGCGTGCATTGATTATTGGTAAACATACCACTCGTGCTTACAAAAAGGACACGATAAGTTCTAAGTGACTTCTGACCGCACAGGATTACCACGTTATATCAGCGAAAAAGACCCAGTAATTCACTTGTAGAAAATAAAATTCGCCCCCCCCCCCCCAAAAAAAAAAAGAAAACGAAAACTGCCTTCTGAAACCGACAACGAAAAAAGTCCGCCGATTTTTCAAAGAATAAAAACCGAAAACTCCATTTCCTATACTTCCAGCTCACCATGAGCGATCGCAACCTTCGCAACGATGGAAGAATCGCAAGAGCGACGTTGCTGAAAACGCGTTGACCATGTAGAAAACATAGGGGGCAAGACATTCGCTGCGTTGAACGAGCCTATCACCGCAAGGAGGCGTCTTGGCGCGGGCACGAGTCCATTTCGCTGGTTGAGTAGATTTTACCATTTTTATTGCTTTGCCCGACACGTGCAGACAAGGAGCTGAAGCGCCAGAAAAAAAAAAATACAGTGAGGCCCGTATACACTAGAAGCTATCAGCTAGCACATTACACATTTTTGAAGCCTTGATCATTCGCTACACCAGGCTTGCCCGCCTACACAAGTTTATAGTTACATGAATACGGCTCTCATGGACTCATCACTACCCCCCCTCCCACATATGCCTCACCAGAACACGCAGCAGCTCCCCTTCTTTGTGCTTTGTTTTCATTTTCTTTAATACGGTATGCGTAGTCACTGCCTCGGCTCTGGCACTGTGCAGGCTTCCCGACTTGCCGCAGCTTCGCTCAGGCGCCAAGGTGCGGTTGCCACGGCGACAAGGCTCAACTTTGCATATACAGCAGCGGTTTTCCGAGCACGTGGCTCAGTCACTGCTTTATGCAAGAGCGCTTCAGCGCCAACCTCGATAGAGAAGTGCTCCCCCCCCCCCCCCCCCCCCCCCCCCCCCCCCGTCTATAAACCTGCGCGAAACGCATCGTCACCCGGCGTGCCTTGAAGCCAGGATCACAGAGTGGCCGCCGCGCGCTTCGGCTAGATGGATGGGCCGCTCGGTGCCATTGGCCATTCTTCGCCTCCGCAACGGGTTGTCTGCCCTTGCTCTCGCGCACCTCTTCGATTATCTTTATTTCCTTATGTTTTTTTTTTTTCGGGAAACTGTGCGGGCTTCCCGAAACCCTTGGGTCGCTTCAGCGCTATACATGAGCGCGAAGTAGCCGTCCGTCGGCGACGGCGGCCGATCGTGCAGTTCGTGTATACGCACGTATGCAAAGTGAAGAAGGCGACTTCACGGAAATGATGCCTCCCCCCCCCCCCTTTTTCTGACCAAGTATTTTTCATGTCTTTTTTTTTTTCTCGCGCGACGTCTGACTTTTTTTTTTTTTTTGCACTATCTTATCGTAGACGCAAACTACTACGTTTGTGGCAGGCGGTCTGAACTGATTTTATGCGACAGCGTATCAGCTCGTTCAGTCGAAAAGTCGTCGGCGTAGTAGTAGTAGTCGGCACAGCGCGTCGGAAATAATCGGGGGTTGGGTAAAAATTGCCGCAGAATGTTCCGGATAGTTTCATACGATTCAGCGTTTCATGCAGCATCGTGGCAGGGATTCGAACCTGAGACCTCTAATAATCGGGGGCTGCGTAAAAAAAAATCGTATCATGCGCAGTTCGGGTGTCCACCAAGATAAGTGAGACTGTTATTGCGTCATTTCCTTTCCTCAAAAAAAAAAAAAACAATTTTCGATTTGTCCAACGGGCAAGGCGTCGCGCCGAATGGGCAATGGCATTCCGTGAATTCTCTGGCAGAGCTGCAACACGCTGTCGCGTTCCACTCTTTTTAAAGGCGAAGCTTAAACGTCCTCCAATTTTTTATTTATTTTTTGGGCAGGCATACAAAAATGTCCTACGGACGGCTATAAGTAATTGACCCAAATAGCTATAAACCTTTTCTATGGCCGTCTATAGCTGCAGTTTCAGGCGGACGCGGCCCGGGAAAGAAGGTTGGGCCCAGGGCGGGTTCTTAGCGCGGTTAATAACTTGTCTGGTCTTGTCCACACTGCAGTGCACACTGGAAACAAGTTGTGCGAACTGCGAGAGCAGATTCTTTAGTCGACCTTGTTACGAGCACTGACACAGGCTATATCTATCATTTCCTTTCGCAATTTCTCAAGGCAAAAATAGGATTTTCTGAAAAAAATAATAATATGCTAAGTGATAAAGGCAACATGGACTTGTGAAGACAAAGTGGTATAAACTGCAGTCAGGAACGAAGAGCGAAAAAACGACAACTGCGCATTGATTTGTCGTTTGCTTCGTTTCGCAAACCCAGCTATAATCTTAGCAAATGAATGGAGTGAGCGACGTCGAGTGATGCTACTACGAAAGGTTTTGCCTTAATTCCGGCCATCTTAGAACCTTCGCGAAGTACGGTCTGCGTCACCCCTGTGTATAGGGCGCTCGAGCAGCGAACACCACGAAATAAAGAGAGAAATAAAGGAGCAGCCCACTGTTTCCGGGCAAAGTACTCACGCCCATCTTGCTTGCAGGTGGCTCCACTTCCGCGCAACCGTAGGCTGTAAAAGCTAGAAACTACGATGAGGGGTCAATTTTTGTGCTAGTGAGTGCGCTGCTCCAGCGCTCTACGCAAGGGTGACGCAGACCGTGCTACCATCATTACAGCGCAAATGTTTCGCACGCTCCTTATCTGTAAAATACCAGGGCAAAAGATCAAACACGGCCAGCACGACGATAAGCACGGTGTAAAACCGCTTCGTCAACGAGCCGCTGACCACGCTCGAATCGCGCGCTTTGGGCACTGGGGTCGATATGCTTACGCGGCGCTGCCAACTATAGCCTGCCGCCACCTAAAGCAAAACTGCGATTCAACTGCGCTGTGGTAAGAACTTATTTCCCCCACTCGCTCAGGACACGCCTCCCGAACGTTGGCGGCCGCTTTTCGGCAGCATTTAGACGAGCCGTCATTTTAGGCGCAGAGGCGCAGAAAAATTTCGCGGCAGCACCTAGTGTTCGATGTTGTCGAAATTGCGTCAGACGCAGGGGAAGGCAGCGGCAGCGCCTTTTCGCGAACAGTAACAAGTGCCAAGCTTTTCGTAAAGCACACGTGGAGGAATACTGCTGTTAAAGTACGACATCGCTGACGCCCTTGCCGACTTTAATAGACCTACATCAAGGCGTTTTGTACCTCGCGCCTTCTTCTCTCGCGCGCAGTTCGGAGTGAAGTCTCCCCGGTGACGAGTTACACTAATTGCCTACTGGTCCCTTAGAGCTTTCGCCGGTCGCCGGCGGTTGCTATCGTTATCATCGTCGCGGGCTTGCCGCTCGTTTCTGCTGCCTAACAGGCGCCTGCCGTGATACAAGAAGTCGCACTGTCGTGATGCGAGAGGTCTGCTTCCGTTGCTTTCAACGAAAGGCCGTCATAGAGCACCTCATGCAGCACTGCCCAGTCTTCGCTGCGTCACGCGCGCGGCACCGGCGCCCACACGTTCATTGCTACGAACCAACCGAACCAGATCCTTCAGCCACTATCACAAGCCTGTGGGACTCTCTCCGAAAATGCAAGCTCCACCTCATAACATAGTGTGCAGTGAAGTGCATCAATGAGCTGTACTGTAGTGCACCCACAATTGACCCTTATCCCTACCACCCACTACCCTTACCCACACTGTTGGGCTTCGGGCCCTCCTTCAAAAATAAATTAATGCATTCATCTTCATTTGCAGCTTTATTTTGACAGCCTGCATTTCAAGCCTGTTTATTGCCGACGTTATTGCGATCGGTCTGTACGAGTCAGTCATGGTTTCTCTCCTCTACCTTTGTATTTTAAACTTGGTCGGCTGCGCAGCCAATCTTCTGGTACCTGCTTACTCTGAAATACTTGCTCTGTAGCTTTCACGCCTCCTTACTCTCTTGCCCCAGCTCAGTAATCAAATTTATTGGAATTTCATCGGGTGCCATTGCTGTATTAGAATTCCTTCCAATTAGTTCCAATTAGTTCGTCACAGTCCCAGTCTTTTGTCCCCACTCGTTCCACAATGTCCACCAGTAAGTTGTTTGCTGGTCAAAAAGGTTCTGTCCACGCCTCGCATAACTCTATCTGCACTGGCCCTGTTCAGGGTAATCAGTTTATTGGCACTCCTTACGAGTTGTACAAACCTTCCTCATCTATTTTCAGTTTCTTTAGCTTTTCATAAAGATTGGCGAGAATCCTTCGGTCAATGCTCGGCTGTTGGTTTCTCGATTCCCACATTATTTGCCCCTCAGAATTGCCTTCTCTCTGATGGTCATGTTTCTCACATAGGTCTAACAGTGAGCCGTAGTAGTCCACGTGTCCATCGAGTTCCTCAATGTTGGCATTTGTATCCCCTATCAGGATGACCTCTCCATTGTTTTTAAACTCTGCTCTGTCCTGGCTTAAACACCGAATTCAATGCTGTATCAACTCTCACCACCTGTCAACAAAAAACGACTCCTATCCATGTGCTCTTTTCTGCTACTGTGCCATGGATCCATAAATGTTCTTCACAAGTTTCTTTTACCCTCCGCCTACTTTTGTCTCATCGTACAAGTATGCCAGTTCCCTCCTCCTTTCTTGATCCTGCGTTCTAGCATCTTTTCCGGACATAAGTGGTGGTTCTTTCGTATCTCGAAGACATGTCTGTAAAAGCATAAATACCAATTTCCTCTTTGTTCAGCCGCTCTTTGACCTCTTCCCACTTATAATTGCTTCTGCTGCCTTGTACGTTTGTGTAACTAAGCGTGAAGTTGCGACCTTTTCTATTTCCCCTTTTCTCTGCTTGTGTAAAGTTCTTTACCAGTCTTGACTTGCCCTCCTATCCAGTGGAGACTTTGCAGCCCTTAGTACTGTTGTGACTGTACTTCGGACCACGTGGGCCCGAGCAAGCAGCTACCGTGAACAATCACCAAGGTCGACAACCTCGCGACGACCATGGGAAGTGGGATGCTTGGAATGCCCTTTGCGAGCCTCAGCGGATTAGTGTAGCAGGAATTTCAAGGGCCATTGTCAGCCGTAACCCCAGCGAAATTCCTTGAGCGGAGGTGACCACTATAGAGGCGAAGGCCGGGGACCCACACCAAGGCCACGAGCCGCGCCGGTCACGCTGGCGGATAATTGAAGAATTCCGTGGCCCCGACTCGCGTTCTGGGGAAGCAAGTTTATTCACCTGCTGGAGGACTTCGGGAGATTCCTATCCCGCAGCGCTGGATGAGTCAGCATCTCCTCCTCTCATCAACCAGCTGCGAGAGAGTGGAAAAACCCGCACCTGCCCAGCCGTGGGCGGTAACAAGAACGTCCCCTTCGGTCCATCCGATTGGACAGTGTTCGTCGACCATTATTCCCCAGCCAGGGATCTGGGGAAACCGAACGATATTTAACTCGGCCGTGAGTGTGGCCGAGAGAAGCCTGCTAGCTCCAGTCGACTACGGTTGACGAAGACGCTCCCCTTCCACTGAGAGCCATTCTCAGTCCCGCTCTATGTAAATAATGTAAATACAGTTTTTCCTTCACTTCCCCTACTCCCCGTCTCCGGCCCACGTTTCCTTCCTCCTTCGGCAATGCGGCGGTGATCCTGGACCCGATGACTGGTGGGACACGCTTCTAGCATCGACAAATATATCAGTACCTACCCCTTTTTTCTCAACTTCTGGGGACCACCTAAAAAGCCACTGCTCTTCCCGCTAGTTGCCATCCAACTGCCTGCCCGAGCGAATGATGAAAATGGATAATATCGCGTGCGAAAGCCTCCTGAAGCCTGATGTAGCGTACTTCACAGTTTAAGTCTACTACTGCAAAGTTCATTTCCTCAATGTCCGTATACAGTAGAGCCACACAGTGGTGAGAGAAGGAAGAGGGTACTGCGGGCGACTGGATGGCAACATCAGCATGTACTTCGCTTGGTCAACGGCATATGCTTATTCTTCTTGTGGAGACGAAATGCAAAATAAATCAGACGAATGCATTGGTGTCCTAGTGTGCAGACCTAGCCAACTACAAAAATTTCTACACTCTTAGCTGAGAGATAATCAACAGAAGAAACAATGGGTGGTGAAGCTGTGGAGTGGCATGTGCATTGCCATCAAAGTGAAAGTCTGCAGTGCACATTTCACCACCAGGGATTTATTCTCGAATACCATGACTAATCGAAACACAGCGGCTTGGCCTGCTCAGGCAAAATGCAAATTGCTTATGTTCAAGGTGTTTGCTCTCAAGTCACATGCTGAATGGCTCACAATCACAGCATACCAAATAATTCAGCATGAAACAATGTTTTATTTATACTCATCAGGGCATTGCAACAACTCCAGGTTATGACAGAACATCCTACTTCCATTCCTTTCCTTCACGTCCTTAGCTGCAACTTTCCCTCAGAACATGCAGCAAACAAGGCAATAACGGAAACAAAAATTGTAAACAAATGCAATGTTTACTGGGAGGCGGGTGAAAGTGGCTGCCCACAACAAGTCACCTCGCGCGCAATGTGCAGGAGCTACAGATATGCGTAGTAGGTGTGTGGCAACTTCAAAGAACAGCAGCTAATGCCGCTTGCAGGATGATTGACAAGTCTAAACAGCATGACAACCATCTGCAGTGCAATGACTCCATGAAAACTAAACAAACCAACAAATGTAAACTGAACAACACTGTATGACGATCAGCAAGAATAAACACTGCAGCAAAGTTGAGAAAAACAAGATAAAATTTGTGCGCCAAAACTGACAGCCAGTGACTGTAGAGCTCCAGCACCTTTAGTGCAAACTGAAAAACACTGTACGCTCAGCAAGAACAAATGCTGTTATAAACTTGAGAAATACAAGACAGAATTTGTGCGCCAAAACTGACAGCCAGTGACTGATGAGCTCCAGCACCTTTAGTGCAAACTGAACAACACTGTACGCTCAGCAAGAACAAATGCTGTGGCAAACTTGAGAAAAACAAGATAGAATCTGTGCGCCAAAACTGACAGCCAGTTACTGTAGAGCTCCTAGCACCTTTAGTTATGATGCCCTGTACAAGATTTCACGTGAAATGAATATTAGCACTTACTCCTCAGCCCTTTTTGATAAAAGAGCTTTCAGAGAGATTACGTAAATGTAGAGAGTGGGCAACAAATACGGACACATAGTACCTTTACGTACAGTTCAGGTAGATGAAGTATCCAACCGTGATACTTCATGCATGCCAAGCTGTCACAAAATGAGCAACATGATAACCCACACCGGTCAGTATTATTAAAGCATACAGGGCAGTGATGTTTCTGCTCCAGAGCTTCAAATCACAGTTATGATAATATTCCACATACAACAATGAACTGGCATGAAAAGAATGTTAAAGGACCCAGACTGAGTAAAGTCACACCCATATGACACACACGCCCTCAACAGCCAGTAGATTTGATGACCTTCCACATTCCTAAACTCCATCAAACTAAAAGGTGCCATGTCACTACTGCTTGGAAAAACCAAGGTTTACCAATTTTTAGCATTTCTTTCTTTGCACCACTACTGTGTCCTTCCCATGCATGAGTGTGAATAATGTGTCATAGGATCTTTGCAAAACCCCAAAGTCAGCTTCTCTGCACGACAAAAGTTCTTCACAACGGCAGTGGGGCCAGTATTTAGGGAAAAAGATTAGATGTGACATTGATACCATCTACCTTCAAGCATATGTGCATGCTGTTGACATATGTGTTATCTTTTGTCAAAAGTAACCAGGCTGCATGGTTTGCTTCTCACTCGTATAGTGGTGCCCTTAAGGCTTTTCTAAAGATCAAAAGGTCTTGAAAGGTGAGCACAAGGGTTCTCCTCACCTTACGAAATTTAGAGCTTGAAGGGGGGGGGGGGGGGGGGGGGTAACAAGTGCTCCACTATAAGACAGGGAAGCAAACCATGCAGCCTGGTTAGTTTTGGCAAAATAAAGTACCATCAGGGACAAAAGCCCCCAGAACGCATGAGCCATAACTGAAGCCTACAGCTTCGTTAGTTGGTGGCTTGAGACCACACTTGCTGAGGCAAAAGTTGGACTCGTGTGCCACAATGAGTGGTTACAGACTTTTGTCCACAACAGTACTTGCTTCATGCTACAGATCTCAGGGAGGTTTTCCAGTGATCTCAAGTTGGGGACTGAATACAATGCTGACAAATTACAGTGCAACAGGTAGGTCTAAGGGCAGCACATGCATGTCTGTATGGCCCTAGAAGGTGCCAGTGCTACAGCCAAGTTCTGCCTCGAGTTGCCATAGGAGGAAAGCTTTTGCCAAAAAGAGAAGCTGACTATGGAGGGGAAGGTGGGGGGGAGTACTAGGTTCAGCTTGATACTTCCATAGGTTTAGCATTTGCTCAAGGTTACATAAATAAATAAAAAAATAAAAATAAAATAATAATAAAAAATTACACCTTGCTTAACGGCTTAGTGTATTATTCAGCGAAAGCTGATTGGCATTAGCAGCCAAGAGGTCTGGAGTGGCAGGTCTTGTTTGACGTTTCATAGGTGACTGCCCGATTGGGTGTCTCACACGCCCATTTTGGCATCTATGCTCACGTGCAGATTCAGCCTTCTGTTTGTGATCTTCGGTTAGATCGTGTTCCTGACGCACTTTATGGACTCCAGGGCTCGCTTGTCTAGTTCCCAGTTTTTCCCGTTGGTTTTGAGGAAAGGAAAGGGCATAACTGGCTCAGTGGACACCTCAACAGTGTTGCGAGGTGGCAGTGGTGTCCACCCATAAATTGAGGCAATGCGCCTTTCCTCTTCTTGAAACCAATAGAGGGTTTAGACTTCGTTCGTTCTGAGGAAAGGAAAGGCGCATAACTGGCTCCCTGGGTCAGTGGACACCTCAATCGTGCTTTCAGGTACGCGGTAGTGACGTCCACCGAACATGTTACACGGCTGCCATAATACCCCCTTGGTTGCTTCAACTAAATGATTTGTACAATGCTATTACAGCTTTTACTGTAAAATAATAATAATAAAACATATCCTGATACACTTTCTGCGAATGCAATGTGCTTTAGTATGCATGCTCCTACAGACTGAAGGCCTTCAAGAGTACCGACAGAAATTATTCCTGCTACTTTGTCAAAAGACTATCAGAAGTGTTGAACTGAAAATGAAGTCAACTGACAATTCCTTCTAAGGCTTTTGAAGTGCCTGTGTGATATGGGTAAAACATTACTTGTCTTCAAGCCTGATCATGTGATATGCCAGTCCTTAAGCCTCGAAAAACTACTTCCATCAAGGTAGCCACCTGACCTAATGTCAATGAGTAATTACTCCCTTTATTACAAATTTACTCCACCTTTGGGGATTCCCCTAAACATTTGACCAACACTGTTCCCACTTCGAGTTATTGATCAATTCGCTCTCGCCCTACCATAAGCTTGCCGTCCCGGTTAGCTCAGTTGGTAGAGCGACTGCTCCGGTGTGGCGGTGGTCCCGGGTTCGAACCCCGGACCAGGACGAATTTTTCTTTAACTACGAAGCTTCTGAGAAAGCTGTATAGCTTTCCTTTGTAGCCGTATGGCTGCGCTTGGGTGGATGCCAATGAGTAATTACTCCCTTATTACAAGGCCTACCTATGTAAACAAAAATATTCACTATCTTTTTTTTTATGCAATCCCAGGGCTTTTTCACACCAAGAGTCACAATTAGCTGAAACCTATAACAAAGGGGCATTATATGAACAGAAGAGAGAGAGCAAGAAGAAGATACGAAAACTAATCAGAGAAGTCTAACATTAAAGGGACCATGAAAAGAATTAAAAGCCGCTTGTAAATGTTAGAAGTTATGCTCAGAAGCACTGACACCAAGTATGAGTCTTCGGAACTGAGCCGGCAATTTATTATGGCTTTTTAAAAATCGCGTTTTTTAAAATTCGCGGGCCGTTTGGTGTCTTCGTAGAGAGCGATTTTGAAACCAAAACCGGGAAAACAGACGTCACTAGTCCCATGACGTCGGTAGGCCACCACACGCTGTCATTCGCTCGAGCCGCGGCAGCTACGACGTCACGGGCACACTTCCGGTAGCGGTGAAAATCGTCTGCTCGAGGCGCCGCGCGACCCCCTCGGGCAAGCGCGGGCCAGGGTATTGCCTTCACGCATATGTTTTCAATTTACCTCTGCCTCCTCTTTCTGCCGGGAGTTCGGGAGCAAAGAAAGCGCCGAGACCGGAGAGTCGCTGCCGAGGCACGCTGCTCCTCGGGAGTGCGACAACCGGAAGTCGTAAACCGAACGTCAGCGAATGACGTATTCATGGGCGGAGCCCAGTCTCGGAGCTGTTTTCTTTATTTTATCTTGGTGCTCCGCGCGTATGAGTTGAGGGGGGAGAGGAGGAGCGTGATTTTTAATCGTCTATAACTTCGTTGTTATTCATGCTAGCTCGAAAATTCTTTCGCTGGGGTGACGAGTGATGGATTGCCTTTCTTTACGTAATCTCAATTAATTTGTTTCATAGTCCCTTTAAGAGCTCAGCAACATCATACTTTTCCATTTTCAGTCTATACATTTTACAAGAGGTTCAAAAAGGCTGATTTATTGGTTTGGAAGGTATTGTAGTCACTGTAAGTGGCAGGTTCTCAATGTTTAACATGTCTCACATGAACTGTTTAATCCTTTAACTCTTTCCTTACCACACCTATTCAAATCGTTCAATTTGAATGATGGCATTAAATGGCCCATTCTAGGTGATCCGAGCCGCTTCTGAAGAAGTAATGCCATTTGCTATGTTGCAAAAGAACTGTTCTTCAGTTTAAAATTAAATTTTGTCATCAGCTGCAGGAGGGATTATATTTAAAGTACCCTAAACCTGTCAATGCACAGCAATCACAGCACGGATAGGTCCAAGGTGCTGTGCTCGCCTCGCACCAACCGTGCTCAGCAATGGCGTTCTCGCCATTCCGCAGCACCAACACTTGACACTGCAGATGCAACTGACAGTTACATGCGAAAAGATGACGTCCATTTGACTGAATCTAGTTCGGACAGAGATGACTACTCCGCCAAGCCTGGACTATCGACAGGGGCCATCTGCAACTGTTTTTTCCGCTGTTGCCGATATGATTTGCTACTTTCCTAGCTTCTCTGAAGGTACCAGGTCATGTTCTGAATGATTCGCACCACCACCAGCAGTGTAGTGGATCGAGTTTTTTCCAAGACAGCCCGGTGTCGACTTTGACATTGCACTGCGCATGCCATTAATTTTGTTGTACTGATCAGAAAGTTTAGCATTAGGAGGTCTCTAACTCTGAATAGTCGTTTCCGATACAGTAGCGCATAAAATGCACATTCTGAATTTTTATTTCCCCGTTTTCTGATTGTACATGTTTAACTTTTTTTAAGTTGTGTGCGAGTCACTCAGATTTTCCCAAATATTTTTTTTCTTTGTAAGCATTAGTTTTTTTTTCTTTGTGTCAATAAAAAGACAGCTCTATTAGCTACACAGTGATGCGTTGTAATAAAGCAAAATTTTTAAATCAATGGGTGAATAAATTATTTATGCAAACTAACCTGAAATCGCCTGCTTTGCCACAGTAAGGAAAGAGTTAAGGGAGCTTTGTACACAGCTGTGTACACTACGAACTCACAGCTTTGTCTCAGATTGTGCTCTAACTAGCACAAATTTCATTTCAGGCCAATTTAGCATCCTTCACCTTGCTATTAAAGCATTTCTTTATGCCAACTAAGAAAAGCTGCAAGAAATAGTTCAGAAAACAGTGAGCTTGGTAGCTTGTCTTTCGTCATTTTCTTCCCGACAGGTTTTGCCACTTTTTTCCCCCTGGATTTCTAGCGGCATGTGCATCTCCAAAACACAAAATGATCCCACTATTCCTAACAAGTTGCTTGCATGAATCCTGCTCCTTTAATATTACAGTTTCAACTATTCTGAGAGTTTTTAAGACATTTTGTACGCATGTGTAAAAATTTAGGTGTTTTCAGTTTGAAAACTTAACGAATTGGCTTTCTTGAGGCCTGATTATGTTATTTAGGCCAAAAAATATTTGTTTTCAGTCGAAATGATAAATGGCACCTGAAAAAGTTAATTGAACACAGACACAAAGAGAGGCAGGAGAGCTACGAGGTCAGAATAGAGAAATTAAGAATTTCCCCTCTGCAGTCTGCCCTTACAAGTGAGCGATAACTATGACAGTTAAAAAAACCTTCAAAGCACCTCACCTTCAAACCTTAAAAGCAATTCCAGCAGCCCCCTTATGCGTAAGGTGATGACTGTGGTGTGCTTGACACTGTGATGAGTGAAACTTTATACTTAAAACCACAGAAAGCACTCAACACTTCAGGTTAATAAGCATCTACAAAGAAAAAAAAAAGAGGTAAAAACCAGCACAAAGCAACCCAAACTTTCCAAGGAAGCAAAAGTTATACAAAAAATAAAATAAACACCAACGTGACTAGAACCTAGCTACACAAATTAAACTAGTTTCCACCAAACATCAACCAACATTCCAGACAAAACACTGCCTCACAAAACTGGAGGCGCAATGAACAGCGTACTAAGCCATAATGCACTGCATGCCACAAGGGCACAAGATGGATATTTATGTTCTGGGCAAGTTGCTGAAACAGTTTTACAGTATCAGACTTGTCCCTAACTGTCTTAAGGCTGCATTTTTTTTTTTTGCAATGTTAAAGATAGTCGCGCTTGCCATAGTGAGATTTGCTTGCTGCAAGATGAATTTGCCTTTGCTTACTAGTGTATTGTGCTAACAAAAAAATATGCTGAAACAGTGTTGTTTTAAAGACTGGATCTAGAATTTCCTCAATACATAACTTATAAAGTATGGTTGCCACGGTAGCACATCAGAAATGAAAGCTGAAATACATTTGACGAGTGAAGCACATTGGACCCTGATGCACCACTTGCTTTTGTCAGCACAATGCATAGCAAGCGAACGAAGGTTAACTCGTTGCGTAGCAAGTGGCCTTTGCTTCAATGGGCACTGCGATGTTTCCCGTTATAAAGCTGCCTGGAAATTGCCCGGAAAGTAATCAGACACTCTGTCCTCATTTTAATCACAAAGTAAATCTACTCTGACAGTAAAACTGTTCCAGCAAATGGGCCAGGATAAACCGCCATGTGCTTTTGCTCTGGGCAAGAGAGCCGACTATTACAATGCAGCAACTAAAAGCTAAAACTACCACTACAAAATGACACACCTAGCCTTGCCAACAAATCTGTCATTCTACACATTAATGCAGATCTATTTGTTACTAATGACAATGCATTCAGAGGAAAGCCTCTCGCAACTTTGGTACTTCCAAACTCCACTGAGTGTGGCAACAGTGGGACGAATTAGAGGGACCGTTAACCCTTTCTTTTATGAAATTAGTCTAGATCAGCAGATTGCCCTTCGAAGATATCAAACATGAAGATTTCACCAAAAACAGAGCTTTGTTAAGACACAAAGCAGTGCAAACACTACGAACCATGTTTCCTCATTGCACACTTTTCTATACCACAAGACATGTAAATTGCTTCCAAGTAATAGTAACCGGAGTGTGATAAAACAAGATACTTTGTGGCATGGAGCATTTTTCTTTTCTTTTTTTTCCAAATCATGCAAGGGTAACAGAATTCAAAGCCTAGAAATGATGAAAGTTCGGAAAAAGAACACTGCAGTGATGCTGCCAAACGCAGTTGGCGAAGTCATGGCACTGAAGTTAGCGACATAGATCTTGACGTCGCTAATGAAACTGCCATAAGACACACAAATTTCGTTCATTCATTCCTAAGTTCCTGCGCTAAAAAGCAGTTTTCAGCGGCAAACTAACAGGGAGACAACAGCGAGAGGCACTAAAATTCTATTGCACTGAAGAAATGACATGCTAAGAGTTGGGTTTATTGTCCCTTTAGAGTCTGTTTATGATTCTGAAAAATTTACTGAGTCCTACATGACGGGGCCCTGAACCATCCTTTGTATATGGCAAGGTCGCACATTCAACAGGTAGAGTATGCCACAGTGAACACACGGATAAAGTCACATGACCCTTTGTGGCATGTAGCGCCCATAGAGTGCAAAGGCAAGGTCTCCTCCCTTTGTGGCAGCTACTCCATCGCTGCCATTATGCTAACACAGAGGACACCAGTGAGCCAGCACCTACACTAAACTTATTCAACTCTGTCATCGCCAGCCTCGCTTCTCAAAACAATAGGGAGGCTGGGGTTACCATGGGTGACAGTGACTGGACATGGACACAGTCTTGGTACGAGGGCTAATGCACCAGGAGGAAAGAATGCATAAACATGGTACCTTTGGTGAAAAATTCTTTTCGGATAATGGTGCTCTCAAGGTGCACTACCCATGCCAAGGCATTTCTTGCAACAGACAAGGAATACTTCAGGGCCCCTTTAAGATAATAAAAAGGGTATTGGCACTGGTTCAATACAGATATGTTGGTGTATGGCTAAACAGAAATACCAAGTTTAATATTTAAAATGCTTCAGGAAGGGATAACCAACACACTGCGTTTGGAGAGCAACATCAGCAAGAACCTAAACAAACTATTTACACCATTTACACCTATGCTAGTTTATTGCAACATGGCATTTGCTGCTGGGGAACTCCTAGAACAGTCAGCGTCACCCTTGTGTAGTGTACTCGAGCAGTGCGTATCCGGTAACAAAAGCCGAAATTGGAGAGCGGCCCCTGATTTCTGGGCCAAGTGCTCATGTTTACTTTGTTTGCGGGTCTATCTGGCACTACTCTCGCGCAAGTGTTGCTTCTGGTACGTAGCAGTTGCGATGAGATGTGGATTTGTTTGCAGGGAAGCGCTCAGTCCGGGCACTCCACATAAGGGTGATGCAGACTGTACAAACAGAAGTAGCACGTATTTTGAAAGGCAAAAATCTGCAGTATTGGCTATTTTTCTTTTGGCAAGAAAGCATTCTAAGTCCCTGTCTTAACTTCAGAGAAGAATAGGCATTGAACCTTTCAGCACTAACTATTCTAAACACATTTAAGCACTGCAGGTTACTGAACATTTACACTGCTGAAGGAAGCTCAGTACCAGCCGTGCTGCCTTGAATGTCTCCCTTCAATTACAACACCCACTTAAAAACAGAGGCAATGGTTTTACATGTTCACCTCTGCCTGAATGTACCTGTTTTTCAAGAGACCTCGTCAAAATATTCCGTCTTCAAGAAACACAGTCATGTGGGCCTCGCCTGGTGAAATGCGGTAACACACCCAAAACTGGCTTTTCCGGCAGAACATTGATGAGGCTGGATCACTGCATTGTTACTACATCACTGAAGTTAAGTGAAGTTCTGCAAGCTCTCAAACAAGCTGAACATACATGAACAATTTCAATTATTATGAAGGCTATTCCCCAAAAGGTGGCGCAGAATTCCTTCAGAGTAACAAAACTCGAAACGCAGAATTATTGTGCGCTACTGTCCTCAGCAGGACGTCAGTTCTTGTAGCAGTCTCTCAGCAACAGCTTGGCAGACTTGCACTACAATACCTTCGGCTGGTTAGAAGTCCATAACATCAGAGTGGCTGGCCTTTAAACTAAATAAGAACAGTTCTTCACAGCTGAAGAAACCCCTCCAAACATTGAACAATTATGTCTATGGCAGTCTAAAGCCAGTGATTTTACTCCAGGTTCATTCCCATAAAATCACACCATGATGCTTCCCAAGTTTCTTTTCAACAAGCACATTTTTTCTCTGCAAGTGGGATCCATGTGCATGCTTTTGTAAAATGCACTGTTCTGCCAATCTGGGTCACTGGCTAGAAACAAGACACTGTGTTGTTTCACAGCCATGCACAGCATATAGAGTGCTCTATTTTGTTGTAGTATACACTGGACCAAAGGCAACACAAGTGCTTCTAACAATCATGCCCCCTCAGCCCACTAGTGAATAACATAATATTCCTAGATTGCTAAACAGCGCTGACCACAAGTGGTGCTGAATGCAGTGCACAACACTGAATACGAGGCTGGATCCTGACAGAGTGGGCAGCCTGCTCAGGCATAGGCACACTGAACTGTTGAGCTCTGACCACTCAGGTTTGGTGGCGATGCCTTTGAGCTCTTGAGATGCAAGTCCTTAGCTGCACAGTGCAGCTTCTCAATGAAATCGGGCACACCTGATGCTGCCATCCAGCTGTAGATGGGTCCAGGAAATGAAGATCGAGGATCATCGTAGTATGACAGCAGAAAGTCAAAGCCATCCTGAAAACAAAAGGAGCAATGAACACCGTTTGGGCCAAATGGGACATCAAAAGAACAACGAAACATCCTACAAACTGCAATGCCAACTGAACCCAAGATCCACATGACACACATGCTCCATGTCACAAAGCTCCAGTGTACCACAGCCTGTAAAACTCCTAGCTCATTAGCGCATTTTTTTTTATTGTCGACCACCCTTTGCAACTGTTCCGCATCATGATAGCATTTGCTGTGTTAATGAAAATATGATACTACCACTGCCTGGTTTTCTCGTATATGAAAGAAGAGCATATTCATGAGTGTAGCATAAAAAATTGCGCCTCTCCCGTAACCGAGAGTAGAGTAAGCATGAAATGTTTACGGGCCTAACACAGGCTCCATTGCTCGGCTTAAGCAGCTGTGACGGTGGTGGCATTGAAATCCAGGACGATGCAGAAGCGTACGCGGGCACGACGAGATGCAGGCCTGACAAGAATGTACAGGGTGGTCCACTCTAAGTGCGAACACAGCTCCGCGTGGCCGCGCTTCGCGGAGCGCCAGCGGATCCGGCGCGTTCGCGCATCGAAGCAAAGCCGCGCAGGCGCACAGGGGCCCAGGGCAGGAGCTTCGTGTCGTCTGCTACAGCGCTGCGCGCACCTCAAGCGAGGTGCAAGCGAGGTGCGCGCCAGCGCGGTAGCAGACGACACGAAGCTCCTCCCCCGGGCCCCTGTGCGCCTGCGCGGCTTTGCTTCGATGCGCGAAGCCCCTAAGAGATCACGTATGACAACGAAGTGTATCGTGGCATTTATGTGCTTTTCGCACGTGTTATTAGAAATCGGAAATTATAATTCCGTGCATTATCAAATGCACAGCTCAAGTGATATCTTGATGAACATTGAGAAGACACTTGCAGCAGTTATTTTTTGTGACTCGTTTGGAGAGCAACCGGCGCTTGTATGCCGGCCCCGTAGGAGGGCTTAGATAGTCTCGTTGAAACTCGTTAAATCTCGTATGGTGCCCGGATGTTCTCGTTTCAGAGCCCGGATGAGTAGAATTCAGTGCCCGGATGAGTGGGTTTCAGTGCCCGGATGTTGGCTCTCGGTCTCGGCGTGACGTCACCACACTGCCGACAACGGGAGCTAAAAGCATTTCATGGTTTAAAACAAAAATATCACTGAAGCATCACTGGCTGATGATTGCGTGTGTGCTGCCTATGCTGTACTAAGCTTGCCCCATGGTTTCCAGAACATTAGTAATGTCAAGAGGTTTCCGGAACTCAGAGACAGCCCTGTCAGCAAAATGTGTTTAAGGTCCTCTTTAACACTGTATTGTGCTACCTCCCACCGCTGGCAAGTGGTGTGTTACGTCGCTAGCCACCTTTCGAGATCTTCCCCATGGGAAGCCACCTTCCGGTTGTCCATTCCTCTGCTCTCGCCATGGCAGGTGGTGTTTCACTCTGGTACCACCTGTCAACACGTCACCTGTCATACGCCTACACACATCACCTCTCAAAAGAGTGCTATGCCGACGACGACTATGATGCGGAATGCACAAATGGGTGCCTAAGAGCTACGCTCTAAGAAAAAGGGGCACTAACAGCACAGTGGTTACTTTGATCACATCTTACTGCCGCCTAAGCTGACAACCAGCAGTGTATACTTAGTTTTAAAGGAAGCATAGAAAAATGGCGTCTTGCATGCTTCTTAAAAAACAGGGCTTCAGAGCATTTAGAAAAGGCTCTTGGCCCACCTTGATAATGAGAGCACTATTATGCCAGAAATGTGCAAGGTATACATGGTGACAGTCATATACAGCATAGACTGCCATTACCTGATGAGAGTTTTTGCAAGTTGAAAGGCTCTTTATAAGACTTGCATTGCATTTGTTCACACACTTCACTGGTCTAAATTTTGCTTTTAGGACACAGTGGAGTTGTAGAGTAGAGCAACAGGCTTTCCTGATTCTGGCATATGATGTGTGTAAGGACATTCAGGCATGTTACCAAAACTTTGAAGGCAGCATAAAGTATAGCACTGCATGCCATGCAACACAAACGATTGCTGCCTCAGCAATGAAAAGAAACTCATACTCGAGTACTTGAGGAAGAAGAAAATGCACCACACACTAAATTCGGAATACGGCGTTTTAATGTAGAGCATGTGGAATTCATGTACACCATGCAAAGACCGTATGTGTTCGGAACCTTTGCGTCTACTGCTATATTAGAACAAAGCAGAGCTATTGTCCTTGTCCTCAGATACACATTAATGCAAGAGCCCAAATGAATGGACATTAGAATAGTCAAACTAGAGAACAGTTAATTTGTCCAACCATTAAACTATGTCCAAATGTCCTAAAAGAAATTTCCAAATGTTCAAGTCTATGGGCATTTGCCAACAGACAAGCATGAACGACAAGATCAGAAAATAAATGTCAACAATGACATCAACTGGAACAACCATAACATTCTGCATTCAAGTAAAACTAAACAGACTTTCACATAGTTTTAGCCCACTGTTGACAATTCAGTTTCATGAGGGAGGAAAAGGCCTACCAACTGTCGCACTCTGTGGAAACTTCAACTGCCCCGTGAGGGAAGAAGTGGAGGAGGGAGTGAAAGGATGGAGAGAGGAAGAGGTGCCATAGTGGAGGGCTCCGGATTAATTTTGACCACCCACATGTCTTTAACGTGCACTGACACCACACAGCACATGGGTAATGCCCCTGAAGTTAGTGGTAACTTTCTGTGGCTGCGCGGTGGAAGTTACAAGCACAATGCGCTGGTTTTCACAAGCATGTTGATCTCATGTGCTCACGAGCCAAGACACAGGCGTGTAAGACGCGTAACACACAGGCGATTCCACAACAAACTGCGGATCTTAGCAAATTTCTTACTCGATTGTGTGCAAGCAGCCAGATTCTTCTTTTTTTTTTTTTGCAGATAGTATTGCATTTGTAGACAGCAGTAGGAATAATAGAATGACAGGACTGCAAGTAATTTAATTGTCAGAATTCTCTTGAAACATAGAATCTGGTAACACATGAAGTTCTGCTGGAGCCTCGACATGCTTCCTCCCCATCTGCCCAAGCAAACTAACACATCATGCGCTGCAGTTCTTATACAGGGTGTTTCACCTAAGACTTTCTGCAATTTTTAAAAATAAGGTATTTGAATTAGATGCGCGCTTTTTCTTTCATAGCATTGTCAGTGGTGTAGTACATCATAATGCAGCTAAGACGTGCTAACTAGCAGGCTTGTTAACTAATATTTAATAGTTAACTTTTAAACTATTACCGTTGGGCTCCTTAATTATTGAGAGGCATGTAGACCACCGTAAGTAATACCCATATCAGTTTTTAGAATTTCGAAAACGCGGTTACCCTTGGCGCTGTGGCCCAACAAATTTCACCTACATCGCGCCAAAATACATGCGGTTTGAGAAGCTTGCAGGCAAAGCAACCTCTCCAGTGAACCTAACTCGTCGAGATAGCCAAAATTTGTTGGGCCACAGCGCCGAGGATAATTGCGTTCTCGAAATTCTAAAAATGGATATGGACATTACTTACGGTGGGCTACATGCCTCTCAGTAATTAAGGAGCCCAACTGTAATAGTTTAAAAGTTAACTATTAAATATTGGTTAACAAGCCTGCTAGTTAGCACGTCTTAGCTGCATTATGATGTACTACACCACTGACAATGCTATGCCAGAAAAAGCGCGTATCTAATTCAAATAGCTTATTTTTAAAAATTGCAGAAAGTCTTAGGTGAAACACCCTGTAGAAGCCCGCATGCTTCTATGGGATGTCAAGTTACTGGCTCCTCTCAAAACCAATATTACCATATCTGCACAAATATAGTGCGAGTTCTTTTTTTTAATATCATCTGCTTCAGACAGCACTTTGTGTTATACTTGAAAGCAAACTACGAATATAGCAATAATTTTTTTCCGCCGTTCTTCGAGATACACATAACGATCTCACGTGCTAGGCTCATGAGCTGCAAGGAAAATTCAACTTCTTAATGACCTTGGGCCATCAAAGAGAAGTGTGCGGTTGCTTCTGCGTGAAAAGCCACATGCATTAACTCACTGAAGGCTTTTCACAGAATATTGCAGACTATCTTATTTCACATTGCAGAGTTTATAATTTTCTGCCGCAGAAAATTAGGGGCCTTACACATGGGCACCTGTCTCCACTACAGCGCCTTTTTTATCTGCCTTCTTCCTACCCCTCCGTCCCAGACTCCACATTGCTTGCTCGCTGATCATATTTTGACTGTTCGAGGAAAGATATGGACAGTATCATTAGTTTAAGCCTTATATGGCACTTCAAATTATGCCTTCACCTGCTCACAATCTTGGAGTACGGTAGCACTCCCCCAAATGAAAGACGAGTGCCTTTTCACTCAAGAGACAGACAGGACTCAATGGGCACAAAGCACAAAGTTGTGTTTGTAGGCTTGCAAGTCCCTTCATGTGGTGGGTGCAATGCAAGACAGCGAAGAGAGCGTGTGCCAGCAATTCTTCCCAGTGTGACCTCTTCCTTACTGTGCACATGATGCCGTGGGTAAGCGATCTGAAAATTTTGTACTGCTGGGGACAAAAGCCTCTAGAACGAGCACTTATAGGCGAAAATCGCAATGTAAACCAACAATCGCCTGATTTAATCTTTAGCACACGAGAGAACTCGAGTCCAACTTTCACGACCACAAGTATGGTTTAAAACTTTTTGCCGATAAAAAAAGCTATGCACTTTGGTTCCCCTTCATGTGTCCTAAGGACTTTAGTCCCCGATTGCGCTTACATTACTGAATAACTGATACCATTGCACAACAAAAAGGTAATGTTTCCGAATGTGTCTTTAGCCTTACTTGGTGCATGCCTCTTTGTATTGTTATGCAGTTCTGTTTTTATGTGCTGCATCTGATGGGTCAGAACGACTCGATAGTGAGCAAGAGTAAATAGTAGATGCAAACACAAATGCATGCACAAGGAACATTTTGTTGACAGTCAGTACTGAATATTCGTTACTTTGGTGCTTTGGGTCTTTGCAACACACCACCAAGATATTTTACCAAATGCACTAGCAGATTTTTGATTATGATCATGTCAAGGAGGGCCACGCCCCCTTTTCACCCTTAGAAACCATTCACTATCAACTAGGAACAAAAAGAAAACAGAAAAAGAGGAACTGCAAGCTTTGCTATAAAAAAAAAAAGGACAGAACTCAGAACAAGCGTAATGTGCAGCAGGTTCCATATCTACCTCCACTTCCTGTCCTCACATGACTGCTTTCTCTAGTGATCCTGTTCTTTAACTTGAAAGGCCATGGAAAGTGCACTGTAGTAGTATGTATGCAGCTGAAAAATCACAAGAATGGTAGCCAAGAACGCATGCAACGTTTTGTGTATATTTCAATTTTTTGTAAAGTTTTGCACACACAACTCTGGCTTTTTTTTTTTCCGTTCAGAAGTGTAACCAATAAGCTACACTTTGACGTTATTACAATGCACAGTGCATTTAGCACTTCTTGAAGAAATAATTTTTATTTCAAAACACTCAAAATTCGTAATTTTTTTGTGGTAGCGAAAGAGTTAGTAAATCATCTGCTTCAGAAAGCACCTTATATTATATCTCGAATCAAGCTACGAATAGAGTGTGAATTTTACTTTCACTGTTCTTTGAGATAACCTCAACAAGCTCACCCACCAGGCTTGTGAGCTGCGAAAAAAAAGCAAACTTCTTGACAACCTTGGGCCACTGAGGCGAAGCATGCTGTATGCGCTGGCGGGAGAGAGTTAAATACAAACATAGAAAGAAGCTGGCGCTGGCCGTTAAGAAAGAAGAAAAGGCAGTGAAAAAGCCGTGAGCAGTAGGGAAGGGCAAAAAAAAAAAATTAATCAGTGAATAGGCACAGAATTGCACAGCACAAAACACGAAGCAGCGAGAAAACAAGTGTCAGCATGACGGCCGCTGCCGCTGGAAAGGACACATCCTGCGGAATATAGCACATTCTTTGCTCTCAATTCGTGGAATTGAAAATTTTTCCCCATAGAAAATTATGGGCCTTATTATGCACCTCAACAAATTACTAGGTTGCAATAAATAAAAGCTTACTTTTCATATAAATTTTAGCACGATCCAAAGCATGGCATGAATGGTGATAAATTTTTCGACAATATAATGAAAAGTGCGACTCACTATATTTTTTTGGTCTTTCTAATTCTGTAACTGTTGCAAGTATCTGGAAACGTCCCTATGCATAAATTGTTTGATATCAAAAATGTTCTGTCATTTTCTGCCCAACTAGTGCGCAGTGGGAGGCACACTCCTGATATATTTCAGTTCACAAAAATATTAACTGTTCACAGGGGCTACATAAAGCATATTCAAATACAGAACAGCCAGAAAGTAGTCTACCTCTATTACAAGGAAGTTGCCCGCAAAGAGGTTAAACTGCATCACTGGTGGGTCAGATGAAGTATGAGCTGGAGTAATCAGGCTAGAGAAGTGAAACAAAGGCAAAACTGCAAATACATGGCCTTCACGAGCTTTGGTGTCAGATTGATTTAATCTTTCTGGTTCTTGTAAGACAGTGCTCAGACGATGCAACCAATGTTTACACCACACCATTATACCACACCAGAATACACGGAGTGTTTTCTGCGTGCAAACATGCACCACGCTAACTGCACCAATGCTGACAGGACTCAGCTGATGGGTACTTGCACTGCATGTCTACACAGCAAAATAAATCATGACAAGGATGTGCTGTTACAAGAGCAAGATTAGTTAGAGTGATCAAAGGCCTCAGCTGGTTGCTACTTGTGCCAACACTAAAAGCAGTCTTTGATGGTAACACTAGACAAGACCCACGTGTGTGTGGGTTGCTGACAAGCTTAAAAAATTACTGGTATTAAAGCGCGAAAGCTATGTGAGGGCTACAATTTAAGCCACAGTGGAGACCTCCAGATTATTTTGATCAACTGGGGTACCTTCACATCGATTAACATGCAAGTATACAGGAGCATTTATATTTTGATTCGACAAGAATGCAGACCGATTCTGTCAAATGACAACTCTAATCAAGAAAATATTTTGAAGTCAGAAAAATAAAAGCATGACCTTGACTGGAAGAAAGAAAATACTTTAGCCTACGTATCTCGTGAGCAGGAAAAAGATGAGAGAAAGCATTCAAGGTTTCCGGTGTTCTCGAGCCCCTTATGCTAGGTGTATGTCAATGCTCATTAGCACATATTCTACCATGACTGTTCAATCAAGGCTTTGAAGGCATTTTTAAGGTACCTTTTGAGTAATACAGGGCTTAACACTGTTGCTAACTTGTCTCTGTCTGAAGACCAGTACTTGTCTCTAGCTCCAAAAAACTTACCTGATCTCTATGTTAGCACAGCATGGGCCAAGACAGAGAAAACAAAACAAACACCTACTGGCCATGGTTAATGTGATTATGTGTTTTTAGCACAAATGCACTCACCTCATCTATGTTGCTATGAGGCCTGATCACCATGTGCGATGTGTACTTGGTCACTCGGACACACTCGTTGATGGGAGGGCATGCTGGATGGTCAGTTGACCGCGACATGAGCACCATCACGTTCCGTTGGTCATCGACGAATGCTCTTCGTATGTACACATAGTCCCGCTTGTACATAGGAAACTGGAAAGTAAAAAAAAAAAAGTGCATTAAAATGTTACCACGAAAAACAAATAAACAAACAAAGAAACAAGCAAACATTCTGCTGTAAACATAAAAGTAATCAATATTAACCATTTTCTTAAGTCCCAAAGCAACAATTTTCATATGAGGAAATGCTTTGAATAATTTTTATCATGTGGGGTTCACAAGCATGTAATTCAAGTATGTACCGTCAGCGTTAAATGAAATAATGCAAACAAGACAGTTGAGTTGGCACAAGCAAGAGGAGATTTTAGTGGAGGGAGACTGAATACTAGTGACCTTGATTTTCCTTTCTACGGTGTGAAGACCGCTGGATCGAAATATTAATGAACCCCAGCTGTATTTCTCCTCCAGCACTCAATATACAGTCAAATCTTAATATAACGAACACAGATATTGCGAATTATTGGCTATATCGAACTCTTTGTAAATATTTTTGACTCACTCATGCAATTTCTTCTTTATATATCGAACGCGATTGGCCATGAAATCGGTATATTGAACCCTCCAGCGCCAATCTGTGCCCATTCGGATGGCAGGCGGCAGGCTTCGCCGCAATGCTTAAGTGACTAGTGGTGATGCGGCACGCGTTCGCGCCAAGGTTTGCGCTTTCATCTCGCACTCGCCAACAGCGGCGTGTAGGGTTGCAGCCCGGCAGTCAGCAAGCGTTCACGCCTCTGGTGTCCGTCGACAGCGCCATGGAAGCAGCACCGGTGGTTGTAAGCTTGCAGTAACAATCCTGCGCTCATGTCGGCTGTCGCGGAGGTGGTGAAAACGGCAACAGCTTTCGCTCTGACGTACCGCTTTCCACGCGACACGGTTGTGCTGCGGAGAAGCCACAGTAGCCGGCGCTTAACCTGCGCTTGCTGTGCTGTGCGGTGGAGCCAACCTAACTGGCGCTCGGTTTTTTGTGGTCTTCGGAATAGCCGCGAACGCCTTCGACACGTCACCAAAACCTGAGAAAACATCTCTCCATTTCTCTAGTTATCGTCAGAATTGCTGTCCCTTCAATGACTAAATTGCGCCGCTGTTGTGCACGTTTGTGACGAAATTTTATATTACGAATTTTGGCTATAGCGAACTGTTTTAAAATTTTTTACTTGCTCACTGTAACGAGGTTTCACTGTATTTCCGTTTTGTGTTTACATTACAATTATTATGTTTGCACTTCATATGGCGCTGATAGTACATGAGCACTTTTATGTTCTGCCCACACTGCAATGTGGCCAGCATGAGTGGGCACTGAATGCTCAATGACAGAATGCCATAGCCATTGAGCTACCACAGCGAGCGAATAAAAAGTTGAAACCCACAATTCAGCCCTCATACACCACAAAAATTTTCAGCAATAAAAACCAAAACAGGTGCCCACTACTGAACTTCTATCACTACAGAACCACCCAGAACTAGCCCATCAAGGTTTCTGTGAAAGTATCGGGGACGCCATCACCGCGAAAGGGCAGCAAACACCCACTAATTTATTGAAAACATAATTTTTTCAACAACAACAAAAAAGGTTTCTAAAATGGAATGGCAGCAGCCACAGGAATCAAACAGGTGATGTATAAAATTTGATAAGTACTTTCACAAATATGACGCCACATGCCCTCAATCAGTAAAGGGGCCCGCCCGGTGAAACAAATAAATCATGTCGTTTTTATTCCTTTTATGCATTGCACAGAATATGGCGATGCCGTATTACCTAGGTAGCATGCCAAAATCACAATATATAGTATTTTGTTCCGTTCAGGACATATTAATTTTGGTCCGGCAGTGTCAAAATATAGCAGCGATTTTTGCCAGCCGATGTGGCAACCAAACTGGGTGCTGCTTTTTTGATGTGTTGGACATCCAATTTAAGCCTAGAGGGACACCGAGGACAAACTGAAGTCAGCCTGTATCGATAAAGTGGCGCTTTCCAATGACGGTGACATTACCTGAACTGAAAACTGAGCTCTTATAAGCGAGAAAAGGTCAAGAAATCAAGCACACGTTTCACCATCACAGGCCGATTTCATAAGTGAACTATGGGGCGTTGACATAAGATTTTTGGGCACACATCCCAGAAGCTATGCTACATCGCCATTCACTCCAAAATAGCAATCGCAGAGTCCTTTCCAATGTAGATGTCACGAGTTTGAATCGAGTGGTGAGAGAATTTTTAAATGCAATTTTCTCAGCAACAAATGAGTCTTTTTCTGCAAGACATGTATCTAATACATGTATAACTACCAACATAATTAGAGAAAGCCATACAAGTGATTTTTTTTTACTAAGAACATAACTTAGGCGGAGTTGTCTTCAGTGTCTAACTCCTTTAGACTCGACAAATGAATCCAAAACATAATGCCTCTGAGTACTGCGAGATTTTCACACAGGGAAAAAAAAAATTACTGAAGCACTACAATTGAATACACACTGATAGGATAACACAAGGGGTCCCACTTTCCATTTCACTTCAAACTACCTAAAAGGCAAATGAATGCTGCTGTTAATACTGCAAAGCAGGAAGTTGAGGTGGGGGGGAGGGGGGTAAAAAAGATTGGTTGTATACTATGACTGTCCAAAAGTGAGGAAAGAAATGAAGAGAAGACAGAGAATGGAGAGAAAGGAGTAGCTTTCCAATCCTACCACCACCAAAAGGATTACAAACAGGCATCGACTGGGAAGCCAGGAGCCCTGCTGCATGTCCCAATGTCGATGTATCCCATCGGCGATGTGTCCCAACGTCGATGTATCCCAACGCCAATCTGTCCCATCAGCGGTGCGTGCATGTGGAACGACAACACCATCATAATGTGTGGCTGCAGGCTGTCCTGGCAAAGCAATAATGACATGCTAGCTTCTGCTGCATGTGCGCAAAGAAAGGAAAAGACCCGGATGTGCCCATGTTTTTGTCCTGCGCCCCGTTTCTTCTGCGTGGTTTACTCATTCTTCGATTTCTATTATCGAAAGTTGATAAGGCAGACACTTGAAAGAAACGTCGCCGGCTCATGGCCATGCGATCAGCACAAAGTTATCCAGAGTCACCACAGAGTACGGGCAGAGCCCGATGGGTCTTGGTCTAATAAAAGCACCCGTATTCTTTTTTTTGCACTGGTCTCTGGAACACATGAGGAATCCTCTGAAGCAGAATAATTGACAGTGAAGAAAATGTCAAAGTGCCCCTTTAAGATGTTGCTTTCGGCCTTTCCTGAACCAGCTCCTCTTTTGTCAGTTAGAAGGTCAGTGCACAATGTTTGCTCTTAAGGCTGCTCACAATTTGCACACTCTTGAAAAAGCTACTGCTGTGGTTTGAGGGCAGCATGCATCTCACTACACCTTGAAACCCACCAACATTCTCGCATGGTTGAAAGAACGTTGGCGTGTACAAACTAGCCTTATTCTGCTCCTGGATTTATGTTGTACCTCTTGATGTTGCACAGTCTGTTTTTTCACAATCTTATGCAATGACAACACGCAATCAGCCACTTGCTGCAGTAATCGCTAATTGCTTTTCGGTAGTGCTAAAACTCCCTATCATCAGGTCTCACAGTAAATATACTCCAGGATCATGGCACACAGCTGTACCTCACCCATCTTTTAGTGAATTGCAAGCATTACTGCAATAAAAGCTCAAGACAAATGCAACAAAAGCCTAGGAGTGCCATAGGTGACATAGTTTGCAATTTCCTAAAAAGCGCACAAAGCTTTTAGTTTCCGCTGTTAATCTCTTATAAGCCTGGTGAATGCAGAGCAGTGTGTGAGATAATATCTTTTTTACCATGCTTGCTGACAGCACTATTTGAAACAGTCAATGGTACAAGAGTTGCCTACCAAGCAAAAAAGATACTATCAGCCTTAAAATTTTATGGGATGCGTGTTCTCAGAAAAAAAAGTTCGGCAGTGTTTAACCATGGTTATACCCAAAGGCTGAGCGACAGCATTTTGGCAATGGCCCGGGCCAAATTTGGAGGTCACCATCATGTCGAGCATGCTCAATTATGGTTGGGTATTCGTTATGGTCCAAATCGGCCAAGGTCAAACTTCGGGGTGGCCGGGCCAAATTTTGGAAATGACCTGGGCCAGTTTTGGAGGTCACCATCATGTCAGGCACACTCAGTTATGGATTGGACATCGCTTTTCGTCCAAATTGGGCAAGGTCAAATTTTGGGGGTGGGTCTAATTTTGGTTGGGTAATCAGTGCGAAAGCACGGATTTGTGCTTTGCACACGACGACGATGAGCGGCCAGTGCCGCCGGACAGAGCAGATGGAAGTTCATGAAGACGATGCTCTGCAATGCACAGAGCGAGAGTGTGGTGCAGTTTAACACAAGGTGTGTTCGGCTGTGGCGATAGCCTAGTGATCTCGTGCAACGTCCTGTGAAGCTGATTTGTTCGCGCCGCCACGGGTTCGATTCCCAGTCATAAATTGATTTCCTTTTCTTTCTCTTTTTTCTATCTAGGCACATTCTGTCTAGGCTGAAGGTCATTCGTTCGTAGCGGACAGGTCATGTGTTGAGCGGGGTTGGCGCATAGAGCAGAGCTATCACTCTAAAAATTAATGCTGCCCTGCTTTGTGACCCAGTCACCTGGTAATTTAACCTGTTGATGGAACATGCTCGTTTCCACACACTTTCAGACATTTCATGTGATTGGCTGACATCACTGTGCTGAAATAAATTTTTCCCGTGCACCTGCATCCCGCAAAATTTTATGTCTGATAGTACCTATGTCATGTGCTGCAAGTTTGACATCCATCATCCACCAATGCCTTACAATGAAACACAATTCTTTCTAAGATTTTTATAGATGGCTTACCTTAATGCCCAATGTATCAAGTATGATACATTTCATATACTTCCGTAACTTTTTTCTTGCCTGAATTTTTCACCTCCAAACAATTCCGCACTGCCATGCTAATATACCGTATGCATTGTGCATTCTATGTGCTGAAAGTGCATCACACACACCAGTATAGATCCTTCCTTCACATTTCAGTGTGAATGCATTTTCTTTTGTAGAATGTTCCACTGCGGCCACAGGTGACCTATAAATGTACTGGCATCATGTTCTGTGCATGCAGAACAGCTGTTATGCTTTGTGGAGGCTCTATGGATAGGGTGAGATGGCCACCTGAGTCAACTTTTGCCTTAGAGCCATTAAACTATGCACATTAAAAATTTAATAATGGACACAGAAAAGCATAATAAGTGCTCACTTTATAAAAAAAGAAATGGAGGTATATTTTGTGTTTTTAGAACAAAATTTTTGCTTTAGACTTTTGCCACAAGAGGACCAGTAAAGAGCGAAGTATCAAGTTGCAGGCAAATGGTGCGAGTGGCACAAACTGCAGGTTGTAGATAAGACCATGTGCATAAAGAGAGCGAAAAAGAAAAAAAAAACCTACCATATTTACTTGCATAGTAGGCACACTTTTTTTTTCAGAAAATCCGGCTCAAAGTTCGGGGTGCGCCTATTACGCGAGGTAAAATTTCCAAAAATTTTTCGACTCACAAAATTGAACATACCGTATAAACGCACATGTATAAGGGCAGCACCACTGTAAGTTTCCCCAAAGGAAATATTAAAAAAAAAAAAGATCCATGTAAGGGCTGCACCCAAACTTTCCACGACCCACGCGGGAATAGCCTTCGAAATGCATGTGCCGTGGCCTCTGCGATCAGCTTCGGCTGCCAGTAACCGTGTGCTTGATCGCGGAAGCCACGCATGCGCACAGGAGCTTCCAGGTACCCCGCCCACAGGTAGCGCCAGAGGAGGCCGCGGGGCATCATCATCATCAACCCCCCCACTATTCATCTCACCAGCTCCAGCTTTTTGTGGCTGTCAAAGGCACGGGAGTTGTGGTAGCGTGTTAGTTCACCATAGTTGTGGCTTTCGTAGGCTGTCGCTGAGCGTTGCAATTTTAGCACGACGGGCAAGCACCTTAATAGCGACACGGCTGGGGGATTTGCTCTCGAACACGGCAAGCGTGTGGTAGTTGCGACTGCGGTGTGCCTAAATTTCCGTATGCGACTCCAAGTACCGAGGTTTTCATTGGCCTAAGTCAGGAAGGTTTCCAGCTGGAGATGAAGCTTTCCAAACAGACATGTAAAGTGAGCATCCCTGAAAACTGTGTGAGGAATTCAGCATGCACGGCTGTTCCACGCGATGTTGCTGTACGTGCTGTGGGTCCACAGCAGCTGCGATGGCAGCAAAACTAGCGAGGACTAGTAGTCAATTCAGCAAAAACTTCATTAAAATAAGTTTGGGTTGTGGAATGTGTGTTTTCCTTTTATCTGAGATTGGGGGGAGGAAGGTCTACTTGAAATCATGTAAATACAGTATTGATCACAGTGCCAAGTTCGGGGTGCGCCTGTTATAAGCGGAAATAAAAAAATCTGATTTTTTGTGACCAAACGGGGTGCACCTATTATTTATTTTTATTTTTTTTTATTTATTCGATACTGTCAATCCCATCAGGGGTCGTAACAGGGAGGGCATTCAAAAGTACAGAGGCACACAAAAAAGATAGCAATGGTAATTAATTCAAAGTACATAAAAAATATGACACAAGATTATACATTAGAAGATACGTATAACAAATAAATCAGAATGAGGAGCATGTGACATGATTTTGGCGGACAATAATACCACAAGTGAAATCACAAACGGAAGGAATAACTTCGTAATGACATATATGAACTCAATAAATACTAAGATATAAATAGTTGATTTTCCACACGTGTGCTAAAGGAATTCAATGATGGATTACTAACAATGGATGTGTTCAAGGTGTTCCATTCGCATATAGCACAAGGGAAGTATGAATATTTGAAAGTGCTAGTACGGAATGAAAACTCGTTTAGAGTGTGTATGTGTTTGTTACGTGTTTGTCGCGTTTGTGATTGTGATATGTATCTTGAAGTGTCGACTTTTAATTGATTGTGTACGAGTTGGCACATGGTTTTAAGGCGCGCTAATTTTGCTCTGTTTTGAAGGGTTAGTAGTCCTGCTTGTTTGAGTAGGTCTGTTGGTGAGTCTGTCAACCTGTGTTTATTAAAAATACATCTGACCGCCTTCCTTTGCACTGCTTCTATTTGTTTAGTAAGCTTGTTAGTGAAAGGAAACCAAACAACATTAGCATACTCTAGAATTGGTCTGACATATGTGTTATACGCGAGAAGCTTTGTTTCTGATGGTGCCAGTTTGAGGCGTCTGTTAATGAAAAATAACTGTTTTAAGGCGGTTGATGTGACATTGTTAACATGAGAATCCCATCTGAGGTCAGAGGTCAGTGTTATGCCTAAATATTTATATTCGGACACCGAATCAAGAGGAATGTTGTTTAATGTGTACTGAAAATTTGATTGGTGTATCTTTCTGGTTACGGATAAAGCAACTGATTTTTTAACATTAACCCTTTCACTGTCACGGACGTACCGGTACGTTTTCGCGCTTCCCCCCCACAGTGTCACTGACGTACCGGTACGTTCTCTATCGTGCGTTCAAAATTTCGCGCTTGAGCACAAGGCTGACGCTCCTGGACTAGCTGCGCCATCTGTTGAATCTTTCTACAAGTTCGTATTCTCGCCCCTTACTGTTTTGGTACGTGTATTGGAGAGTACAGAGTACGGAGCGACTGCCATCCCACCCCTCTCTCTTTGCTGAATGGCACGGTTGCTCCGCGTTCGCCATGACGCGCGCGCGTGTGGTTATGGGTCCAAGGGTTGTTCTGCCATCTGCCGCTGTTTTGCAGGTTTTTATTTTTCTTCTGTCGGGGTGTGAGCTCGCTTCAAGTTCAAGGGCGCGCGTCCGAGAGTCAAAGAGACTGACACATGACTCCATCGCTGCTTTCGCTCTCTGGTCGCACCCTCGCTTGCGGCTGGCAGCAGCAAAAGCAAAGCCCCTCAACTTTGTTTTAGCCTTTTTCCATCTCCCTCTCTCATCTTTATTACACAGCGTCCCATTTCTCTCGGTTTTGCGGGCCACTGAAAGCACATCCCCGCTGCGCCCAGTTACTTTCGGATATGGCTGACCGCGCGAGACCACCTTCCTCTGCGCATTGGAGCGGTGGCTCTTCAGATTCTAAATACCAGCCGAGCTCGGATTCGGACTCTGACAACGTCTCATCCGAGGAAGAGGCGAGTTCCGCATCGTCAGATTCTGAGGCTGAAACGGCGGGACCATCATCCCGGAAGTGTGCGACACTGGGGGTGCGTCACGGGCAGAAACACCCGACAGCGAAAGGGTTAATAGTCATCTGCCATTCTTCACACCACTTGGTCACTGCTGTTAAAGCGTTATTTAAAGCTATATGGTCATTGACGCAGTTAATTTCCTGGTAAAGTACACAGTCATCGGCAAAGAGTTTAATATTGTGAGAAATACTAGTAGGTAAGTCGTTTATAAAAATTAAAAATAATACTGGGCCAAGAACACTTCCTTGTGGCACGCCGGATGTAACATTAGTTGTTTCGGACTTAGCATTGTTAATTTCGACGAATTGAGTACGGTCAGTCAAATAATCAACGATCCAATCTACTATAGGGCCAGCTCCAAGGGTTGCATTAAGTTTCATAATAAGTTTAGAATGTGATACGCGGTCGAAAGCTTTCGAAAAGTCTAAGAAAATGAGATCAATTTGTTTCTGTTGATCAATAGCGAAGGATATGTCATGTGTAAGATCGATTAGTTGCGTGACTGTAGAAACTCCTTTCCGAAAGCTGTGCTGAAAAGGTGTTAAAATTTGATTTTCCTCTAAGTAGGTTGTTATGTGCTTTAAGATAATGTGCTCTAGTAAATTGCATACAGTGCTTGTTAGTGAAATTGGTCTGAAATTTGAGGGATCTGATATGCTTCCTGTTTTGTGTATAGGTGTCACTTTAGCTAGTTTCCATTCTTTAGGAATGGTGTGCGATGACAATGACTTGTTAAAAAGTATTACTAAATATTTTGCTACCCATTCGGCATATCTACGCAAGAAAATGTTAGAGATTCCATCAGGTCCTGATCCTTTCTTTGTGTCCAAGTTTAATAAGAGGTTTAAGACTCCTGCTTCTGTTACAGTAAGGGGTTCTAAATTATTTCCTGAACAAAAACTAATACGAGGCTTAATTCCGTTGTCTGTAGTGAAAATAGAAGTAAAGTAGTTATTCAGCGTGGTTGCAATATTTCTGTTTTCCTCTGTAGAAGCTTGGTTATCTTTTCGTGATTTAGGGTTCAGGTGACGCCAGAACTTTTGGGGAGCATCTTTTAAGAAACGAGTCAGCGTGTTAGTAAAGTAAAATGTTTTAGCTGATTTTATTTTGGTTTTTAAATCAGTGATGGCCGAGTTTATTTTTTCAATTGTATTTGGTGATGGATGGCATTTCTGCACTTTTTTCAGCCGTCGAACTTTTTGCTTCGCATGAATTACGGTTCGAGTTATCCATGGATTACGTTTGCGTATTCTCTTAGTCTTGGTAGGCACATAATTAGTAACGCAATATGACACAACGTTTTTGAATCTCTGCCACAATGTTTCTATGTCAGTATGGGAGTAATGGTACTTTTATTTAGTGACTTACAAACTGAATTCATGATAGTCCTACTGGTTACTTACTGTCACATGAATTTTTCTGAAAAGCAAAGGAAGGCTGCTTTAAAAGCAGTTCTGTTTTAGCTACACGCAAGACTTTCACCATAACTGCCTGGCAGCCTAACTAAGAGGACAGCATCATGTCAAGGAAGATATGTTTGTAGTTGTGCAGATGACAACCACAGAGGCCTGCTCTGCACATCACTCAATGCTTGTACTTGAGCATTTGTCTGAATTCAATGATTCAATAGCATTTTTGAACTTACAGGGTACTGCATGACCCAGTGGACTACTTCACATCCACCTCTTGTTTCCCGGTCAATGATGTCGAGCTTGATCACGAGCTTGTCCCATCGCTTGCGGTACTCGGTGTCAGTCTGGAGAAGCCGATATAGGAATTCAATCACCCCTCTTAAATGGCAACCATGCTATGCTCTCAAGGCTAGGCATGCAAGTGGTTTATCAAAATGAAAACATCCTTGTGGGTCTACACCCATGTGATGTGCAATGTAAGCGTATGTTTAAAAACTTCATGTGGTTGGACTTAATCAAGACCCCTTCACTACGGTGTATGTCATAGCATAGGTGCAAATTCATGTTTTCAAACTGCCGATATTACCACCATGTTCATGTTCCCAATACACCGTCCAAATTTGCTTCATTACTGTGCTTAGAATAACCACCCAACCTATATTCTTATTTTTATTTTATTTATAGATACTGTGAGCTTTTACAGGCTCATACAGGAGTGGGTAACAAGGCAAACAGTGAAAAGTAAAAGAACATGAAATATAAAACATGTAAGTAATTTTTCCGAATAAAAATAATGGAAAGCAAGCATAACAAAAAGCACAGAATGCGACACAGATAATCCTGCAACTATGGCAACAAGGCCTATATTGCTATAACATCCGCTGCCGTATGCTTTCAAAATGTCAGAACAAGTTAACTTAATCATATCCAAAATCGTGGCCGATCATAGTAACACTCCTACATTACACTGGATATGCCACTGTCAACAGATGTTTTACACAAAACTGTTTGCATATGCTTAATCAGAAGTGTCTTTAACAATTACTATTCCTAAAGCACTGATAAGTAAGATTAAATAAGTGAACATACAATTTAGCAGAACATTTAATTCTGCACTGTTTGGAGGTAGTAACACTATACAGAAGTGAGCAGCTGCTACACACACAGAATGACAACTGCTGTCATAAATCTTTTTTTAGAATCCCTGCTTGATAACGGGCAAGTACCTAGCAGGAGGGGATCATTCAAATGTCCCAATTCAAATGCCCAAATAGGGAAAAAATGTAGCCCATTAGTAATATAGTGTTAATAATAACAGAAATTAGCGCAAAAATATAGACAAAGGACACGGGAGGAGACGCATATGACGATTAACAAGCACTACTACCAACTTCACATGTTAATTGTCATATGTGTCTCTTGCCTTGTCTTTTGTTGCTATTTTAGCACTAATTTCTTTACATTATGCAACACCAACTAGCCTGACAGCATGCCCGTCTAACATAGTGTTATTTGTAGCTTTTGGCAAGTCAACTGTACAAGTACCACACTTAGCCTAAAGGGGGCATTGAGGACAAATTGAAATCGGCCTGTACCAAAATGGTATTGCACTCCAATCACAAAGAGACCACTCTCACTGAAAACGAAGCTTTTATAACCTAGAAAAGACAAAAACGAAATACAGGTGTCATTATCACCGGTCGTTCGCAAGTAAAATGTGTGCTTCGACACCAATTTTTTAACACGACAGCGTTAAGGAGCTCATGTCGAAGAAAATCTGGCGTTGTGATCGTGGGCACAAAATCCACGAAAAATACTCAGAGAAGCAACCTAGGAGGCAGGTGGGCCACCTAGGCACGTAACCTTATGGTGTCATCAAAACCTTCCCATCAGATTGTGAGCAAACTGCACACCGTGGCAGGTGGCAGTAAAGTAATGACTGGTCTCTAGAGGTTGCTCGGCAAGAGCAACCTGGGTCGCACAAGCCCCACCAGTGGCAGCACGTGCCAATGCAGGGCAATGGCGTATTGCTTAACCACTGCACCACTGTGCCAGGGGTGGTACAAGGACTACCAGGGATCTATGAATGTGACGTAGAGAATGACCAATTCTGCAAATATGGCCATTCACCCATTAGGCTATTGCATCATATGGCGGAGCTGAAGTGGCTTGAGTGTCCCCTCTGATTTTTTCCCGCCGATTTCAGAGGTTACGGTACATTGCATTAACTTCAAAATGGTGGCAGCCTGTCCTTTTTCATTAAGGGCATCACGAGTTTAAATCAACTGGAAGGAACATTTTTAAACCAAATTTTTTCACCCATAAATGCGTCTCTTGCTGCCAGGCAAACAGCACCATAGCCTGCAAAAGCCAGGGAATCAATTTTTACTGATAACAATAAATACATGGAGTTATTTCCAGTATCTCTTTAAAGGGAAACCAAGGACAAACTGAAGTAGGCCTGCATTGACGGATTACTCCGCTCGAATGATCAAATGATAAAGATGTTATTTTCAATGAAAGTGCAGCTTTTATCAAAGAACGAAATACAGGTGTATACAGCACGTAATTGTACGCCTCAAGCTTGAGTCGACAGCTGAGACTAGCTACCCTGCACATTTTAATAGTCCTTATATTTGCCCACATGCAACCACAGGTCTTGGTAGGTCGATACATTTTGGTTGTCAGATATGAACAAGTAATAAAATCTGCAGTCTATGAATGGGGAAACCAATGTTTCCCACTATGGTAACCAATCGCTGTTTGCTAAAGGACTACCACTACTACTGGAACTTTCTGTAGTAGTAGCAGCAGAGGAAAACTCATAAAATCAGTCGATGCTGACTGATCGTTAATTATTTCACAAAAAATTGTACCCAGGCATACCTACTTATAACCTAGTTTGCAACCTTCCATGAATTTGGCAAAACTGCTGCAGCTAAAATAAGTGATTGTAATGCACGTACCTGAACACTGAAAAATGCTCTGGCCGGGATGTCGTAAAAGGTCCCAAACACTGCAGAAGAAAGTAGTGGTAAGCAAATCTAGGCAGCTGTGTACATGAGAAAAGACGTGAGCACCACCGTACCTTTGTACTCGTAGCCTGATGTCTCCGGCATCCACCGTCTCCAGAGAAACATCTTGCTGTTTTCAACAACAGGTTCCCAGCCTTCTTCAGCCAGATGTGCTTTGAATACGTCTGGTTGTAGTGTTGGCTCACTGCAGTTGCCATTTGTATTGCCACACTTCTGAGAAAGGATTTCAAATTCTTCTATGCACCTGCAAATGTTAGAGAGGACATTCCTGTTTCGCTACACAAAGTCATGTTCACGCTCTGAAGCTGTGTTACCATGACAACACAGAAGCGGAAGGGAAACGACGTTTCGGATATCGCACTTGCCAGTTTCAGATGCGGTTAAAGTCGCATAGTTAGGTAAAGCAGAACTGCCAGCGTCAGCTTTCGCAACCTTGATGTACTTAGTAGTTCCCAAGCAGGAGAAAAACCGCGCAGCATTAGCCAGGCATTTTTTCGGTGAACTTGTGCGGGCCCGATGCTTACCCTTTTACTTCGCTGTCGGTGATGCGCTCGTGTTCCCACTTGAACAGAGCTGCACTTAGGAGGAAGGCAATGGGCTTCTGCGATCTGCTTCGAAGCCTGTCGAGAAACCTCGACACTAGGGTCTTAAGCGTTTTCTCCGTGTAGAGCCGGCTGTACAGGTTCCATATCTGATTAGCTCGCCGCATGCGGTGAGCAACGTAAAAGTTGCACTGCTTCGCCAGGATTTCGCCTAACAGCACGACTCGTTCGTTCACTTCTGCAGCTAAGCGCTTCCACAGCTCGTTTGCCATTTTACAGTCAAACTTTTCCGTAGCGAAATCACGGACACAGATGCTGCTTTCTTTAAAAAGTTCACGAGTGGCTAAGTTAGCGGCAAGGGACTTGACGGTGATCATATCTGACCGCGGGTGGTTGTTGGGCCGCAGCGGCCTTCTCAGCACGGACACTAGTTGATTTAGGATCATCACTGCCGGATACCAGTGATGCGTGGACGAGAAATATCAAGCAATCGTACTAAGCAGCGCAATAAACGCAATTTGCCGCATCACATGTTCAGAAACATGCCTCTCAACGGAAAGCGCATTTCGGGAACTCTCGACGAAGAAGCCCTAAACAGCAAACCAAAACAGTGCCGGCAAAAATTGATACTAATGTAAGTACGCTAGAGGATGCCTCTCTCTGGTACTGTTTCAGAAAGCACATGTCAAAAATTTTATTAAATAGCTGGGCGACATTGACATTGTCCCGATCTAAAGGGCATGCTGCTATCTGGACGTCCGGTACGAGAATATAAGGCCGGCGGCCTCAACCAGCGCGGAGATTTGAAACGATACGTGTTGAATGCGCCGTGACACCGTCACATCGTCGCCGCATAAAAAACTGTTTCTCAATAATGGAAGATCAGCTAAAAATAATATCCAGAAACCGCGAATTTATGTTGCTGGTCTTGAACTTGGCGGAATCGGTGAGTTGCCTCGTTTACAAGAGTACAAGTTCGCTGTGTAACGGTCGTCTTTCTGTGATCGATTGACTGCTGTCGATCCGACAACTATTTGGACAGTTAATAACTAACTCTTACTTAATGGTGTTAAATGAATGCATCCATTTTTGTTTAAATTTTAGGTCAACCAGCTGGTGCTAAGCATCGACGGCACCACTAAGCTCTGCAGCGAACGAGTGGTGGACGCGGTTCTTGCGATTTTGGACACAGCTGATAAATACGGGGACAGAGCTGTGAGCACTACACTACCTTTGCATGACTGCATCTGGCACGTTCTGTGGCATGCGTTGTTCTCTTCGAAGTGCTATGGTGGTGGTGTACTACAGTTAGAACTCATTGTTTCAGTTGCAGAACAGCCTGGAGCCATTAAAACATAAGCTAAAGGTTGGAATCGCCGAACTGAGGACATGCTGTGAAAAGATGCAGCAGTTGCTTTTTGTCAGGCAACAAGCTGTACCTCTGGGCCTTGAGGTGGATTTTTTTTATTAATTTGCTGTGCTGTTTAGTAAAATTGCGTCACATGCGAGGCTAGCATTTGTATTACCTTTTCTTTACTTTCAGCTTCTTGCATGTTTGGAGGAATATGAACTCGCAACTCTGGCAGAAGCCCATGATGTGGCAATTCAAAATCTGAAGGAATTGGAGTCGTTGTATGGTAGTCAAGGTGTGGATGTTCGTTCAAGGATCCTTGTAAGTCGTCTTTTATTCTGTAAATTTCGAGTTTATTGAAATACAAAGAGGGTAAGGGGATGCATTCTTTAAACATAAAAACTGTGTGAAGGACGGGAAAGAAGCACACAGGACGAGCGCAGACTTACAACTGGTTTATTTCACCAATGTCTCTTTTCTTCTTCAACAACAAAGCACATGCACACCAACCACACTGTGCCATGAAACAAGCAGTTACATTGTCAGCCAAAGAAAATCCACTTTCTTACTGTAAAAGTGGACAGAAATCTCACTTACACATTTGTCAGGGCTGCATTGAGTGATCTGTAGGACTAGCATTTGTATTACCTTTTCTTTAACTTTCATCTTCTTGCATGTTCGGAGAAATTTTGCAGTCATTTTGTTCCCTTGCAGCACTGATAATCTTTTTTGAAAAGAACTGGATTTCCTTGGCTTGGCTAGGTGGTTGTGCATTTGATGGCATTGTGTGTTTGGTGCGCATGTGCTTTGTCCTTGAAGCAGTAAACCAGCTGCTAGGCTGCACTCGTCCCATGTGCTTCTGTTCTGTGTCCTGTCCTTTCGAAGATTTTATGTTTAAAGAATGTCATTCCTACTAGACCCCCCATTGCACCCTTCTGGATTTCAAAGGATGCAGGGTGCCAGAAAAACTGATTGTGGTTGGTAAGTCACCTTCTGTATGAACTCGCAGTGCTCCAACAAGGACAAAAGACAGGCTTACACTAATCAAGCATGCGAGTAGTTGCTCATTAGCACCCGTATGAGTGCAGCCATACGACTGTGAAGTAAAGCTGTACAGCCTTCTCAGCATCTTTGCAGCTGAAGAAAAACGTGTCCTGGTCCGGGCCAGGGCAAGAAACTAGCATACAACAGTCAGATACCACATAATTAGGGGTTGGACTTTTCAGTTTAAACCGAAAAAAAAAAAAGTTTGCCGAATTCAATTTTCGGAATTTAGTTTCAACCTAAAAAGGTGAGTATCCTTGATGTGCATGCCACAGCCAGCTGGCTAGTGATTACAAATTACACTCAGTCAAAGGAAAAGATTGCCAAAGTATGGAAGTTAGGACCATGGTGGGATGGTAGCATCATTAGATTAGGTAGGGCCGTAACGTGGTTTGAGCATTGCCCTGCTACCTCACATGGCTCTGTATACGGAAGGTCCCACCACCTTGCTGCACTTTGTCTGCTAGCGTAGCGCTGTTTGTTCACTGTCATCACCCGCTTAAGGCATGGACTTGGTTAGGTCGGTTTTTCCACTGCTCCAACGCGAAGCCATGCATAAGCATGTTACTAAAACAGCCCAGAAAAACAACAGTCAAGAAAGGTAGACACAGGACGAACACTCTAAGTATGTTAGCGCTCGTCCTGTGTCTACCTTTCTTTTCCGTCGTTTTTCTGCGCTGTTTTAGTATAGTGAATCCATACGAACTCACCCAACTCAACGTTTTAATAATGCATGAGCATAACAAAATAGTGATGTTCTAGCTACCACAATGGTTCAGTGGCAGTTTCATCACTATCGTCAATACGAAGGCCATTTGTTACCCTACCCATTCGCAAAACCTAGCGAAAAACTGAATGATAGCATGACAACCCAGCTTTTGCTATAAACTTCCACCTTCGCTGTATCACATTTCTCTTGTTTAGCTTTTGCTACTTTTTTTTTAATGGTGATAGCATTTTCTTCTACAAGCACAGCTCTAAGTACAACCACTTGAGCATTAATTACTGGCAGATTCGCCGTTCATGCAAAGAAAAACTCTCAGGAACTTTTGGCTGCTGAGGAAAATAGTAATTGCAAAAAAAAAAAACAAACAAACCAAAAACTGCATTACAAAATAAACATGAAAAAAGTGCTTAATTTTCGCAAACTAGAAACTGAGAAGTCCAACCTCTACACATACTGCATGGTTTCCCACAGAGCTAACCTCCAGCATGTAAATTCTGCGCTGTGCTACACTCCTCCTCACATGTACTGTGGCATTGCCCATAATCTAAAATGCTTATTGCCCTGCCTCTTGCACCTCTAGTCATAACTTAAAGGGACGTGAGGACAACTCCATCGAATTATTGTTGTCAGTAAAAATTTATTCTACGGCTCTTTCTGGGTGTGTTAACACTTGTCTAATAACAAATGACGCATTTAGGGATGAGAAATTGAATTTAAACATTTAGCTGCCACTTGATTCAAACTCATAACATCGACACCGAGGACTGGTTGCCACCGTTTTGAAGTGAATGGTGGTGTAGCATAGCCTCTGGGATCCATGCCCTAAATTCAGCCTCGAAGTTATTACTTGAAAAATTTGTCGGCGATGGCAACATTTGTAGTTTGTTTTTTAATCTTTGCTAGCCCATAAAAGTTCTGCTTTCAGCGACGGAGGTCTCCGTCGTTAGAATGTCACAATCTGTCGATACAGACCAGCTTCAATTTATCCTCAGTGTCCCTTTTGAGCAGACCGGTTAATCTTAGTCATGAACTTAAAAGAAATGATGGAGTTAAATCAAGACTAAAACCTATAAAGCAGAGACCGTGGACTCTTGGTCTTCCATGAAACCTCAATTTTTGAGCAAAATTACCGCCGCCTTCGTCAAGGAAATTGCAGAAGGGCAACCAAGTAGTTATTCTGCAAACTCCACTCACATACCACTTATTCCAGTCTAGTTTTTTATGACTGATTTGACTCACCATGCTTGAATAGATTTGTGTACTGATGCAGCTTCCCTGCTATAAGAGATCCAGAATGACTCTCCATTAGGACTGCAGGTCAAGTTTTACTGAAAGCTTTACACAGGACTGTGACTACTTCCATGGTCTTTGTGATTGCTGCCATCACAAAAGGACAGAAACCTTAGGGGATCTTTGACAACCTTTTCTTTTCTGTATTAGTTTGTAAGGATGCAAAATAAATAAACGTAAAAAGTTCCTGCAAGAAAAACAACAACAAACGGATGTTGCATTTCCAGCCAAATTAGGATGTTTGGCGATACTTTTACAGACTGGTACTGATGGGTGTTCACTCTTGTTGGACTCTATATTGCTTTCCCATCTTCTTTCAGGCTGTCTTCAAGAATGTGCTGCCATTTTTGAAAAAAGCCCAGCAGAGAGTCACTTCCCTGCCACAACGGTGCATGTTTGAAGGGTTTGTGGATGCAGCAGCAGTTCAGAAGTTTTATTTACGCTTCTTGGCATCCGTTAGTGCGCTTCTGACTGAGCATTCAAGTAGCCGACATGTGAAGGTATGGTTCAAAATAATCCGTCTTGTCCTCTGGCATAGAAAATGGAATCAATTGCTAGAGTTAATGTTAGTAGCAAGGGATCGGGATTCAATAAAATGCAGTAATTCAGGAGAACGTTTTTGCGGGCTAGTTGGTTCATGATCGAAGAAAAGAAAAAACTGCTCAAAGTGCAAAACAAGATTGCATAATTGAGTAGTGCAGTGTAGTGTGCCATTGAGTGAGGGCGCCACACACCTGGCGGAGCTTGACCTTGCCAGCCGAACTACCTGAAACCCGAATCTAAGCAAGTAAACAGGTAGCGAGATGGCCAGGGTGGGATGGAAAAATACAGACGGATGGGCGCCGTGACAAGAGCCTGTACTGATGCTGATGCTCTAGAATAAACGCATTGAATTTAACAAAGTGTCGTCCTTTCGGATTCATGCCGAAGGCACTGCAAGTTGATGTGCCTGTTGCTGGTGGTAAAAAAAGTAAAGGGACCAAATACTAGTTTAATACTGGCCTTTTAGCTATGCTTCCATTTCTACACGCTTGCATTTGTTTCCATTGCAGATATACAAGCAGTGCGCTTAATTTGTTTTCTATGTGGTTTATTCCAACCGGTGAAATGCATATATTGAATTCTCATCTCTTTTTCTGCATATGAAAGAAGCCAACTGTCATTACAATCCAGGAAATTATTGGGGAATGTTTTTTTTAATTGGTGGTGTTGATAAAATTGGGAAATTAATAATGTAATTTGACCAGCACCTGCAACTCAAAAACAAAGAAACAAATAAACATCTCCCTGTGCTTTCCTGGTTTCAGTGACTGTTGACGCCTTTTATGTGTTTATTCTAACATGCCCAACTCCTTACTTTTGTGTGCTCATTTCTTCTTCTAGACACTTTGGGGCTTTGCCATTCGACAAACATGTCTGTGGTTGTGCAAGCTGCGAGACTTGGCTTGCAGTGTTTCCTCTTGTGATTTCTTGGATGGATGGATGGGTGTTTTTGTTGGTAAAATGGATGAGGTAAGTTTTATGTTGTTTTTGATGACTAGAAGCATAGGAGTATGCTTTAATGAAAAGCAAAAAAAAGAAAAATATTTCATGTTAAAATGCTGGCATTAACTGTGCGGGGGGGCCACTGTTGTGGCTCAGTGGTCACGGCGCTCGGCTGCTGACCCAAAAGACGTGGGTTCGATTCCGGCTGTGGCGGTCGAATTTCAATAGAGGTGAAATTCTAGAGGCCTGTTTACTGTGTGATGTCAGTGCACGTTAAAGAACCCCAGGTGGCTGAAATTTCCGGAGCCCTTCACTACGGTGTCCCTCATAGCCTGAGTCGCTTTGGGACGTTAAACGCCTATAAACCAAACCTATAAACAATTAACTGTGTGTGGTGCTGTCTCCTAGGCAAGCATGCATTTAGAGCTGATGAAATGGCTGAGTAAAACTTCAAAGCAGGGATTTTTGTTAGCGGCAGTGTGACTGTTACATGTTTCTGGTTGTATGAATCGGCAACAAGGGTATACATTATCGGAATGCTACAGTATGTGAAAATATTGCTAAAGCCCTATGCATTCTTGATCTGGCGCAAACATTTCTTTTGTTGGCAATTGCAGACAGTGTAGCAAACTAGGTTTCGTATAAGCATTGCCAAAAGGAGTGTATCAAGTGACTGATGGCTTATTGTAAATTACGACTGGTTTGTAATTCTTTGCTATGCGGATGCCTAAAAGAGGTGTATTATTATGCTTGAGTTAGTTGTACAGTGACCCTGCATTGTAATGAAGTCTCTCTTTGTGGCATTTATTCTATTTGGTGTATTACTCAGAGCTTGTTATAGGTTGCTCTCAAAAGTGCATGCATTTTAGCCCGGTCTATTCAGAGTTCACTGGCGGCAGACTAATGCAATGAGCATACTGTCAGGACCTTGAAGGCTGCATGAGCAAGCACAATGGTGATTCTTTCCTTCTCTGCTTGCAGTAGAGCTGTGTAGACAGTGCTGCAAAGGCCACACAGCTGTGGTATGTTAATACCCTGGTCTGTATTGTCCCGTCACGTGATGATAATTGAAGACTGAGGGCTGGAAACAGTCCCATTCTGATGGCACCTGCTAGTGGGTGTCACTGCAGTTCTACCTCACGTGGCTGAAGCTTTGGAATGTAGTAACAGGTGGAATGGAATGTGGAGAGGAATGGAATGTGGAGCACAGTTCCGCTGTGCTTCCCACACACCACTGCCTCTGTCTCTGTCAGGGGTCCCAAACTCTCATCACCACATGGGCCGCATTGACAAACTTTTTTCTCCTATGGGCCAGTAGCCACAAAGGGCAAAGTAGAAAGAAAGGTTCCAAAGAAAAATAAAAACTAAGTAAAAGTAGACAAACATGATTTTGACAAAACATGTAGCGAAAGCAATTGAGCCTAAAGCTCTGCATGGTGTATATGGCGTGCGAGGGACAAGCTGACATGTGTCCACTAGTGCGTAAGAATGGAGTATAGAATGATAGATGGGGTATAGTCGTAGCAAAAAACAGCTTTATAATGTGCATTAGGGCTGACGTAAAGGCACTGCTGGCTCTTGAAAGAAATGCTTCTAAATGCTCTATATCTTTATTTTCTTGCATAAAAATAAAAATGCTTTCGTGATGTGAGCACTTGATCGCTGTCAGTATCAAAACATTTTCATTCTGCAAACCTACAATGACAAAGGTTGTTGAAGTATAGGTTTGCTAGTGCTCTTAATTGATGCCTGAGCCTAATTGACTAATATGCCTTCCCTGAACTACCGTATAAACGCGTGTAAGGGCCGCACTTTTTTTTCCAGATTCGGGAGCCAATTTTCGGGGTGCGGCCCATACACGCGATTTAGAAAAAAAAAAATTTTTTTTAAGCAAAAACACAGCAATCAGGGAATGAACGGCATCTATTCTGGTGCACGCTCATCCCAAAAAAGCCGCGCAGCATGTCCGCTGTCAACGCGTAGCCGCTGTTCGCATTTCCATCACTAGCAGAGCAGTTCGGGGAAACTCACACGGCTCGCCTCGGAAAGCGCGTTTTTTGCAGCTTGTGTTTCTCAATGCACCCTTTTGATTGCACGGTCATCGGATGCACTTCTCGGCCACGTCGAGTTCCCCCCCGCACGCTTGCCGCGTTCGAGAGCTAACTCCCAGCCGTGTAGCCGATAAGGTGCTTACTCAGCGGCAGCACGCGAAAGCCACAACTACGGCGAACGCGCTAATCCGCCATAAAAGGCTGGAGCTGGCGATACTGATGCTGATTAGATAGCGGGAAGTCGCGGGGGGGGGGGGGGGGGGGGGGGGATAAAAAAATTGACGATGATGATGGCTGCGGCCTCGGGCGCCATCCATAGATGGTTTTTGGAAGCTCTTGTGCGCGTGCTTGGCCTCCGCGATCAAGCGCTCCGCGATCGAGCGCACCGTTGTTCGCAGCCGGAGCCGATCGCGGAGGCCACGGCGCGTGCATTTAGAAGGCTATTCCCGCCTGGGTCATGGAAAGTTCGGGTGCGGCCCTTACACGGATTTATTTTTTTTTAAACATTGCCTTCGGGAAAACGGGGTGCGGCCCATACACGGGTGCGGCCCTTACACGCGTTTATACGGTATGTTTCTTACAACGATAGCTGTATGGCCTATGCTCATAGGGTTTCACGTTGTTGCATGAATGGAGAATCATAGTGCTTCCCAGCATTAAGGAGTGTGTCGCAGTCACCATGCTGCCAAAACTACGATAATGGCTGCATACATGCCATTGTTTGAATCCCTCCCCCCAAAGTAGCAGAAGTGTTTCGTTGAATCCATGCTGTTATGTAAAATGCTGTGTCGGATTTTATGGAACATATGCAGCTCAGGCTATCATGCGCCAGACTCAAGGTTAAAAAAGTGTTTGTTTTGTTTTGATCGATTAAAATTTCTTCATATGTACAGTTCGTGTGAGACATTTGCTTTCTTTAGAAAGCTTAAAACAGGTGACAAATCAACACGTGCATTTTCATCTGAGAGTAACAATGGGTGTTGGGTGATTGGATGTTACGTAGAACAAGCAGTGGTGCACAATTTTCTGTTTACATGAGGTGCAAAAATTTTGTTAGCATTTCATTCTGAATCTTATGCATAGCGCCAATGAAGTTTACTTTGTCAGCTACACTAGTCTGTAAGTTTACCACGACAATAACAGCACAGCAGATGCAGAGAGACAGGATACCACAAAGGTGCTTGTTGTGTTGAAGAATATTAGCTGTTGGCAGCCATATCGTTTCCAAATCTGGCAGCGTGGATAGGAGGAATGTGGTACTCTGAAAAATATCCAGTGACTAGAACAGGTGACCTGCGTGCACACATAGTGATGAGTTTCTCACGATGCCACCCGGCTGTGGAGTGGAGCGGAGGTGCCTCGGGGGTGGGTCTAGGCTTCGCACGACAGTTACTGTGCCTTTTGTCCTCTCTCAAGGGAGGTTTAAAAGCTGCTACCAGAAAAAGCTCAAAGGAGTTCCCCTCAGCTATCACTGTCGAGTGTCCTGTGCTTGCATCCCTAATGGCCTCCAATTGTTTTTCCCCTGAAGGCGGTACATATCTTAAACGAGGAACCTCACAACTACAGGTGTCATTGCTTACTTTGGGCAGGTGTTGCTGAGAGTGACCTTTAGTTTGCGGTGTGTTGTTCTCTAGAAGAATTTTTAGCGGGCATTGTTTTATTGACAACTAAGCCAAAGGCTATCATGCTCAATTAATTAAAAGAAAAATTTTCAATTTCTACAAAACAAGATAAGTGAACTGGAAATGATGCATTTTTTACACCACAACTTCTGAAAGGCTATGTACACCTCAGTAGAATGCACTGTCCACATTTCACAGTAATGAAGTCCTCGGAAAGACAAAAAAATCTTGCTTCCCTTGTGTTTTCGTTACTGTATGGTTCTAGAGCACTGTAATCAGGGTCAGAACTGCATATTGTCTGATGTATCTTCATGCCTTTGGGGAATTATGCAGGACTTGCATTTTTCCAGTGATTGGCTGTATGATACAAAGATGTCTACTGCATGTTTTATTGCCATTTAAATTTTGATTGTGCATGGGTTGAAGTAATTATTTGCTGTGGTTACCTTTCAGGCTCTCTATCATTTGGCCCACAAAAGTGGCACTGATTACAGCTCTTCTGTGATGGCTGTTACAAGCCATGGATTGACACTGGGGCAGCTCTTGCCAGAGGACGACAGGAAAAAGCTGATGTATGCTTATGCAGAGGTGATATTAAGGGCATTTGCTTTCTTTTTTCAAATATCTGTACGCTATGCATTGTGGGTCTATATCATCATATGCAATTGACTCATGACAGTCCGAAGTTTGGGGTCTTCGGTTTTCAATTCATCTGAAATATGTCATGTGATATTCAAACTTAATTATAAGACCTATTATGTGATCAGGTACATACTGGCGCACATATTAAGCCTGTCATACACTTTTGAAAGCTTTATTTTACGTCTAATATAATTGCTATTGTGCTTTGGATGATGCATGCTACAGCATCGCAGAGCTCTTCGTCACGCCTGAGTCATCTTTATGGCAACCGGTTTTTGACATGCCAGAAAGTATTGTTTACTTTTACATGCAGGCCATCTAAGAAAGTGTTAATATTAGGTTAGTTGCTGCAATTGCTGCTGTAGTTCTGTGTCATTGAAGGGCCTTTCATGCTTGAAATTTCATTACATCAGGACTGCCCAGTGCTTTATGAATCTATTTCAACCATGCTTAGCTGCAGAAGTGATATTCTGTATATGCTGCATTGTAAGCAGAATCTGGAAGCTTGAATTAATATAACTGTGTGAATGAAGTGGTTGTAAAACATGGAAGGAGATTGAGTCAGTTGAAGTTTTGAAGCTTGTTTGAATTGACCAGAAGTGCAGTTTAACCTCGTCATAACAAAGTTGTAGGTGCCCAATGATTACTTCGTTATAACCGTAGCTTCGTTATAGCCCGTGTTGACCGAGCTTCCAAGGAGAATCATCATTCCTTCATTATATCCATTATTTCATTATAATCTGCTTCATAATGCGGTTTCGATCCCGGCCGCGGCGGTTGAATTTCTTTGGAGGAGAAATTCTAGAGGCCCGTGTACTGTGCGATGCCAGTGCACGTTAAAGAACCCCAGGTGGTCGAAATTTCCGGAGCCCTTCACTACGGCGTCCCTGATAGCCTTAGTCGCTTTGGGACGTTAAACCCCAATAAACCTAACCAAGTAACGAGGTTCAACTGTACAAATGATGTGCGTTTTAATTACTGCCAGCTGACTGTATACAAGTTGTGTTCTTTTGTATTCGTAGTTTTTTTAAAAGGAAATCTCGAAGTCTTGTGAAGGTATTGTGCAAAGTGTCTGGGACTGTAGCACCAGTAGCGCTCGAGCACTGTTGTTTTTGCTAATGTGTTCAGTGACATACTTGGATAACTGTCCCGTGCGTTTTAGTGACTCACTAAAGCTCTAGTCACATGAAAAAAACTCACTTGCTGTTCTTAATTTTCTTTGTTTTATTCGTCTAGATTGTGCAGTGTAAGACTAACTTGGAGAATGCAGAGGGTGACAAGGAATGGTATGCATATGGTTTTGCGATTGGTAAATTTTTTCTTTTGCATTATTTTTGTGCGGTTGTAACACTTCTTTTCTTTCAGTGACAGGGCAGAACTGGAACGCGAAAGGCTGAAGGCAGCTTTGGAGAACTTCGAGGAGTTTGTGAATATTGCTCTTGTAAAAGTTATAGTTCAGGACTACATGACACCAAGTTCATCCTTTGCAAGGCTCCTAGATGTCGCCAAACAGGATCCATTAGTGAGCACTCTCTTCTATGTTTTTTTTTGCTAGCGTTTTAAAATCACCAGTGTCAGCTACTTTGTGTACATTTGGATAATAACAGGTAATTTCGCTGTGCTGTCTCATTATAGCTCAGGATATCAGAGATTTTGTTTCGCAAGCTTTATTTTGGTTTGATGGCTCTTGAGCATTGTTGGCAGTATGGGGCTACTTTTAGTGCACGCCTGTTGCTTTGCAGTGGGTATGGTGTTCGCAGGTGCAGAAATATGGCATCATGTCTTGCCAGCAGTGTTGTCGGTAACGCGTTACAAGTAACGACATTACCGGTAACGCGTTACTTTTTCTGGTAACTTAGTAACGTACTCATTACCATTTCGTAACTGTAACGGGTAACATACTTACGTTAACATTTTTCGGTAACGTGAGGTGTCACGTTACTAGTTACTTTTTATTTCAATAGTCGCCTTCCACCTCTTTTAAAAAAAAAATCCGAAAATGATGCTGCAAATAAACAAATTCTTTGTGGAAGCAGTTCCCTCTTCTGAGCTAACTCAGGAATGTCGCCAGTTTATTTCAAGATGGCCCCTAGAGAGCCTTCGAAAGAGTACAATGGTACAGCACAGAAAAGGGAATTGCAGTCAACCGGCTGTTTCTATCTTCAACTGCGGCTACGTTTCTGGTTATTGAGTCACTAAGCGAGCGAAGCTGAACTTAACACCTTGAAGTAAACATTCGGTTTTTTGCGATAGTTATGCAGGTTCAAGTAAAAAAATATCGTTTATGTGCGCAAATATATTTTTTCCGGAACTATGACATTTAAGCATTTCTTTATTGCTACACAATTTCCGCGTAATTTCGTAAGCAGAAGCTCACCAGAATTACTGTAAATTTGTTGAGTTCAGCTATGTTTTCTTTGTGAAGTTAGAATTATATGAAATATGAGCTTTATAAAATTGATATCTTAAGTTCTTACAGCAAAGACGCACTGATTAAAATTTAAGGCCATGCAGTAACGGCAAAGTAACGTGCGATACTTTTTTTTGGTAACGGTAACGCGTTACCTTTTTTGTTGGTAACGTAGGGCGGTAACGCGTTCTTTTTTTTTTTTTTAGTGTAACGAGTAACGTATTTAGTTACTTTTTTTCGGTAACGCCTACAACACTGCTTGCCAGTGCTCACTCTGTGCCACTCTGGTGTTCAGTTTTTGCGATAACTTGCCACTTGTTGCCTTCACTATCATATGTCTTTGCCTGTTCGTGCTTATAACTGTTGCTCTTAGAGGAACTTGATGCTTCCTTGTTGGCTGTACAGAGTCCCAGGGGGTAAACGGTTAGACAGGACTTGAAACGAGGAAGTGGAATCATATTTTTAGCATGTTGGATCAATGTAAGAGTGCACTGAATGTGGTAAATGGCAACTTCTCAATGAGTTACTTGCACTCTGACAAGTGCACTGCAGGGTTATGTATTTATAGTGTGTTTTTATGTTGAGTATTAAACTACTGAAACCATTGGGATGTTAAGTGCACATTTTCCGCATATTAATGCATGCATGTCTGATTGTGGAAGAGAAGTAAATGTAGAAGGGTGTACAACGCTTGTAAGTCAATTGGTCTTTAAAATGAAACAGCAAAACCAGCAAATTTATCTGTGCATATAAATGAATTAACGCTCATGCAGTCTTGAGAATGGTAGTTGTGATGTTTATGCGGTTATGCAGGAGATGTCATGATTCTGCAAGGACAGTGAATGATGTTTAAGCCACACTATGAGTTGCACTTTTACCGACTAGTTATTAGGCATGTGCGAATAGTAGTTTATTGGTTTGAAGTGACTTGAAGCAATAAGTAATTTTCTTTGAATAATTTCATATACTTCTGGCACACAAAAAAGGTTGAACGGCACAATAGTCATATTAAAAATATTTTCGAACACACAAGGCCATTGCATGAAAAAAAAGAGAGAATGTATCAGGGTAATCTTGGCTGTGTTGAATGCATGTCCTTATGATTGTGAAGTTCTACTCCACTTCAATAGAGGTGTCTGTTTGTCTTTGGTTTGATGTACTCAGTGGTGGCTATTGGCAGTTGTTATTGAAGGTGACATTAGTAGCATTTAATAAACAGATTTGGGCATTACTAGCACTTCATCCAGGCTTGCTTTATGTCACAGCAAATGACTCTAGAGCTTTGTGCCCAGGTCAATTAGGGTTGCTCTCCTGCAGGTGATTGTTTGAGGATGTAGTGAAAAATTTATGTCTGGTTTTATTTCAGAAGAAAGAGTGCATTAACAGCACACCTGACCTATCCTCGGCCTACAAAAGTGAAACTGCAGCCTTCTGTGCATCTGTGGACAATACCTACTGCATAGCACATTTGGCTGCTGGCTGTACGACGGATGTCAGGTGTACGTGCCTTTCAAGATGTTCCATGCTGTAACCAGCAATTTCCTTCATTAGACCCAAAAAGGCACTTTTTTTCCTGCAGAAGCTTGAAAACTCCACCAACTCGGAAAAAGCAAGATAATTTCGGTTCATAAAATTCCGTGAAAGCCTGTAAAAATTCTCTTTTTGCCACATTTTTGTTCCTCAGATTCCCCGAAAAAGGGAAAATTCCCGGAATGGAACATCACTGCTGTGGTTGTTATCACATTTGTACTTCTCTAAACACAGCTAAATTCCAGAGTTTGAAATTTCAGGTGTGCCTTTTTAAAGGTGAATGTGAGTCAGGCTGGTCTGCTGCCAGGCAAAAGGTGACAAATTTGTTTCTTGGGAGCAACAAACCACCTTTTTCACATGGCCGCTCTGTACGTGCACACCTCCCCTCCTCTGCCCTCTCCTGAGCTGCACTGATTGAAAAAAAACCACAAGAGTCTAGTGCATATATACAGTTCATGCTGGGGACAGGCGCAAGTGACAGATGCTGGTAGTTGTCAGGCATGCACCTGCCACTTTGCATGTGTAGTTGGTGCCTTGTGGGAGCAGATCGCGGCTGCGTTGGCCACATGTGTTTCTTTTCAACTAATTTTCTGGGTAGCAGACAAATTTTCAGGCGCTCTCCAGAGGGCACGATTGCATCTGTGTGACTGAAAAGCTAGAAATTTGTTTTGTACAAGCATATGAGCCAGTTTTAGACAGTGAGGTGCTTTAGACCGATCCATCACCCTTCACTGTGGCTCTGCACAAGATATTGCTTCCAGATGCCAAACCTCACTAATGAATCCAAAGCTTAAAATTAATGTTTCTGTGTACCCTGCACTCCTGAGAAATCAGCATAATAAATGCATCTGGACAACTATGTTTGTCATACGCCACTTGGCGCAGAATTTATACATACGTTGTTTCCATTTCAGGTGTGGTGTAAGTTAAGTTGTATGCTAGTTTTTGATATTTAGCGCATGGTTATTAATGACCTGAAGTGATTATTTATGTAATAGATCTGATAAAAACATTCTTGCTCACTATTGGTTGAAACATATTTCTCTGCAGTCTGTTGCAGCTTCACTTAGCGAACAGAAAATATTCCGGTTTGTTAGTGTTCTGTTAGTGTGGCCAGCAGTTGATTTGACTGCCACTTTGAGCCATGTTGTGAAGAAAGATATGCTTGAAAGCACAAATATGTGTGTCGTGGCTTTAGGTTTACTGTCAACATAAAGCTTGGAGAATATACATTAATGAAGATGAAGAGACAGGAGGAGTTAAGGAGAAAACTGCAAATGTGCAAATATTGGATATTTTCTATTCTCATAGCCGATTACCTCATCAGTGCTCTTGCCTGAACAGTTGGGTGTTTTTAAAAGTGGTATGATAAACACTTTGTGCATTTTAGCTGTCAGCAAACTGTGGGAGCATCTGCGTCTTATGGAGTGGCTTGACCCAGAGTTGGTGGCAACTGTCATGTCACTGGTCAGCAGTGGCGACAAGGGCCTCTTGGAAGTGCTGGAAAGGATCCAGTGTGCCTGGAATTTCCATGTTCAAGGTCTCTTCAAGAGCCTACTACACCTCACGGAGCCAACTGCTTTCTTTGTGTGCCTTGGTGAGCCTAGATGGAACTCTCTTTGCCATGTCATGGCTGCTCATCTGTGTCTGCAGAGAAACATTCATTTTTATTTTGAGCTGCATGGGCAGCAAAAATGTGGTTGCCAAACTGTGTTGGTGCACTACCAAGCATCATCAGCTGGAGCTCATAAGCAACTTCTGTATGTGTGCAGGTCCTATCTGTAGAAGGCTCTTGTTTTTTTTTGAACCCTCTTGTAATTTGAAGGGAAGGGAAGGGAAGTCTTTATTTTATAACAAAGTGTGCAAAAAGAAGTACTGGTCAATCTAAGCACATAGTGCTTGTTAGAAGACCAGGCAGCCAGTGTTGCATCCTTAAACTAGGATATAAAGCAATATACATTCACAATATTCACATAACGGGAAAAAATAATAATACAAGGTAAATACAAGTAATACAATCCTATGCGAACAAAATATAAAAACGAGAAAATGTAAAAAAAAAACGAAAAAAAGAAACCCGTCAAGTTTTCCACTTGGCAAAAAAAAAAAATCACACATTACAAGTCAAAGTTGAACACCATTCCTTACTTCTCTCAGCATTACAGCTTGTGATTTTAAATCGTACAGTATCTCGCTTAGTTCATTGAATATCTAAGGTACATAATAATTTTTGGCTTTCTTTCCATAGTTTGTAAAGACTCGTGGTTTAACATATTTCTCAGTTTTTCGTAGTAATACATCTTTCTTTACTAATAGCTTAAAATTGTTAGAATAATAGTAGCGGGTCAACACAGTATACTTAAATAGCTCATGCACTGGAAGTATTCCTAGTATGCGGTATTTCTCATGTGTCTCTATATGTTCCCATTCCGTTCCATAGGCTATGCTATTGACAATTCTTTTAATTATTCGGTTAATATTTTGTTTCTTGTGGTCAGAACACGTACCGTACAAGGTGATAACGTATGTGATAATTGTTTCGGCTAATGACTTATATACAGTTCTTCGAATGTTGACAGGGCTTTTCCCTCGAAGGTTATACATCATGGCTGCGACAGCCCTCAGTTTTCTGCAAATGTAAATGACATGGTCACTCCAGGATAGGTGCTGGTCAAAAAAAATTCCTAAACACTTGACCACTGGCTCGAACTGTAATGGTTGGCAGATGCATGAACTACAGGGAATCAAATTCTACAGTGCCGCTTCGAAGAATGCTGCCAGGTGCTGTGTTGTAGGGAGAGAATTCTGACGCCTTTGTACTAATAGTACGGGGCGTGGCGCTTGATCAACATGAAGGGGCACTCATAGGGAGCGATATGGGAAATGCGGTGAGGCTTTCTGAAGCAACATTGTGTTGTGCTTAAGCCGACATTGATTTGAGGATTGTAAGAGAAGAGGAAGCCACCACAGCTTCTAGTGTGCACGCCTGCTTAGGTGCTACCAATATGTTCAAGCTGGGCTGGTAGGCAGGACATCACTGCAGTTTGTCTGATACAGTCAAGCCCACTTATAACAATATTCAAGTGCCATGGAAATACCATTGTTATAACCAATAATTGTTATAACAGGGTTGTGCCGAAAAAAATAAAAGATGACAAACTTCAGAGCATTTATTGACAGTAAATAGCCGAAAGGGTTCTATTGTTCTAATGCCTGTAAAAGCTCGTTAATTCGAACTTCAGGAAACCGGAACAATGTTCACCGTTCACCGATGACCAAAGCACCGCTATCGCTGCGCCACCGGGAGCTTCGCGCACCTCCATGTCACAGGAATCAAGCCAGCTTTCCGGAAGTGATTCTTATGGGAAATTCAAGAAGCATGTAGAACCAAGGGTGCTGCGACAGCTGACAAGCGAAAAAAAAAACCGCGCTCGCTGCATGCACGCGCACTGCACCGACTGATTGGGGGTACGCATGGCTTGCGTAGCCAATGCAGCAATGCAGCAGCTCTCCTGACGCGATGACGCCTGCCTCTTTTGCTTTCGTGGCATTGCTGCGCCAGCTTAGTCCATTGGTCGGCCCCACACGTGCGCGCTTTTGTGTTGTAAGCATGGTTTTGCTGGTGTGGTTGTAGCATTTCCTTCTTTTTTTTTTTCTATAATGGTTGACTCTCAATTACCAGATTTAATTGTTATAACCAAAAATGTGCCTTGACAGCATTGCTATAAGCAGTTTATTTTACCATAGAACACAAGGCAAAGCTGATGATGCCATGACTGACCATTGTTATATCCGATATATTGCTATAACCAGTATTGTTATAAGTGGACTTGACTGTATTCCTGGGGCGCATATTACTCTTGGTGTGCATGTTGAAAATTTTGGTGCTGTTGGGACAGGGATACTATAAGCAAGTAGAGATTCACTAGATTGTGCGCGTGAATGTCTGTGGAATGACCAAATAACCTTTTTCTTGCTGTTATCCTCCAGATGCCTCTCTTAAAAGCAGCATAACTTCCTTGGCTGACAGTTCAATTGATGACAGAATGTCAGCTGGCATGGTCAGCGAGATCTACACACGAACAAGCTCTGTGCAGGAGCTGACGGTGGTGGCGTTTGAAGGCAACACAGTTCCAGAAAAGGTTGAGATAGCCTTGAGGAACCTGATGATTGGTACGGATTTCACGATGTGTACTAAAGTTTACGTCTTTACTTGAAGTGTTTTCTGCCACCCATCAGTCTTTCATTCTTATTTTGATCATTGGACTAGCTTCCGGCTTTGAGAGATTACTGTGGAATGTAGGAGGTGCCGGAGGAGATAATTTTGCAGTTTATAACATTTGCATTGTTGTCGAATGTCAGATATGAATAGGAGCAGGAGAATATTTTAATTAAGGCTATCCTATGGTGCAACTGACATCTTCCATTTCCGTCTGAAGGGAGGTTCTTTTTTATAATTTCTTTTGTCATGCTCTTCTCAAAATATCTTTTCAACCACTCTGAGCTGGCAGCCTTTTAGATTAGTGTTTTGCATGTCAAATGTATGTGACATAGCCATTTTCAAGGGCTGGCTACATTACCTTTGGTTCACAAAATATGCTCACGAAGTCATGCAAGGTTGGAGCTGCATGCAAGAAAAGTGACCATTGGATATTTCTTTTGATGAAAGTACTATCTGTAAAAGAAAGGAAGAGCACAGGAGCTGCAAAAGTAGTTCAGGAATAGGCAAAGGAGTATTTCTTCCTTTTGAAACTTTTCCTCTTACCTATTGTTTATTATTGGTGCACAAGATTCACGAGAATAGTTATTTTTAGAAGTGTGTGAATATTCAAAGTTTTGAATATGAATTGAATGTGTTTGTTATTTGGTTCATGTTTTATCTGCAAAATTGATAGTTGAGAATTTTCAAATATTCTGGCAGCGATCGAATATCGCGCCAACTTTCATAAATCTGACTGTGGCAAAACCACAATACCTGGGAAAATTATCGGATGACTGAGTTCTATGTGTACGGAAAACAGTACAAAGGCATCCTCTTCTCTTTCTTCTCCGTCGTGTATCATGTGGACCGATCATATACAAACACTGCTAAGCTTAGACCTCATGCGAACTTTCGCAAGTGGGCTTTTCCACATGTCACGTGTAATGAGAACAAGATGGCCGACCGCCCACTTCGAACTATCACAGTGTGAAAGCGGGTGGTTTTTTTTGTGTTACATACTAAATGCCCACACCCATAACACTTGTCCTGTCACCTTCGCCGCAGCTTCTAGCATGACCTCTGTCATCTCGTTTTGGCCAACTGTGATATGCAGGAAAGCCCATTTGCAGAATTTTTTAATGTGGCTCCTTTTAAGTGTTACTCATTTTGCATGACCTCATTACAGGGTGTGTACTGTATCAAGCAGTATACATTTCTGTGCACATTTTTTTTTTTTTGTATGGTGCTGAGTCATTCTAGTTTTTTTTTGTTTTTTTTTTGCGAGGATCATACATTATTTTGTAAAAAATAAGGATAACAACATTCACTTATTTATCTTCTTTTAGAATTTTTTTTCATAGTGAACAGATACTTGATTCATATTCAAAAATTTCAGTACTTATACACTCCTAGTTATTTTTGTATTACTGAAAAGTGATATATTTCTAGATTGGCCACATGTTCATCTCAAGTACACGTAAAAAAAGAAAAGAAAAAAGACTGAGAAAGAAACCCATAGCTATTTAAGATTTATAGAGGCCTTTTTTTTGGGGTCATTTAAAATTTCTGTTCATGCTAATGCTGTTTCTGATAACCTCTCAAGATTGGGAGTTGCAGCTGTATCTGTTTAAGCAGCTTCTATGAATGACACCGTGGAATACTTCATAAATAACAGTTCGTTTATTAGGACTATGTACCTTAGGTGGTTATACTTACAAGATACATAGTTTTTGTAACCATTGGTTGTCGTTTGGAGAAGATTCATTGTGTTAAATAAATGTGGCTAGGTAGAGTGACGCTGATACTTTGCTTTGCTTTTGCAATTAAAACAGTATGTTTGGCTGGTTGGTATTGATTACTATTGGTCTTTTGGAACTGCTTTGAAGCTATGTTTGTTGGTAGAAAACTAGAATGCAGTCTTTCCACTTTAGCTCGTCAGTCATTGAAGAAAGCGGCACCACCAAATCGACTGAAAGGGGCCAAGGTTGTTCGCGGCTGTGTGAAAGTTGTTCATGAAGAAATTGACAGGCACTTGGATGTTGTGTCTGAGACGCCATCACACTTTCCAAGTAAGGGAGTAATGTAGGTTTTGTCTACACAAACTTGTCTTTGTGGGGCTGTATGCTGAGCGCGACTTTTCTCAATTTCTTTTTGTATAGGTCGTCTGCTTACAGGACTTACCACACCAGCAGCTAGCAGAAACCCCACCGCCACAGTGGAGAAATCATTTGACCTAGAGATAACTGGTAAAGCAATTTCCGCTCATTTTATGTTAGCTCTAGATGCTGGTTTCTTGTTTGAAACTGGTGCTAATTGGCAGAGTTCAAGAAAATGTAACACATACTAATCGCATGAGCTTCCAGATGTTTGTCTATCACTTAGTGCTACAGCTGATTGGTACCAGCAAACTTAGAGTAACATACTGCGTGGCTGTTGCCTTTCTTTGTGAATAAATCCTCTTTCTCTGTGCCTGTCATTAGCAATCCTTGATAAATCAGGGCATATTTATTGATATCCATATCAAACTGGTGCTGCATTGATACTGTGGACATTTCGTGCACTTTTTTTTTAGAGCGCAGCTCTTTGGCGTCCGTTCCTGGGTTTCGCGTCGTCGTCGGCGTCGGCCTCGTAACCAGCTCCGCCCCCCTTTCATCCCCCCAGCGCTATCGGCGTCAGCGGCATCAGTCAGTCGCTGCTATCTCTTCCCTCCTCCCTTTATCGTGTTGTCCGCTTGCTGCGCGCGCTTCTGCCCCCATCGTTTGCCGCTGGGTGTACACGCCACCCCCCTCCCCCCTCTTCCTGCGAGTCTCCGGTTGTCAAAGCGCCGGCTCGAACTTAATTCCTTTCTTCGCTCCTCCTCCAATGCAACCCCTGTGCGGTGGCAATCAGAGAGCCAGATCGGTGGCGGTGGATCTGTATATGTGCACCGCCCGAGCCGAAATCGCGAATACGTGTGAAAAATAAAAAAAAATTCTGTGATAGCGCATACATGTGTTGCTCGATTTCTTTGCCTCAATCTATCGAAAAGGTGAAACAGCTTATTTGCTGCGCTCAAATTTCGCATTAGGAAGTAACGTAATCGTCGGTAATTTTTTTTTCATTTCTTTGCCCAATCTCTGCATGTCAGAGAGAAATAAAAGTTTGTCTTCATTTTCAGCATTTTTGGAAACGATGGAGTCTGGAGTAATGGAACAAAGTAAACTATACCACAGTATCAAGCCATCAACCACAAAAGCTAGGTGTGGCATTTTTAAAAAAAAAGTTTTCTTATTTTGCAATTTCTGTATCGTGGGTACTGAAGAACAGAGAAGGGACAATACTGCCAACAGTTTTGTGAGCTTATCTGTGTCGATGTCTGCATGTCAGTTGCCATTCCCCGTTGTGTGTGAACTTACGTAAAGAAAGAAAGAAAAAATGAGAACAGGGCATAGTGTACAAGACTATCTTACAAGCTTTACTGCTGTGATTAATTTAATAGCCCTTAAACCTTGTTCAGTTGAAACTTTTGTAATTAACTGGTAGTTCTGGTAATTCTTGCTGTGTGTTTGTGCAAGGCATTGCATGTGGTATTACTTGGAGAATTCTATCATCTTGGTATGGAGCGTGATTTGCATGACACGGATGAGACAGGGAACACACGATGAGCTTAACTATCAGCACTTATTTAGGACATAAAATCACCTTGCATCTTCTTTTTCTCTTCATGTATTCTTCTATTCTACTGCTTTTGCTGTTGTTGTCCTCAGCTAAACAGCTGTATTTCATCAACAACAGTAAAGCTAATCAAAGGCTGGATCACACGCTAGTACCCTTTTCTTTCGATATGCCTGGTTTCTATGTTTTCGTATGCAATTCGTGTCTTCTGTGACATGAATCATGCTTGAGATTGTGGAGGCCATCCATATTTTTCAAAAGAGGTGACCGGCATATGAGCTACTCATCTAAGCTATGTACCATGATGTATTGGTATCAGTATGTGCAGTTAACTGTTTTGCTGAAGTTTAAAAATTCTTTTTTCTTGCAGTTCCCTGGAAGCTAGTGGTGTCGCTAAGAGAGAATGTGTTGACAGCAAGTTGCTGTAAGCTATTGTTTTCTTTATCTTTTACTGTTGACAAAAGTTCAGACTTCCGGTATCCCATTTTGTTTAATCTAAACCTTTTTGTGACCAAAGATTGGAACGTGTAGTTGCCAAAATTTGGCACACTTTTTGCTCAAACACTTTCAAAGTTAAAAAAATTATAGGGGCACCCAAGCAATTCCTATGATGTGTAAATGTAAGAGCATTTATTCTTGTTGCTGAGTTGTTGGGGACTTTGAGGGTGAACGGTGTTTCGCTGTGGCAGCTTTTGCTTTGCATGTTTCGCTGCATTGCAATGATCTCATACTTCGTCAGCAGTGAAATTCTATTTCCGGCTATGCTTTGCTGTCTCATCTGATGATGTAGACATGAGTGATTCAACATCGGATGATGAAGACTCCATAAGCCACGTTTGCATTAATACGGCAGTAGGCATCGTATTTCCTAGCGTATCTTGCGGAGCCAACACACCACTGCTGTACATGCACCACATCAAGTCTGTCGGGACGGTGACCCCTTGCCCAGTGCACACGAGGGAAGGGTCCAGCCACCCCCATCTTGAGTGCAGTCTGCCTTGTTATCCAGTTCACAGGGTATTGTATAGCCACTGCAATGAGGAGGAGGGGCGCCTCCAAACCTGTATCTATTCACTCCGAAAGTCTTGGTCTACCCCTGCCTTGTGATGACCTATTGCTCCAGGGGAGGTGATTATATCATTCACGGGCCGTGTTTCTGCTACGGCTTTCTGACGACAGCGGGGCTTTCACACAATGAGCCAAGTATTACTCTCACATTAATATTGCATTTGCAAGCAGTACGTGTGGCTGTCGCCGCAAGAGGCTTCAAACGTGTAATGAGACTTTTCCACTGTAGCTGTTGTCTTAGTTGATTCAAGCGGCTGTTTTTGGTATATTAAGCCCCATGTCTTTTCAGAGAACAGCGTGCTGAGAAGCGCATGGTCTCAATGTCTCAAGCGAAAGCCTGGCTTGACACCTCTGCCAAAGCTGGTTGGCGTGACACACTCAGTCGCTCCCTCTGGCGCTCTGAGGTAAGCCTTGTGCCGTACACTGCCTTACCAGGAGGTGTGTACAACTTGTATGCCAGTTTCTGCCTGCTTGTTTTCAGAGAAGCATCTGTGCTGGGACAGCAAATTTCAGGAGTTGGCTTCAGAACAACAGTACAATCTACACACTTACCCATGAAGCACAGTTGCTTGCCAAAGCTGTCATAGATGACCAGGAAGAGGTAAGTGCCTGTGACCCAATACATTCGTACTTGCTCTTCAACTTTCAAAGAAGCTCCGAGGAAGAGCTAAGAGGTTTCACGTACCATGGCAAACCGAGCCGCCGTGGTGGCTCAGTGGTTATGGTGCTCGGCTGCTGACCCGAAAGACGCGGGTTCGATCCCGGCCGCGGCGGTTGAATTTCTTTGGAGGAGAAATTCTAGAGGCCCGTGTACTGTGCGATGTCAGTGCACGTTAAAGAACCCCAGGTGGTCGAAATTTCCGGAGCCCTCCACTACGGCGTCTCTCATAGCCTTAGTCGCTCTGGGATGTTAAACCCCATAAACCAAACCAACCAACCAAACCATGGCAAACCGAATTTTCTTGACAGGACAGGGTGTGCATAGGTGCTTTGTTTATATTTTTTGTTTTAGGCTGCAAATAAAGGCTTAAATCAGCAAGACTAAGTGTTCTTGCTAATTTTTTTGGTGCAGATGAGAGGCTGTATGTTCTATTTGCAGGCACTTTTGCTTGTTAGCTGCTGGGGTGACTCAGTGGTTATGGTGCTCGGCTGCTGACCCGAAATATGCAGGTCAATTGCAGAGGCCCATGTACTGTGCGATGTCAGTGCACATTAAAGAACTCCAGGAAGGCGAAATTTTCTGGAGTCCTCCACTACAGTGTCCCACATAGCCTGAGTCGCTTTGGGACATTAAATCCCATAAACCAAACCAAACTTTTGCTTGTTGCCTGTTTTGCCTGCCATTGTTTTTTTGTTATTTCCGATGCCTCATTGTGTTGTTCAGCAGCGGAGGTTTCACAGAGGCCAAATTGTGCCACTCTGCTGGCCTTGAATGGGTACATTTTCTGTCCTTTTTGTATTTTGTTCACGTAGCTGTGCTCTCCTGTTTCTCTGTGCCGTTTGGCTGGCATCAGCCACAAACTGGCAGAAGAAGTGGCCAGTGTCTGCACCCGTTTGATTGGTGTCAAGTCCAGGGGCAGGTATGTCAGAGTGTCTTTTAAACGCCTTGAAAAATGGTAACGTTATGTCAGCTTTGTTAGGTGGCTTGTTCATTTGTGGTGATCTTGTGCAGATTAAATGAAGGAAAGCTTCAGTAGTGCAGTTCACGTGAAGTGCATTTCAGGACTGAGTGAGAGTGCATGTAAGAAAAGTGTGCGTTCAAGTAGAATATGCGCATGAGAAAATTTACTTTCCCGTTTTTATTTTTTGTTTTGTTTCCGACTGCTCATTTTTTTTTCGTGAACTTTCATCTGAGTTTACTGTCATCAGTTTGCTTTGGTGTAGTATACACCAGCATGCACAACTACAGTTTTGGGTATTTGCCTATTTCTTGCTCCGTTCAGCTTTGCTTCTGTTTGTTCGAAAGTATTGAGCTTGCTTCGCACTCTTCAGAGGCCTTGGATAATTTGCTCGGACAATACGTTCAGTGTCTATCATTTAAATGTGTTTGTGGAGCGGGCTGTATTTTCTTTTCCAGGCTGTTTGCAGATGTGGAGAAATCACGAGGTGAAATCGAGTTCATTGCTCGTCAGATGCAGCTGTTTTCAGACCTTGCAAAGGATGGAAGCGTGGTGAGTGGTAGAATAAAGTCATTGATGACTTTGTTCCTGAATGTATTATGATCCATGTACTGGGTCGTCCACTCTTAGTGCGAACACATGAGTGCATGGCCGTGCTCTTTGGAGGGCCACTTTGTCCGACACAGCCGCTTATCGCAGCAAAGTGGTACAGGGTAGACTTGGTACAGTGGTACAGTGGTAGACTTGAGGTGGTGCTTAGCGTCATCTGCAACTTCGTTTTGATGCACAGCCATGACGGGCGATGCAGTGGCCCTCTGAAGAACGATCGCCACGCACCCGCGTGTTCCCACTAAGAGTGGGCGATGTGTACATTGATTTTTTAATGTGACGTGAACATGTGCAGTCTTTGTCAAAAATATAGAGCCCAACGGGATTGCTTCCAAGCCATGTAGCGGGGCTCCTAAGCATATATCTGACAGTCCTAAGCTTGGGAGGGTTGAGGACCTAAGTTCCTCCCACGATCTTGAGATTAGGGTCCCTGAGTATGCAAGAGGAGCCGCACTGCAGGGCTCAGAAGCAGACCCCTTGGGCTGTATACTTTTGACAAAGACGGCACGTAGATGTGTGAAACAATCCACACAATTGCGTCCATTATATAGCTCACATCAGGGTAGGGGATTGGACCTGCTCATAGCATGCATATGTGGAAAGCATGGAATGCGGAATGGTTTTATTTTGTCTTAACTGGAGCTGTAAAATACCGTATTTACTCACATAATGCACCCACTTGGATAATGACCCCAGCCGAACTTTTGTCATTGAGAATTTACATTTTTCTTCAACCTTGCGTAGAAAACACACCCCTGATGTTCAGGGCCAGTGTTCAGCATGTTAGCTTTATCTTACCGTTATTGGCCGACACCGTTGACAATCACAAAGTCATCCAATCGTGCCTTGGAAGAGCAAACACCTTTTGAAGTAAATGATGCTAAACACTGGCGACACGGATGCGGGGGACGTGGGGACACAACTTATCGACCGTGTGCATTTGTTGATGATTTATAGACAGTCAGGTGGGTGGCTGGATGTCTGATATGAAATTTAAGCTCTTACTAAAAAATCTGTTGAAACTCTCCCCTAGGCTTGGCCTCTGTCATCAGTTTCTTTTTTTATTTTGCTTACTTTAAATTCAATTAAAGATTTTTTAACAATAAATTTTCTTATATCTCAGCTGTTTGTGCACATTACATTAAAGGTGTCTTCTGTCTTTCTAACAATGTGACCGCCATTTTACCTGTGTGTTGTATATTGCAGACCAATAAGGGTATTGCACCATTGGCCGAGAATTTGCTACTTTTGGTCTCGGAAGTATTGAAGACACTACCCATGTTATGTGCAAAGGTAAGTACTGGATATTCTCTGACTGTTCTTTTCTACCCTTAAGGCCCTATTGGGATAGGTTTTATGCAGTCTATATGGTACACCTCACACCTCCTAATTACATTTTAAAATTCTCCATGGGGATTTTGTTGTTTGTCATGAAATGAAATATTTTTGCTCCACTTGCATCTTATATAACATAGCCATAGGTTTGCTGTTGAATTCTTAGTATGTCATCAGGGTTTATTACCTTTAGATTAAATCTGATTTTACCTGATTTCTCACCCTGAGCAGATTTCAACAAAATCGGGTTAAGCTCAAATTTTAACCTGAAAAGCCACCTTCAAAAAAAATGTAGTTTACGAGTGCAAGCAGTCGAAGCCATTGCATGAAAACTAGCTAATACCCTGAGGCTATTCTGGATTACTGCTTTCAGTTAACCATTGGCGATTGTAAGCCTCTTAACGCTTGTCATATCTGCAGTGTGGCCTCACTTAAGCCACCCTTTCAGCTGTTCTCTTGAATGTGTTGTCTGTATGAGTCACACTACTTTGCTTGAATGCCTTTTGTTATGGCATTTAAGCTACTGCCTTTTGTCTTGGAAGTATGAGCTAAGCATCACTGTTTAGTGCTGGTATAAGGGCAAATAAATTGCACTGCGTTGAACAAACAATACCCTTAAATATTAGTTGGCTGCTTGCTATCCCATTGTTTGTCCCACACGGCTTCCAGGCTGTTCTAGCTCAGTACAAAATGTGAGAGAAGGAAAGCCTTTGAGTTTTCGAGGGGCAGTTTTCAATTGCTGGCAAATCTGCCAGTACGAATTGGTTTTAAAAATTCTAGGCGATTTATTTTTGGTGCTGCTTCATACTGGTTGGGTTTTGCAGCTATGATGAAAGGTATTTTGGGTTCTCTTACGAGGGGGTACCCAAAAGAAACCGGACTAAATTTTTTGGTCGGCAAAGCTTCTGTGGTACCGCGTTTTGCCACTAGGAGCGCATAGAACGAACATTCCAGATTCAGTAAGCCGAGTGCCGTCGTTGAAGGAGGCCAGACTATACTCCGTCTCACAAGCTGTTTGCAGCACTACGAAAGGTACAGCTCTCTCGTCCAATCAGGATGGCGCGCACTACATTAGTGTGTTCCTACGCGCCTGTGGTTCGATCCACCTGATGTCCAGGTGGCTTCTTTCTACCTATAGCAGGTGGCGCTTGATGTCTTTTTATTCTTTTTTTGGTTTGTTTTTGGACAGGCGGACGCCCGTTCCAAAGGGACTAGCCCCACTTTTTTTTTTTTTTGTCGCAACCTGTTCTCATCAGTTCCTCTGTTGTCACGTCGCAGTAAATTTCAGTAATCGTGTCATGTGCATATAAATTTATTTACTCCAGCGTGCCGAGGCAGCCGAGTGTCGATGGTGGCGAAATGCAAAACAAGCCCATGTGCTGCGCGAGAGGCAACGCACGTTAAACGGCCCGCGTTCAACGTCTCCGTTGTCCACTTGTAAAGCGTTCGCTCGCTCACCTGCGTGAGTTTTGCCGTCCTCTTGATGAGCGCATTTGTACTCCAACTGCCCCCGCACTCGACGCGAAGCGCTTCAAGAGCATTTAAAGCCACCTGCTTCGCCTGCTTGGGGAAACAGCGCACTGTCGGTGTAGAGCACACAGGAGACACAACAGACTCGACCGACGCCATGTTGGAAAGTGGCGACGCATCACTACCTCTCAGCAGGCCTCCGCAGAGCTGTGTCCGTACGGGCTTTGTCTGGTAATTTCACCAGTGATTGAAATACTCCCTACCATTTAAATATACCTGTCCAAATCATGTTTTTAGTTGCAATGCTTATTGTTTTGATTAATAGTCATACACTCCTCAAATATTCGAGGGACTATTTTCTGCGTTTCTGCAGCCCTGATTGGACGAGAGAGCTCTACCTTCCGTAGTGCTGCAAACATCTTGTGAGACGAAGTATAGTTTAGGCAGAGTTTTAGAGTGACGACTGTTTTGTGTGAATGTCGTTTTTGCAATGGCTGATTTTCGTGAACAGCGTTCGCCGGTGAAATTCTGATTTTTGCTCGGAAAAAGTTGAATGGAAACTCTTGAAATATTATATGAAAGACGTACAAGGACGATGCTATGGGGACAACTCAAGTGTTCCTGAATCGAATCCTGAATCAAAGCAACGATCATGCCAATCGAAAACTTCAAATTCACCTCGCCTCAAGAAAGCTCGTCAGGTGAAACCAAACCTCAAAACAATGCTGATTTGTTTTTTAGACGTGAGAGGAGTCGTCCATTGAGAATTTGTTCCGCAGGGTCAGACAGTTAGCCAGGCTTTCTATTTGGATGTTTTGAAAAGATTGGGCAACAGTGTGCGGTGGAAGCGGCCAGATTTGTGGCGGTCGGGTGACTGGTTTTTCCACCATGGCAATGCCCCTGCTCACACAGCCCTGTCTCTACGACAATTTTGGACCAAAAATGGCATGACCCCTATTCCTCAACCCTCATACTCTCCCGACCTTGCTCCATGCTACTTTCTTTGTTTCCTAGAATGAAAAAAAAAGGTGAATGGAAAGCGTTTCGCTGATGTTGCTGAGGTGAAGAAAAAAACGACGGAGGCACTGTCAAGCATCACGAAAGATGAATTTAAACAGTGTTTTGAAAAATGGAATGAAAGATTCGACAAGCGTATCATTGCAAGTGGGGAATACTTTGAAGGAGATTGAAGGTCTGTGCTTAAAATGTGAACAAATAAGTTCAAACAAAAATAAGTCCGGTTTCTTTTGGGTACCCCCTCGTATAGGGCAGTAATGTATAGAAAACATATAGGTTTATTTATTTATTCATGACACAATTCTGAAGTGCCCGAAGGCATTATAGTAGGGGGGAGTGACAACCAATGTGTTATATGCAGGTTAGACCAAAAAAGAAAAAAAGGATACAATGACAAGAAAATAGTAAGATTAAAAAAAAACCCGAACACAGAGAAGAGGACAACTGAATGCCATGTCACACATCAGATATGATAGCACAAACTCTGGCTACAGTGGAGCATCCAACGACACCAACACATAATTTGTTGCTGTCATGGATCATGAGTGGAAAAATTACTTTCTTAATACTTCTGTCTGACATTTAATTTCACAGATATTCTGCTTATGTTCAAGTCAGCTGGATAAAAAAAAAAAGAGGTTTGAATAAATGCCAGTCTTTGCTAATGTTGAGCATTTTAAAATAGAATCTTATCATTTCTTATCATTTCCAACCTGAAGTAGTGTTTTCAGTGCATAGATAAGGGATGATGGTGATGGTCCAAGCGTGATGGTCCTCTAGAATCATTTGCCAGACACAAATCTGCCAGCATCGTTTTGGACATGGTCAATCATGTCATAAATATGCAAATGGGGGTCCCTCTCTACACTGGCATATTCAGGAATAGGTCTTGTTTGAGTAAAATACAAGACTTTTTTGAAATTATATGGTGCTTTATTGAAATTATGTTTTAGGGGATTAAGCATTCTGCAAGCTTTGGATTTAACATACTCAACCTGCCTCATCCACCTAAGGTTAGATGAGAAGTAAATGCCAAGATACTGGTATTCAGATATTTTTTGCAAAGGTATGCTTTTAATGAGTATCAGGTTAGAATTGGGGTATGCTTTCAAGTGAACAAGACAAACTGGTGTTTTGAAGTGTTCAAGGATGTTTGCCATTTAGAGCACCAGCACTGAAAGTTTACTGCATCAGAGGAACTTTCAATGCCATGATAAATCACTCAATTGCCAACATAAAGTTTAACTTTGCAGGTAATATCCATAACATTAGCATTGATATAAATTGGGAAAACAAGAGCTCCAAGAACTGACCCTTGTGGTACACCAAAGGATACAGTGACATAATTGGAGGGGCAACCATTTTTCAAAATGCGCTGCATCTGATTGTCAAGATACGAATGAAGCCAGGCAGGTACAATAGGATGAAGGCCAAGACACGATAACTTATGTTGTACAGTTTTACCCGGATATATCGAATTTGAAGGTGGTGGTTGTGGTGGTGGTGTGACACTTTTATTAGAACATCCTTTCTATTAGGTGTTCAGTAGGTCCTGGGCCAAGGTGGCAAGGGCACGTTGCAGCTTCAGATCCAGGGAGGCGAGCCAGATGGGCCACGGTGGGGGTGGGGGGAAAGGATGGGTGGGGGACTGGAAGGCTGCGTGGCACTGTGTAAGGCAGTGGAGATCGTGAAATAGTTCGATATATGTACAGTCTTGGTCAAAAGTAACCAGGCTGCATGGTTTGCTTCTAGCTTGTATAGTGGAGCCCTTGTGACTTTCCTAAAGATCAAAAGTCAATGGAAGGTAAGAAGACCCCCTTTAACGACCATTTCAGCTTCAGGGAAGCTGTAACGGCTCCACTGTACGAGCTAGAAGCAAACCATGCAGCCTGGTTACTTTTGACAAAGACTGTACCTATGTAATTCGATATATAAATGTTCCAAATAAAATATAAAAATATATGTTCCAAATAAAAAATAAATATGAAAATGGCAGTAGATAAGCTTATCTGTAACCTAGAAGCAAGAGTATATTTCACACACGCTAGTGACGGGCTTCTTGCAGCTACGTGCCTCTCACTGACGTGCTGGCAGCACACCGCTTGCTAGGCACTGCTAGGCCTAACCTGCTTCGCATCGAAGTTGCAGCAGACAGTGCTTTGGAACTAGCTGCTGCCGATCATAAGATGTCTTGTCTTGTTACCAGTGCACTGTAAATAGAATAATCTCATTAATATTAAGGTAGAGTTGGTCTCCTGAACGCCTTTAGCCGCAAAGTGAGAAGCACGCCAGACAAGGACTGCTGCTAGGCTTCAGTTAGGGTGGCTTCACCTCACAGGTTTCACAGCTCTAGCATGGCCAGCAGGTACTCGAGGATGCACAGTCGACCTGTCTCCACACGCGAAAAGTGATTGAAAAGTGCCGTTCGGAGAGATGCCCCTGGCAGGGGCACGGCACACAGCTTGATTTATGGAATGTTCCGCTAAACACGAGTTCGATATAGTATGTAAACAGTAGTGCTATACTTTTGCATGGAATTTTCACGGGGATGTTCTGACTGTTCAATATAAATAATATTTTGATATATCCAAGTTCGATATATCTGGGCTTGACTGTAGCAGTGTGTAAGGTACAGAATCGAAGGCTTTTCTAAAACTGAGAAATGTAGAGTCTGTTTGATGACCACGGTCAGCTGAAGAAAGCAGGTCATAGCTAAACTCAAGTAGCCGAGTTGAACTAAAGAAACTGGTTCTAAAACCATGCTGAACTGCTGTGTTTTATGACTGCAGTGTAAATTATATGCTAAACTTTTTGCAACAAGCACTTGTCAGAGAAATTTGTAATTAACAACAGAGCTTTTTGAGCCATTTTTATGTACTAGGACTACATCAGCATTTCTCAGCTCATTGGGTAAAGAGGTAGAGTGAAGAGATTTTTGGAACTAGGTGACTAGGTATTGGGCAATTATATTCGTGCATGATCTTAAGGGTTGCAGGACCACCTGGAGACAAGGCCTTGATATTCTTAAGCAGGTTTAGCACACCTTGGTGGGTAATAACCAGTTCAGACATATATTTACAGCTACTGATTCACAAGTTTGTGTAAGTTCCCTGGGGAACATTGGCTCAAACGTAGATTGAAAATATTCGTTTAAACAACACACCTTATCTTCATCATTAGTAATGAGTGCACCGTTGACGTCTAGATTCAAGGTTCCGATTGATTCACAACGATTAAGTTTCAAAAATTTTCATAGTTCTGTGGGATTACTACGTAGCTTCAAACCTAATTCATTAAAGTAGTTAGCCTTACTAGCTTTAATTTCACTTTTTAACGTATTACCAAGAACATGCATTGACTACAATACGGCTGGGCTTTAAGTTTTCTAGTACTATTTTAAAAGATGGCATCTTTTGCTTATAAGTCATGGCACTGCTTTCCGGAAATGTGTTTAAAAGGGATATATTGATCAATGAGATGGTCAATTTTTTCTTATCCCATTTGTTTCCAAAGGTGGCGAATCGCTGCCTTCGCTTTAAATATGCATCAACAGATGATGCCACATGCTTGGCTGTTGATATTCGGATTGTAGTTTTATGCTTGGTTACACTAGTTGCTCACTAGTTTCGAAAATATATTACAGGAAAAAAAATTATTTTCTTGTCACTTCTTTTAAAATGACCATGGCATTGTGGGAAGACTGAAATTTCACGGTCGTTGAAATTCATGCACCGCTTTTTTGGCAGTGAGGAGGATGCGGACTGCAGATAACGTAAACTTTTAGATGATGTTGAAAGCAGAGGTATGGCCTGAGCCGCAAGGCGAGGATTAGGACTCTGACACTGAGCCTGGCACTTCAGCATAGCTTGAGCCCTGGCTTGGAAATCTGAAAGTTTGCAAGGAATTATTCTTCAATGTGATGTATTTGGCTGTTTACATCAGCTACATATGCCATCAAAAAGCGACTGAAAAAGTATGTGCTACACTGAGAAGAAAGCTTATCTCATGGAAAAGATCGTTCACATGACTGTGTTGCCCCGATACAAGAGCACCAGAAACCAGGCTCCATATCCCAAATGCATCTAGAGGCTTGTTAATGGCACCAATTTGATCACCAAATATCTCTGAGTGACAATGTAGCAGAAAGCATTACACAAATGTTTACTCAGGAAGAAACAGCGAAAGCTGTCAGGAGTGGGACAAGCACCACTTCGCACTTCTGCACCTGACTGCCACACGATTTTTCACAAACAAGAGAAAATTTAGTTGCTCTGGATTCGTGATTGCCTTGAGAGTTGAATAAAATAGGAATTTCTCGCATGCAGTGTGTTTAGATCGAGTTACAGCTAATTCTTTCCGGCAACCCAGGTGTCCTCTCGGACAGGATGGCAGAAGCGAATAGGTTAAATACCTCTCAGAGGGAGTTGCAATCTAAACACTTGCTTTGGTTGTTAAAGTCACGAAGAAGCAACTTTGTTACCATGACGTATAGTCACCCTAATCAAAAAATAAACCTTTCTAGGATGACCATGTGGAACCAAATAGGGAGAACATTGTACATTGGCAGCAACACAACTGTAATCACTTATTCCCGGAATGACCATAGCATTACAAACAACTGAGGTCCGGTTGTAGAAAAGTAAACCTAATACAGAAGATGAGCACTGAGTTTGCCTAGTAGGCTCATTGACATACTGATATAGGTCAGAAGTAATCAGTTCATAAAATGTTAGCCACCCTGGTTAGCTCAGCTGAAGCTACTGCTCCAGTGCGACGGTGGTCTTGGGTTCGAGCCCTGGACCAGGATGAACTTTCTTCAGCTACAAAGTTTCTTTGAAAGCTGTATAGCTTTCCTTTGTAGCCGTACAGCTGCACTTGGGTGGATGCTAATGAGTAATTGCTCCCTTATTAAAAATGCTAAAGGCTATGCAGGTTGGTTAGAGCTAACCGGTTTGGTGTGTGCCCATTTGAAATCAGGCATGTATAGTTCCCATCAATAAGGAAATCATTATTTAGGGTAAGTAGAAATTGAGAGAGTGATTTGAGAGCATCAGGGTTGGTATATGGAATGTCATTTTCATTGTGTGTAATGTGAAATGCTGACTACGGCAAGTCTTTCATGACATCATGCAATAACTGGCCAGTAATGGCAACTACATAGTACTTGTTCTGATTAGACACCATCAATGGAAAGCTTTAGTGCTGGTGACATGTGATGCATAGTTACTAAGTGCAGGCATTGTACAATATTTTGCTTGGCTACTGATTTTAGTGGATTCCTATTACACTGCATGGATATAGGTCCTTGTGGATTTCCTACAATACGGCAAAGAGGCACTAGTGCAGCAATAACCATTTTTACTGTTCATGCTTTTACATCAGTTTACAGATGCTCTTAATGGTGGTTGAGCTCAATGTAGTGAGCAGTACTGCATTGAACAATTTTACTTCTTGATAAAACTCTATCACAGTCAATGTACTCAAAGCTAGCAACATCTGGCCAGTATTGTAAATACATACAGAACAACACTTGCAGCAAAAATAATGAAATGTAAAACTTGAGGCAGGAAGTGGACGTAAGTGGAAGTAAGTTGGAGTTACTGATGCTGAGCACAGGGAAGTTACTGTGTAGGTATTGTCCCCGATGCATTTTGGGGGTGTGTCACTCAGCTGCAAAGTGCTGTTAATGCACTTCAGCATGTCTCAAATTGGCATTTGGCACTTGTGAGACAGAGTGGAAAAGAAACTTTGATGAGCTGTAACCATTAATAGACTTAAATGGGTGCTGGACAGATAAAGATGGCTGCATGAACATATGAGCACGGTAACATGCTGCAGTTCCAGTATTCCTCTACTTCAAAAGTAGTATACTGTGTACATGTGTGCTCACTCTCATTGTACACACTGCGCTTTTTTCCAGTGTCACAACGGCACTGAAGTGAACTCACTTGCCAAGATAGCTCTGCTACGTTGTGATGAAAAGTCATCTCCAGGCACTGCCGGCAATGCAAGCAGCACTTCTGCATAAACATTTTTGTTCTTTTTGAAACAATTAGTTACCGAGACATGCTGGCTCATATAATTTTAAACACATGGTACGCACTGAGAACATTGAACTGGTAGATGTCATTTTCTTCTATGGTTGCGTTGGGCTTTTTCCCTAAATTGCCTTGCTAGTTTGGAGCCATACTCGACTGCTGCTTAAAAGCCACCAGGTTCGTCTTCTCTGACCTTGCATGTCGCGGGAAATGTATGCCTACTGTTATATAAGGTTTGTTTCATGTCCTGAGCCAATGTTAAAATGACAGCAAGGTTACTTGATTTGCATGTTGGTTTTGCTGTTCTTTTCCCTCCCTGTGCTAGAAAGATCTGTGATAAAATGCTGTGGGTGTCAAGATCTCTGTGTAGTTATATTTCTTCATTTTGAAATAAAAAGAAGTCATTGACTTGCAGTTTACCAAGCGTTGCTTTTTGTGCACGTTACTCTGTGTACTCCAGAGCAGCTGAGGTTGATTTTCAGCAGCATGGCTTTCAGTTCTCAAAAGAATGTTTCACTCGCATGCACCATTTTTCAGCTTCCTGACTTATTGCAAGCTACTTCTGAGAGAGGGAAAACCCAGATTAAATGAGCTTGCAGACAATTTCGTGACGAGCTCATCTCGTTTTTTATGGTCTGCACTTCATGAAACAAAAAATAGGCACCTATACCATGGGTAAGGTCCCTAAATTTCTGCAGCAGAAAATCTTAAATTCCCCACACTGAGAATAAAAAATCTGAAATATTCCGTGGGAAGCATAATTACACGCAAATTTAATAAACCAATTCATATTTGAAACTTTCAAAAGTTTACAGTCCACCGCACTGTTCATTCGAACGGCGTGGTACAACAGACTATATCATCAAGATAATCAAAGGTGGCTGTTGCAGTTCAGTGTCAGATATTATGTATACTCATTGCTCTGTGCACAATCGCACGCCAGCTGTGATGACCATGCACGCGAGCAGAAAGCAGCCTGCGAAAGTCTGGCACCTGCCTGCTGCTCACTTTCATTCCTGGACGGCCCAATACACAGATTTTTGCAGCAGATCGAATATACATTCACTAGAATACACTAGAATCCATAAAACCAAGGTAAGGCTGCTGATACACAGGCACAGGGAATAAAGATTCTGTTAGTACTTTTGTCACCAGCCTTCTTGACAGGTCGAATAAATATTGCAATGAGAAGCGGGCAGCCAGGAAATCAAAGGTATCAGCAACCTCCGTCAGGAAACCTCACCAAGCTTCCTCATGGCTGCGACCAATCGAAGCAAACAGATAAGGCAGACGACGAGTCAATCGCCTTCTATGCACCACTAGCAGAAAGGGGTGGCTTGCGGCTTTGAAGACCTCAAACACACCTTATGTTAAACTGCACCACACTCTCGGGCTGTGTTGGTGTTGTTGTTATTGTTGCCTGAGTGAGTGACATGGCACATACCCATGATGGGGGATAGGCCAGGGTTCAGTGAGGAGAACCAGAAGAGGGTAAACTGGTGCCAAGCGAATGGTTGTGCTTTATTGTTGTTGTTGTTGTAGCCTACGACAGAATGGCACATACCCACTCTGGGGGATCGGCCAAGAACCGGGTGGTAAAGGTTGGTATTCACCTGTACGTAGTAAAGGCAAAAGGAAAGCACACGGGAGAGGAACACCGGGGGGTCTACCACAAGAAGGGCACAGAGAGGATGAAAAAAAAAAAATCAACAAAACTAAAAACAAATAAGGTGCATTGCATGCTACAGAGCATCGTCTTCATCAACTTCCATTTGCTTCGTCCAGTGGCATTGCATGCTCATCGTCCTCTTCTCTGTAGCACAAATCCATGCTTTCGCACTGATTCGAATGTAGCAAACATTCTGCATAGTTTTTTGATTAATTCGCTTTTTCCCTACCATATGCTAGCCATCCTGGTTAGCTCAGTTGGTAGAACGACTGCTCCGGTGAAACTGTGGTCCCGGGTTCGAACCCCGGACCAGGATGGGTTTTTAACTAAGAAGTTTCTATGAAAGCTGTGCAGTTTTTCTGTCTAGCCATAAGGTTGGGTGGATGCCAATGAGTAGTTACTCCCTTAATACCTCTAATGATTCTCCATATTCTGGCTGTCGGTTGGCCGACTATAAGTTAATCCAGGTAGCACTGAACGTGTCTTGTGCTGAAGGTACTGAAGGTCTTCAAAAGTTTTGGTGCGCACAGTAATGCATGGCGTACGAAGCATAGAACAAAGTTCACCCAAACGCCAGAAGGAAGGGGTCCGTAAAGTACCGCTGACATATGGCTTCAAGCTCCAGAGAACCTCGCAGGGCATTGTGCAGAATTGCCAAAGAGCTCATGAAGACGACCTATCTTGCTCTATAACACTCAAATCAAGAAAGATTATGGAATTGGCTCATGTTTTCTGGCAGCATCGTAAGAGCGATTGTGACCGCAGGTGACGCTGTCCCCTTCACTTTTTTTCATTTTAAGACTTTTTCCCACCGCAGGCGGATCCTATGACGGCGTTCGTCTGAAGGAAGAATTCACCAGATGATAGTGCACACCTGTTTTTCATTGTATCCCTTTGTCCTTCTTAAGCTGTAACCTGCAGCATATGGCATTCTGAAATGCTGCAGCCAGTTATTTTTGCTTGGTTTATTTTTGCATTCATGAAAAAAAATAAAAGAAAGCGATACTTTTTGACACTGTTTAAAAAAAAAGAAAGAAAAAAAAACTCTTCTTTGATGCAAGAGCTGAGCAACAAGGCTCCAGCCAGTTGCTGGTCCCGGGTTGGACCTGAGCCACCAGAGTTGCACAGCACATCGGACACCCGAGGAGGCCCTTGGACTTGTCAGCTGGTCCAGAAGCGGCAGGTTTTTGCCGGACTCATGCGGGCCCCCGGGTGGCAGCCGAAGGCTCTGCGGAAGGGCCCGTAGTTCTTCAGAGGGACGTTGACCATGTGAGCGGGACCATGGCACTGTGCCTTGGCGAAGTGGATGAAGAACATCTGTTCGGACGTGACGTTCTCTGCGTGCTGGAGGCGGTACTCGTGGGCCCCCGACCGCAGACGGCTCGAGTAGACGCTGTGAGCAGGAGCCAGCGCCGCCATCTGGTTGAGCAGTGCGTCGCCGCCGTGCGAGTTGACGCATTTGCGCAGCGGCTGGAGCTTTCGTAGGCTGCGCCCGCCCCACCATTGGTCTGCCTGCGCGGTCACCACGTGCATCATGCACGCAGCCAGATGCACGCCCAGTGTCGGCAGCCTGGCAAGCACCAGCGGCGACGACTGGACCCTGGTCAGGTTGGCCGCCAGGAGCGGCATGTACAAGGTGCGTAGCGAGTCATCGTAGGCGCACTCCGAGCTGTCCGGCGGCACGGGCCACGCTTCTCCCCGCAGCTGCCTGCCGTGCGTGTGCTCCTTGAGCGCGACGTATGCCAGCGGCCCGTTGTCCATGCTGGGCTGCGGCAGGCTCCCGAACTCTGCGTGCACACGCTTGGCGTCCGAGAACCAGGCAGGCACGAACGCTAGCACGCGCAGGTTGCGGAGCCGCTCAACAGCCTGCTTACGCACAGCGGATTCCATCCATGAGGCGGCGTTCACATAGAGGACCACGTTGTTCCTAATGCTCTCGGTGACTTTAGCGGCGTCCTTTAGAGCTGAGCCCTTGTCTCGGTAGGCAGCGTACAGGTACAATTCTGGTAGCACGTCGCGCGCAAGTCGCCAGCATGCTTCCTTGTTGACCTTCGCACCGGGAAGGAGAAGCGACATTTTCTCGGCCGCAAGTAAGCCCTGGTAGTTGAGCACCACGTGAGGCGCCGCATCGTTCACGTCCTGAATCAGTTGCGAAGCCATTTCTTCCGAGAAGAGGACCTCCCTGTCGTTGCTGTCAGCTCCGAGCCCCAGAAGAGAGACAAAGCGGCTGTAGGGGCTGGCGCTGGAGCGGGAACGCTCACTTGGCTGGTGATTTGGTAGAGCGTCTAGCTTCCTGCTGAAACTCACCACTTCGGCGGCGCGTTTCTGCGGCTCTTTGATCGACGGGCGAAGCGCTTTGGCATATTTTACGAAGTGAGACTCCATGACCTTGTCTCTGGACTTCGGCCAGGATTTCACCTTGTCGAGCACGACCACTTTTGACTGTGGTTGAATAGACACGCCTAAGAGACTGCTCACTCCGAGGCGTCGCTCTAACGCCGCAGCAGCTTCCCAAACTAGGTCGTGGCTGAGGTCGTGCGAGTCTTGAAAGGGCCAACCATCCAAGGAAATGAGAGCGAAGGCAGCATGCAGCTGGCTCCATTTGCGGCCTCCAACTTTCATGCAGCGGTCGTGAAGATGTTTGAGCGGCATTATTTCTGCCTGGGGGGATTTTCGTCGCACTTCCCTGGCCACACTTCGTTCAAGCGCCATCAAAGGCGCTGGGCCTGGCTTGTTGCAGACGAATGCGCGGAAGTCAGCGCACGGTTCAATCGTCCAGCTCAGGCGGCTTGCCAGGTAGCGACCTTCTCGCTGGCAGTCGGCACTTTTGCAAACATCGAATCTGTTCGCTGTCTTAGCAGGTCGCTTGTAGCCAACGAAGAGTGAGGTGCTTGCATTGGATAGTGGCACGACGGCAGGCGCGTTCTGGGTAGCATGCTCACTGAGGCTACGCTCGTGCTTACTGAAGACACCAATGACTGCGAAAATGCTGGCCAGGGTTGCCATAGACACTAGGAAGTAGATGAGAAAGTCCTTCGGTATCCCCATCTGCTGGAGCATCGGGTAAATGAACTGCCGGCGATCCTTACGCGGCGGAATCTGGCGGCGCTCCGGGCTGTCGGGGAAGTCGATGCGTTCCATGTAGTGCTTGGTGACGGGCATCACTGGCAGCAGGCGGGACAATGGCGTGCCTTTCTTCGTCGCGGAGCGCGGAGGCGGCCTTGTGGCTGGCGTGTTTCCGCTAAAAGCTCGGTACGACATGTGCTCGCTGCACAGGGGTGTCATGTGGACGCGCCTGTCCGTCCTTTCTTCGAAGCTGGCCTCGAGTTCTGCTTCCTCCGCAGCACGCGCCTTGCGCTGGCGGTTGGCCTCTATGTGGCTGCTGCAGCGTGGCGGCTCTGGTCCCTTGACAGTGTCTATGAGGCTGATGCTCTCAGTGCACACCGTGTGCTTGCTTCCTGGTCTCGGTGAGCTGAGAGGAGACATGTCCGATGGGCTGGGCGTCCCCGAGCGGGCGCGACGGACGCTGTTGCCGGAAAGAGCGATGCGGATGCGCATAGGCCCTTCCTCCTGGTCGTCTTTCTGGCTAGCCACAGATCGAGCGCCGCCGCTGTCGCCTCCCGACGAGCCGCTTCCAAAGTTTCCAAGCTGGTTTCGCAACAGCTCCTGCTGTTGATTCCATTCGGCAAGGTTGCTCAAGTAGCGCTGGTATTCTCGAGAGTATTGCTTCCAAGCATGGCGGGCCACTTCCTCCATGGGTGCCGAACGAGCGTCTATCGGTGGTACCTCCGGTGGCCTTAGTTTCGGGTCAAAGGGTGACGGGCTGCGTGAGAGAATGCGTTCAATCATGCGCCGGTCGGCTACCTTGGGGTCTCTCGCTCTGTCCAGCGGGGATTTCTCACGCCGAGCCCCATCTGGCGAAGGCGAACGTGATGGCTCTGGACGTTCCAGGGCGATGTGCAGGCCAGCTGGACGACGGCGTGACTGGATGTGGATGCTGGGCGGCGAAGCCATGCCCCGGGGTCGCTCATAACTGCGCGCGCGGTAGGCCTCGTGCGAACTCCTGCGGCTAGCGCGGCCTCTCTGATCAAATGGCACGAGAGCGAGGCGCTTTGAACGCCGTTCATCATCACTGATATCCTCGCCAGCAACACTCTGATTAGACAGCGTGTGATGCACATGCGTATGTGAAAGCTTCCGTCCGAGCTCGCGACTGGCGTTGCTCCGACGCCCTTCAGGAGACGATTCCAAACTGCGCTCTTTTCTTGCAAGTCGATGTTGTGAATCGCTTCGCTGGCTGTCCTTGATCAGATTTACGGCTTCAAATCGCCTTTCTTCCTTCAGAATATGCAAGGGCTCGTAAGGAACCGGAATAGCCTCGGGTGATCCCCCTTGCCCGACTTTCACGCTTGAAGGCCGCGCGCCGCCTGCGCTGGCCGCACTGGGTATGATGCGTACTGAAGCTGGGACGTCGAATTTGGGAAAGTCTTGGATGATGCGCACTTCACTCAGAGATTTGACGGGGATGATAGAAGGGTCCATGACAAAATCCGGCTTCGGTTCTTCTTTCACTGCTGATGCAGCTGCTGTCGCTGAAGTTACCTCTTTCGGGGAATGGACGAGCAGTGGCTCTTCCTTTGCCACCGGCGCGTTCGGGTCAATCAATCGCTCCTCATGTATGATGCGTATCGCCGGCTCTGCGACGGCTCCAAGATTCGACTCACGGCTTCGGGGCATCGTGCGCACTGGAGCCGGCTCATAGCGTACTTCCTGCGCAATGTCGTGGATATGTTCTTGTTTCAGCTGCAGTGATTTGAGTCGCTCATCGTTGGTTTCTTGATAAGTTGCCTCTTGCAAAACTCGGACTTGTGCTGGTGACTTTGCACCGCCGCTTCCTGGCCTAGCTTGTTCAGCCTGCCCGTAGAAATACATTTCATCCAAGCACTCATTGCAGGGCGAGGTGTGGACCTTTGGTTGTGGCGGCGGCGTCTGAGGTTTCGGTTCGGTGTCAAAGCAGCTGCAGTCTTCGACCACCTGGATGATCTGCTGCTGTTGGCCTCCTTTGGTCTGCTGTTCCAAGACGGTGATGACGTTGCTCTCGTGAGGGGGCGGTGAGCAGACGACTGTATTCATGGCTGGTGAACCGGGAGTCTGCATGACGTCACCGGTCCTGGCGGCCATCACGCTGGCAGTTTGGTCGGTGCCCAGATTCACGATGGTGCCATCAGCCTGGATCTTCCACTCACGACGCTGCCCCCGGTACGAGCCGCTGCTCTCCTTCGTGTACTCATGCACTTCGGGACTACGGCAGTACTGCACCTTGCGCGACGGCGACACTGGGGACGGGCTCTCGAGGTAGTACCGGGCCTGCTGGCGCCGGCGTGAAGTCGGCGACCTCCGCGTACGGGTTGGCTGCTCGGCCAATTCCTCCTCGTCTTCTTCGGTCACGCTGACCATGACCTCGCGTTCGATGACGCGCACCGGTCGGTACTGGTTAGGCGTCTTAGGTGATGGTGTGAGCTTGCGCACCTTGGCTCCTCCGCGGCTGCGGTTGCGCCGACGCGCCGCGGTCGCGCATAGCGTGTCTGTGGGGCTGACGGACGCCACGGCGGTGATGCGGTCGTCCCAGGTTTCGGCGGCAGCCCCGCCTTCCGTATCGGTGGTCTCGCAGTACATGCCCTCCTCGTGCTGGGCCTGACGTTTCAGCTGCTCGGGGTCTCTGGGCTCGCCAGGGTCTGCTAGGGAGGCCCGGCCATGGTCCTGTGCGAGGCTGTCGGAGAACGCTGTCGGGGCGCGAGCCTTGCGCGCGCTTCGTGGCCTCCTCTTCCTCGGCCGCCGCCGCGCGCTGCGCCGTATCAGCGAGGTGAAAGAAGCGAAATGTATTTATCAAGGTGGGGGTGGTGGTGAAAACTTTGTTTAGAAAGGGTGACTGGGAGACCGGTCCTCGTCCCAACAAACACAAAACCTCTTCAAAATCTCCCAAAAATAACCCATCGGGACATTTGGAATCTCCCCAGGAGGTGCTCATTTTTCCCGAACACATCCAAAAAACGTCCCCACAACTAGCGATGTCCAAAAAGTTGTGCGTCCCATAGAAAGCCCCAAAAGGTTAATGCTCGATTTCTCGGCTTTGGTTCAATAAAATTATTCCTCCTTTTTCATGCAGCCTGCAGGCATCCAAGCGCACATATCTGCCAAATTTCAGATGCATACTTACTTTACAGGTGATGTAATTCACCTGTCCACTTGTGTGAATGCGTGCTGGCTCGGCCGTTTCGCACTGTGAAATGTCTAGCATTTTACACACAAAGGAAATATGAACTCAAAAAGTCACCCCATCTTGCCCATATATAAGAACAAATAGCAGCACCACACAGAAGTAATTTCAGTTTACTAGCCGTACTCTTAGCACGGACTTGTAGCGTATTGTCCATACCGGCGACAGCACTATACACCACCACAATCAAAATGCAAGTCAAAGAAAAACAATACAGACGAATTGAAAGTCCGTGCTGAACAAAACTTCCGGTCAACGGCGCAAATTTGAATGAATACAAACAGGAGACGCAAACGTAGACACCTTTTAATACACAATTTGTACATAGCACTACGGCGCCATGCCGTAGTGCTATGATGGCCACTTTTTCTCTAGCTCTGTGAAATCTGCAAACTGAAGAAAGTAAAACAGAACATGGGCTGGAAGTTGATGCACCTTAAACAAGTATTCTAAGGGCTACAAAAGCAGATATGCACACGCAAAAGCAAACGCACGTAAAGAGCAACTTGGATGACAAAACAAAAGGCGAGATGGGCGTACGCTGCAGACACGCAGTTTCAGGTCATGGATTTTCTTCAAGTTGAAACCCCCCTCTCTCGGAACAAGCTTCAACGACATGTTATCAAAACAGAAAAAAAAATAGTTCTACCAGGTGAAAATAAAAAAAGTGCGAAAATGCCCTGCAGTATGTTTAAATTAATTAATAAAATAAACCAACATACCTTGACAACTTTGCCTACGGAAACCCAGGGATGAAATAGGAGGCTGCAACAGCTGAAACCATGAATTAAACGCTGCCTTCTGTCCTGCGCCTTCTCACAGCACAGCGAACGCTCCAACATACGTGTTACACCCTCGTAACGATCCTGGGAGTTTTATTTTCTTGTGACTAAGTGTGGGAATAAGACTGCTTGAAGCCGGGCGCGAGGGGGGACGTCTTGAGGCTGGTGCAGTGGCGCGCTGCATCCATGGTGCGGCAGACCGCGCATGCGGCACAGTCCGACGTGAGAGTCGAGATAAAGGCACGGTTAATCCGGTGCGGGAGAGTCAACATAGCCACGCGAGCACTGCACAAACTACACCGCTGCGACAGGATGGCTGGGCGGTGGCGAAGTAGGTAGAGCAGGCTAATCCATGGGCACTCGCAGAAAGGGAGTGGTGGGTCTCCGAAGGTCCTTCCCGCCTATGACCGTAGTTGAGGGCCACGCTTCCACCACCAACGCGCTGCAGTCGTCGGAGGCGCTGAGGAATGCAGGTGCGTATGAGGAGTCGCCTATTGCCACGAACTCCGCCGCCTCGAACAGCGGCATCAGTAGGGCCGTGAAGCTGCGCAAAGGACTTGCGATGCGCCGCCGCTGCATCAGTTCCAAAAGGAATGGTATGGGCACGCCGAGATGCGCGGGAAAACTGCCGTGAATCCGTAGCTACGAAGTCCACGACAGCCCAGTTGGCGTAGTGGTAAGAGCAAGAACTGCCGCGCGCTGGGGCTTGTGCTCGAACGGCTGAGGCAGCGCGAATAACAGCGCGCAAAATGGCTTCCGTCCAGCGAGGAAGCCGGGCGAGCGACGGGAGGCCATTACTGCACTTCTGCTAGACAGCGGCGCAGGCGCCGATAGCCGGAGATGCCTGGAGGGGCCACCACACAATGTTGCATTTGGACGGCAGCAGGGGAAACGCTAGAAGACGGGACAGTTCGTGACCGCCGCTTACGGCGGCGCGATGAAAATGGAGACCGCCGTCACCTGCCTGGAGCATGGAGCCGACGGCCCACGTGCAAGAAACGCATGCGCCGAGAGAGATGCGGGGCTAACCAACGTGCTAACTGCTTCCTTCGGCTGTTCGAATGAAACTGCCGTTTCATCTCTCAAAACGACGCGTGCAAGAGCAAAACCTCCTCTCGCCGCAGCTTGTGGTGCGAGGGAGAGAGAAAAGAACGCGAGCAGTCGATTTTTGTTTCTTGTTGAAAATCATTGGTCCCGAAAACGTTATGCCTAGTTACCTTTCTGGGACCAAAATCCATTAACTCGGTTTTGTTGCTGCTTAAAACTCCAGAAAAAACGTTTCTAGACCTTTAGTGGGAGCACTGCCTTTTTGCTTGTGTTTCTATGTCTTGCCTCTACGGTCTGGGAACGTTTGAGAAACGCCGTACTGGGACTGGGACATTCCATCCTTTCTAGGCGCAAATGGGGAGGTCTTGTGCTTGTTGGGGTGGGTCCCAGCTCAGGACTCCAATAGCTTCTGCTATCGTGCAGCCCAGCGCGATTAGAGCAGCTTCCCAAGAGGAGGCAGTGAAGTGGGGCTTTAGGTGGTTGCCGAAGCGAGTTCAGCGCACTCTCACATGGAGTGGTATATAGAGTGGGTTGGGCGCTGTTGCATGACGGGCAGTGAGAGGGGTATTGTGACGGAAGAAGGTGTGTTGTGGTGGAGGCTCGGGAAGGAGTTCGTCTGGAGCTGGCGCCACGCCGTGGTGTCTGCTCTTGATAGGGGTGGTGGAAGTATTCTTCGTTGGAGCCTGTACTAGTCGAAGATGCGCGAGTATGTGAGTGGCTCTGCCGTATAGTGCGTCGTTGAGGTGTGGCCGCCCGTCGTCAAATAACCCGCGCTTATTTCTCACTCTTTAAAGGGACTATGCAGTAAATTAATTGAGATTACGTAAAGCAGACGAGAGATAGGCATTCCATCACTCGTCACCCAGCGCAGGAATTTTTGAGCTAGCATCAATAACAACGAATATATAGACGATTAAAAATCACGCTCCTCCTCTCCCCCCCCCCCCCCCCCCCTCAACTCGTGCACGCGGGGAACCCGAAAAAAGTAAAGAAAACAGCTCTGGGACTGGGCCCCGCCCGTGAATACGTCATTCGCTGACGTTCGGTTTGCGACTTCCGGTTGTCGCACCCAGCACCCCTGCAGCAGCGTCGGCAGGGTCTCTCCGGTCGCTCTTCGCCTTCCTGGATTGCTGCGCGCGTCGGATTTTTGTGCTTGTCACTGCTACAAAGACACTGTGAGTGGCCACACAGCTGCCGACAGAAAGAGGCGGCAGAGGTAAATTGAAAACATATGCTTGAAGGCAATGCCCTTGCTCGCGCTTGCCCGAGGGGGTCGCGTGACGGCACGGGCAGACGATTTTCACGGCTATCGGAAGTGTGCCCGTGACGTCGTGGCTGCCGTGGCTCCTGCGAATGACAGCGTATGGTGGCCTTCCGACGTCACGCGACTAGTGACGTCTATTTTCCCGATTTTAGTTTCAAAATCAGTCTTTACGAAAACACCAATCGGCCCGCGAATTAAAAAAAAAAACACGGTTTTTAAAAGTTCATAATAAATTGCCGGCTCAGCTCCGAATACTCATACTTGGTGTGAATGCTTCTTAGCATCATTTCTAAGCACTGAAAACATTTACCAGCGAGAGTCCCTTTAAGTGCGCCATATGGTACTGCTTTCTACTTTTGTGCGCTTCAAGTTGGCATTACGAATCGCAGTGCAGCGCTGCGTTAAAATCACCAGCATTGAATTTTGGGAGCGTTTCATGACTTTATCATAGCATTTTCTTTTCATGGGTAACACAACCGAGGCTAATGAAGCTCCTTATAGTTTTTAGGGAAAGAAAGAGGCTTTGACTGGGTAAAAACACTGAGATACTATAAAAGGTAACTATAATTAGACTCCGAACAGAAGAGGATAGGGAGATGAGGGGCTCGTTAGGATAAAATTTATTAAGCCTAAGGCCTGATTACTTACGAATACCCCAGTTTTGTTGCTTTTTTTTTTCTGAGCGCATCCACGTGTTGTTTTGCGAGTGACGCCCACTTATAAATATCAGACCGTATGGTTTTGCAGCGTGGAGAGGTGGATTTGCCAATCCATTTCATACATGCGTTCATTGCCGCATCACCCATACAGCTGTCAACCGCCGAGTACTGCCTAGTGTTAACACATATTATACGTTTCCTGCAGATACTTTGCGATGTATGCCTGCGAATAGGGCGCAAAATTAGACTTTATGGATACGTCAGCGCTCAGAAATCATCCAGTGGCCTGTATATGTGTGTCCTCAACGCAAACAGACCTTGACGAAGCCCCTTCCAGAGAGCCCCTCAAGGCACTGCGCTGTTAACAAAAAAAAAAAAAAACACCTAAATGGAAGTAAATGGCTTGCCCTCTAACGCACCCCCAAAAGGTGGTTTTATTTACTTTGCATAAGTGGTGTATTTTATCTACTCGCTTAGATAAGGGAGATATTTAGGAGTACAAGGGAGTAAATTTTTTACTACCCACAGAAATTTACCCCAAATGTGGCACCATGTTTATTTATCCTCATTCAGGCTCATTCTTACAGCAGTGCCTGCGGCGGAAACGGGCTGTAGCTGCGCGAGCCGCCGGTAACCCAACTAGGGAGACTGCGCTGCCCTATTGTGACCCCGCGTCACGCATTCTTTTCGTCGTCTGCGAGCCTAGCGGCGGCGTAGGCGGCAGGAGTCGTCTGCTTGTCGTCTACTTTTGCTGTACGAGTTCGTTTGGTTGGCCAAGTTCTTAGATAAAGGGATGTAACATTATAATCAATAGTTACAAACTGAAAAGGAGTCGCTGGGTAGTTTTCACAGTCATGCACCACGCTATATTTGACTAAAAAACCAGAGCAGGAAAGTTGAAAATGAAAACACACCTGATGGTCGTTTGGAATGGCAGTGTTTGCTTTCATATTGTCACCGATTCATATTGTCATATTGGCGCCATCTGGTGGCCATTTAACTTCATTAAGGCTTGACTTTTCAATACGACTGAGGAAAATGTAGCCTCATGAGCTCAATCAAGAGCTCAGCGTTGAAACTATGTTCTATCGCAGTTCCGTGTTCATGGAACGCACTATAATCTGTCGCAACATACCGCGAGAACCACTCTGAAAAAGCCTGGGAGAATTAGGCTTAAGCGGAGGCTGTAACGGGGTGGCGACACTAGCAAAGGAAGGTCAGGTATGGTTACAGCACTGGAGGCTTTACAGGAGCAGTTCAATTAAGTAGGTTACTGTAGCGTAAAACGGCGACAAGCCGATATCTTGTACCGCGGCAGGCGCCCGTGCAGGAGCAGAAGTCAGCAGAAATCCAGCGACGGTGGTAACCAAGAGGTCGTCACTCACCGCCATTATCAGACGACTGACCAGAAGCAGGCGAGACGCTAGATGGCGGAGCAGATTGCGCAAAATGGTGTTTTTTTTACTCCATTGAGGACTTTCGGTGTATTGAGACCAAGAAACTCCATTTAAAAATGGGAGTTATAAGGAGGAGAACCCTCCTTTATGCCCCATTGCTGAGTGCAGGGAGTAAAATAGGTAATTTAGCACATTTTTACTCCATATTGATGGAGTAAATGTTTCCGAATATGGAGTTTAAAGGTGGACGCCAACCATCTAAATCCCCATTCGGGTTGATTCTTGTTTACAGTGTAGCAGACGGTGAATGTCGGCTTCGACTATTCGGGGTAGGCATACTGGGCGCCTGGAGTTGGGGCACAAGTCTCGGAAGTGAAGCCAGTTCCGAGTGATGGCCGGAGTGAGGGCAACCCCGACCAGCATCCCCCGAAGCGCTACCTCCGTTTCCCGGGTGAGACGCAAGGGAGGGTTACCGCGCACAGAGGAACACGTCCCGGAGGTGCTCCTTCCCCGTCAAAAGGAGGGCGGCGCCATCTGGACTGAGGAGTTGGCTCGCCAGGCGGGTCAGAGAATCTGCATGGCCTTTTTAACTCAGGAGGCCACTTGGGACCCATTCAATGCGTATCGGCTGAGGGATGCGAGGCGTCAGACGATGAATGCTTTCACAAATCACTGGGCTGTGGCTTACGCGTCGTAGCAGGCATATCGCATGAAGGGATTTCGGTGTGAACGACACGCTCCTATTTTGATACATCGGTGTCAACGTAAACTTTCAGTCGTCGCTTGCTCGTAAAAAATAAACGGTTTTCGTTGCTGCAGTTTTCTTTTAAAGAAAATGTTTTTCTGTATTTCTTTTTACATTTTTACATGTAGCTCTATGCTTCACGGCAGTCAGAGTTGGACGAGTGGAGTGAGACCGGTGTACTGGTCCGCATACCGCTATTTGCCCCACTAAGGCGACTGTTGCGTGAGTGCGCTGAAAAGCCTCCATCCGATATAACACTATAGCATGAGTGGCCGCCTTCTTGACTCCTTTCGTGGACACAGCAGACACAAGTGCGAGTGTGTGAAGAGGCGTTACTATCACTGCGAATTTCCTCCGACATGAAAGCTGCCATTTTAAAAGCGAATGGTTAATGGAGAGGGCTACGTGCATGATTTAGTGAGACAAAGGGATGAAGTTCAGAAGAGCAAGGTTCCGGGCTAGTTGGTAATGCATTAGAAGGAAGAAACAGCGCGACGAAACACGGACACACGTAGGAAAGACACACACACGAGCGCTGTGTGTGTGTCTTTTCTACGTGTGTCCGTGTTTCGTCGCGCTGTTTCTTCCTTCAAACACAAAGGGCGCGCCACTGGCTACTGATGCAAGGAAGGCAGTCCACCTACCTTTGAAAGGAAAGTAGCGTACACAGCGTGGAAAACGCAGGAGATGGAGAATTCGCCAGCGGCATTGGGCAGTGCCCTCCAGGGGCACAAGCCTCGGGAGGAAAAAAAAAAAAAAACTCAATCTCATCGAAGTTTCTACAGAATCGTACTGGTTTTTTTATGGTGGCCAGACACGTTCCTCCAAGAGGACTCACCGCAAGCGGACACGCTTGGTCCCGCCCGAGCGGCAAAAACAGTAGCGAGTTGTCGATAAATAAAGCTTTTATTCACATGTCGAGTTGGTCAGCCGGCAGCGCGGCGCAGCTTACAACAGGGGTGTGCCGGAAGCTTGAACATCTATGTACAGGGCGTTCACGATGCACAATTCGCTGATTATGGAGGGGTGATCGAGCACTCGGGCCGCGGCGTAAGAGGCACATCCGCTCCGACGGCGCCGCTGTGCGGACAGTCGGAGAACGCGGGTCTCAAGGACTGTGCTTCCTTTCCTTTTTTTTTTTAATCTTCTATTTTTCTTGAGACATAAGGGACGTCATCAGAGTGCGTTTGCCGCTGTTGGTTACTTCCTAATGGTTTCGTAACCACCTATATTACTTGCTACATTTGGCTTCGCACATAAGGTTATAGCGGAAGCATATTGTAGTTGTCTTCAAGGACATACGACACGCACTGTCTCGAGGCAGATTGTGAGTTGTGACCTTGGAAGTCCGGTAGAAAGGTGCGGTTGCAATCGGGGACATCGACTTGAAGCGCACGTAGGCGCTGACTCAAGCGCCTGTCTACTGCCGTTGTTCCCGCAGAAACTTATGTCTCCACACGTCCGACGCGCGCGCCATGTTGGGAGACCATTCCGAGCCTGTAGCCCTCGGAGTGCCTGTGCTTCTTACGCCGTGGTTCGAACAAAACGTGTAGATAAAGAGCGCACATTTTGTATATGTACTCGCCCTGACGCACTATGTACACGTACGGACAACTAGGTACAAACAAATGCGACTTCAACAATTATCAGGTGACAATACGAACAGGCGTGTCTAATAGCCCAACAGTGGACTCAAAAAGCCACAACACAGTATAAACAAAGCCTCTCGACCCGTTTTTTTTTCTTAGTTTTGTACAAGCCAAGCAAAAACTGTCCTTCACTTGTGCGGACGTGACACGACGCATGCGTACGTGCACTTATAAGTACGCGCTTTCGGTGCGCAGACCACTGCGCGCCAAAATGCAGTGCACTGAAAATGCGACGCACCAAAAACGAGCATACCGCGTGGACGCGCTTCGTCTACAGCGACAGTCGGTCCTGCCTCGAGCGACGCTATGCCGGTATTGAAGCGCGGTATTTTGAGCATTTCAGCGGTAAGGATGAAACTGTGCGGCGGCACTGCGCCCCGCGTCTTGTGCGCTGGCATCTTCACAGCGGTATACACAAAGAGTGTACTTTCCCGACAGAGAAATATTGCGCTCAGAACACGCTCCCTTCCCACCTCTTTCCCACTCGTTCTTTCGCGCTGCTGCTGCGACCCCATTCGAGCTTTTCCTCGGGGAGGGAGGCCGTGAGAAATGCGAGCTACTTGCGAATTCCAGGGTGTCAGTGAAAGAGCTGGGACGGGCGTGCTTGGATTCAAATGTGCGTTCTCTACGCCGGTTGTAGTCGGGAATTCCCTGCTATGTAGCTGGCCGGTCATGGCCACTTGTGCCAGGAACTTGTACGCGTGTCTTTATGAAATGGGCGCAAATACGAAATGAAAGTGCTTCTTTCTCGTTTGCGCCACTTTCAGCTGCACGAGGGGAGTTTTTGCTTACAAATCTGTATTTATGGTGGCCCAGACAGAAACGGGGAAGGAAACATATGGAAGTAGAAGGGTGAGAGTGTAAGACTTCAAAGAGCAAGAAAAAAAAAAAGAAAATGCTGATATGTTAGCGCTGTATCGGTCCCGGGATCCGTGGAAGCAAACATTCTCTCGCGATGTCTTGAATCGCACAGAGGGGCTACTATCGCAGTGAGCTTGAAACTGCGTGCATGTCACTGGTTGGATGAAGAAGGTATATTTGGTATCGGCCGGAAGGTTATCGTCAGCCCACTGGAGCTCATGCCCGGAACTAATTAGTACTGACAGAAGAAAAAAAAAGTCTTTCCCAACTAAAGTTTTTTTCTTTTTAAATATACCTCTTTATTACACACTAACAAGTTATCCTGTGCCGTTCAAATGCACACGGCGCAACTGAAGTGCGTGACCGTGGAGCCACCGGCCGCCGTGCGTGTGGAGAGGGGTAGAAGAAAGCTGTCAGATGACACCGAACTTTTGATCCAAACTTCAAGATTGATGCATGAAGCGTGCGCAGATAAAAGTCGCTTATTTCCGTTCGTTAAGCGGCCAATCTGGCGACGGGGGGGGGGGGGGGGGGGGGGGGGCAGAGTGAAGACGATCGACTGCATGGGTGGACTTCTGCATCCGGCTGGTGTGCTGAAACCGGGCGCCAAATGATAATAAAGCAGCGGCCCAGCGGGAAAAACTCAAGCCAAGCAATGACATGAGCTAACATTGATACTCAGAATGTTAGCCTACGTTCAGCTCCGGGAGGTTAAACCCAGCATGCGACCAGTGTTCAGAACATCACCCGCCTTGGCGTAACGATATGACGAACACATCGTTGGCTGTGCTCGACGACTGTAGCGTATAACCACTTGAAAAGGTGGCTGAGGTGCCGGATACATGATTAAATACTGCATCGACGCACGAAACATTATGTAACTGCGGAGTTGCAAGTTATCGTCGCCACAGTATCTCATCAGCCCCGAAGCGGTCCTTCGGCGGACTCTATTAGTATGCGAGCACTTAACTATTCGCCTGCTTCTATCTCGTTGCGGGCACAGAACATCTGACAGCGCAGAGTGCGGAGGCCTTTAACCACCTTGTATAGGCCTGGAGACACTGCGTGCACATACATATGCACAAAGAACGTTATAGAGCAGAAAAATAACTATTTTCTTATCAGGGCTGCTTTCCGTGATTACGTTTGCGGGTGAGAGCAAGAATTTTGGCCCAGAAAGTTCTGCCTGCTGGGCTGTTATGTTTTTACCAAGAGATAGAATTCAAAGGTGTCGCATTTAAGGGAGAGTTCAGAATGTCCTTTTTACAAGGAGCTTGTCACTCTTCGGTGCAGTCCTTGCCAGTGGCAGCGCTTTTACGCTACCATTGCACCAGTCTCTGCCTGCCTTATGCACCTCACGGCCTGGACCTTGTAATGCCGGTCTCCTGGCTGTTTCCCAAGATGCTGGAACACCTGAAGGGTATGCTCCGACTAGGGGGCCATCACAGCACTTTGCTGTTGGTGCCAAACAGCTGTCCTTATTCTTCTACAGCGGTATGCTGACACTAGTGCCCTGTAGTGGCAGAAGTGCATCGCCAGTGGTGAGGACTTTATACCGAAAAATGATGTCCTGCTGGGAAAGAGGACATTGCTAAATGTAACACCTTTCAATTTCATCACTGAATGAAACGTTACAGTCCGACAGGCAAAAAGTATCGATTACCTCTCATAATTACAGTGAGACCTGTCAACAAATAAGAGAGTCGAGGCGTGCACTTCGCATGTTAGACGGCGCAAGGTTCCGGCGCTATTGTAAAGAGCTTCTCGGCAAGGTCGAATGCATTGAACCGAGTGCGACAATTTATCATTGTCGAGAGTAAAAGCTGGTTTGGAAGCACGGGGAGCAAATTATCTTTTCACCCTGAAATTACTGGTGTTATTAGCGGCGGTGATGACAGACCCCCTCCCCCTTTTTTTAAAGCCTGTACGTAATAACCAATTCATTTCCTTGAGCCATTCCTTCTTTTCTTTGTCCTTAATGGCGCACACTCCAGAACTGTTATGGGATGGTCCTTTCTGCCGGCTGAGCCGCCGCGGTGGCTCAGTGGCTATGGTGCTCGGCTGCTGGCCCGAAAGACGCGGGTTGGATCCCGGCCACGGCGGTTGAATTTCTTTGGAGGAGAAATTCGAGGCCCGTGTACTGTGCGATGTCAGTGCACGTTAAAGAACCCCAGGTGGTCGAAATTTCCGGAGCCCTCCACTACGGCGTCTCTCATAGCCTTAGTCGCTTTGGGACGTTAAACCCCATAAACCAACCAACCAACCAACCTTTCTGCCGGCTGAGAAAGCCGCGCGTGTCGGACCCTTTGATGAAAACGACTGCTAGCTTTTCCAGGCTTCAGCCTAATAAGAAGAATATGGTGAGGTGGACTGCAAAATATTAGTAGCGTACCTTTTAAATATAATCCTACGAGAGAAATTCTGTTAAAAAAAAAAAGACAGCAAGTAAGACCGAAGCGGAAGCATAGTGTGTGACAAAACTTGAGCGTCGGCTTCAGCAGTATGAAGCAGACGACAAGTTGAAGCTCTAGTGTGTTGCAATGACCGGATCTTACCTAACATACTTGCTCTTAATCTTGGGCGTCACCCCGGACAGAAATAAGCAGCGTACACTCCATGTTGAAAGAAAAAAACTGGTAACGGCGCAAGAAACGAGGACACGGAAGGCACACAAAAAAGACCGGACTGACGCCTTCCGTGTCCTCGTTTGTTGCGCCATTACCAGTTTTTTCTTTAAACACGAACCAACTTGCCCAAACCAGAGTTTTACTTGTACACTCCATATTTACTCTTTCGCTTATGAAAAACGCTGAAAAAATAGATAACAACACTTTCCCTCCAATTCTCCAAGCAATTTGTGACCGGCTCGCTGCGAAAATTAGCAATGACAACAGTCGCATCAGCCATCGAATGTCAGGTGTACCGGCGTTAAATAAAAAAAAAAAAACAAAAACGCGCGGATATCGCTCAGAGACTGCGAGCCGACAAAAGCTATCACAGACGCTGCATTCGTAGACTGTAGCGAGCTAAACACAGCAACGCGAAAATTGACACCCGTAGATCGTCGCTCAACATGAATGCGGAATTAGCGCGAAATTTCCCAGAGCCGGGCCTACTTCGCGTAATATTTGTGCAGGTTGAGGCTCGCCCATTTGAGACATGTGTGAGCCTTGGACGCGACCGTTCGTAGTCATAGCACGGCATAAAAGCGTCCTCACTGGGAAGGAACTGGGTGCGTCCTTAGGGATATGCTTTCGGGCAGGACTCTGGGCAGGGACGGTTGCCAAAGTGTGATTATGTCTGTGCTGAGTCACTCGGCTGCGCTACGGCGATCCAGAAGGAGGGGCAGAAGGCGTTCACCACTGCGTGCGTGCACGCCAGCTCATTGCGCTGTGTTGTCACGGCGATGGGCGACTACGAAGGCATCCGATAGCTCCAGCAGGCACGGTGAGCTGGATGTGAGAGCGCGGTGTTCCGTGGACGGAATGCGATTGCTGCTGTCGCTGAATTTTTTTTTTTTCAACAAAGCGCATTGACTCGGTGCTGACACAGGCAGCGTCCCACCTATATACTTGTAAGCTAATGTTAAGAGGGCACTGAGGACAACTGCATTCTATTATTGTTTTCAATAAAAGCTGATTTTCCGGCTCTTTCTCGGTATGTTAACGTTTGTCCGGTACAAGAAAAAAAAAAGAAAATCATTTACGGCTGAGAAAATTTTCAGCCACTAGATGCAAGCTCGTGACGTTAACACCGAAGAAAGATTCGTTGCGGCAGTTTTGAAGTAAATGGTGGTGTAGCATAGCCTCCGGGATCCGCCACAGAAATTCGGTGTTGACGCACGCATTTTAGTTGTGTGATCGGCCGGTGATGGCGACACCATTTTTTTTTTGCCTTTTCTAGCTTATAAAAGCTCCGCTTTTAGTGAGAATGGTCTCTTTGCCGAATGCCGTAGTCAATTGATAAAGGTCAAATTCAGTTTGTCCTCAGTGCGCCTTTAAGAACACCGCCGTTTGTTTCTGGGTGCGCTGGAAGCAGCGAGACGAGAACGTCTTCTTAATCCGTTGAGACGGTGCCTACGCTGGCTGACCACCACCACAATCACTGCTCTGTGGGAGGTGTCCTACATGAAGTTATCCTCGGCTCATCGCTGCGTGCCCGTTATATGAGTCCAAAGCGATCGTGACCTCGAGAATATCGTAGACGCCAGGCCCGACCGTTTATGCGTGCGGTCAGGCTGCTGACGTTAGCCGCAGTTGCTTCGTTTTTCTCAGAGTCAGTTCCTGTAAGCGACCGTCAAGTGTTTTTAGGGGAATCCCCCAAGGTGGAGTAGAATTGTAATAAGGGAGTAATTACTCATTGACATCCACCCGAGCGCAGCCATACGGCTACAAAGAAAAGCTATACAGCTTTCTCAGAAACTTCGTAGTTAAAGAAAAATTCGTCCTGGTCCGAGGTTCGAACCCGGGACCACCGTTTCACCGGAGCAGTCGCTCTACCAATTGAGCTAACCGGGACAGCAAGCTTATGGTAGGGCGAGAGCGAATTGATCAATAACTCGAAGTGGGAACTGTGTTGGTCAAGTGTTTTTAGGGGAATCCCCCTAAAGCGAGTAAATGCGGGTGTATGCGTTGGCTCCGGTTTCGGGCCGAACGCGTCGCTCTGGCGGCACGCTTCGGCCAACGCACCTTGTCGTTCGTTCTGGATCACCGCAGCTTTCGCAAGCTGCCGCTGCGATCTGTGGTATGTGGCTTCCTATTTCAGCAGACCGCGTGCTACCTACGGGTTGGAGCTGTTTCAAGCGACGCTATACACAAATGACGAACTTTGCGTACACTTATGTGAATGCAGTGATGCGGATTATGTACAGACACGGGTATGCCATGACACTTTGTACAAGGTGGGGCAATAAATATCATAAATACGAACACGAAGGACACCGTCGAAAGCGAACGCAAACAAGCACGTAAAATGACAGTTCATGTACGCAGAACTGATGACAGCGACCATGGTTTACGCACAGAAGCATGCAGCGTCACAGATCGAATCTAGAGAAGCCTGCAAAGCCGGTTTGACAAAATACATCGCTTACTGCAGGCTCATGGGTGGGGTTCACCCACGTTCCCAGGAAGACGTTCAATGACGCTGACATCGCGGCCCAGACGCGAAAGGTTCGGACTGCTTTATCGCCGCTCGTACATCGACGCCGCTCCTTGGCGTGGTGCCTTCGTCCACATGTCATATCCATCTCGGTACACTTGTCAGCCCGCCTAAATGTACTTTTTTTTTTTTCAAGGCGTCGTCTTTATCATCCGTGTGGAGAGAAAACTTTGCTATTCGCACACTTTCTTTACATCTTTTACTTTACAGGTTGTGTGAGAAGGCGCTACCTGTGTGAACAGGAGTGATATAAATTATGAACAGAAACCTCTGAAGACTTTTAACAATGCGGCAACAATGGATAAGTGTTCAGCATAGCGCCCGCGTTGCCAATGCCATAGTAATAACACTCTCTGCAAGTAGAGGCTGCATGTGGCACCAACACTCTTGCGTGTTTCCTACTAAAAGATCCGCAAGTACAGCACTGAGAAAGCAGGCTTTTCGGGAAAGCTTTCACGAGGCGGCGGCGGTGTACTTGTGGTGGCGGCTCTAGTGCGCGTCGATAAGGTACCGTATTTTTTGGTCGATATGTCGCACCGCTGTGTAGGTTGTACGCTTCGTAAGCATACCTTTTCCCTGAAAAATTTCAAGCATAAGTCGCACCTTTGTACAATTCGCGCCTCTTCTGCGTGGTAGGCGTGATGAAACTGCATTGATGTATCTGTACATACGCACTGTTGCTGAAAATATGATGGAACGGCTGTCCGTAATTTATCCGCCTGAAATTTCAGTGAAGAGCCTACACACTACACGAAAGCAAATAAAAAAAAATCGTGGGTGACTCGGGGAAATGGAACCCCAAAATTGACGAATCACGGAATATGATTGGATGTGCTGCACAAAGAAATGTTACAGTATTTTAGAAGAGGTTTGCAATGGCCAAAGGCGCGAAATTTTTGCTGCTTTCTCGCTGATCTGTCCCAGCAAGAGTAACCGGAACGTACCAAACGCTGCCCTCTGATCGGTCACCTGAACAACATGTTGTGATAAGCTTACTGCGAAACGTGAAACTTAAAAAAAAGCCTCTTAAAGGTATCGGGGGGGAAAAAAACAAAAAACACCTGAGCTTCAGCGTGAGCTGCGGGGTCATCTCAGGCAGTTTATGCTGGCACTGAAAAAAATTGGAAAAAATTGTCGTAGAGACAAAAATTACAGGGGAAAAATAAAGACATTCCGGAAATGTCAACTTATCCGCAGGAAAATATCGTAACTCATTTTTCCTTCGCTTATAGTCTACACATTTAGTAGGCAGTCGCAACTGCGGTTAGCGAGCCAACTTTGGCATGAAACGAGCATGGCGGCGTCTATCCGCGCCACCCTAGTGACGTGAGCGTCCCATGTCAGGCGAGGTTAGTGCAGCATCGGCTAAAAAAAAAATTTCCATCGGAAAACTTGCAGCCCTTTCAAACAGCTACACTTCAAATTTGAGACTCCAATATTGCGCGATTTTGCCTAATCAGCCGTAAATATACCATCATTAATGCTCTGGTCGACTATTAACCTCAAGGCATACCAAGAACACTGCTCCGAGCGCAACAGTAACCTGCTATAATCTTCGGCGGACTGCTACTATCTCTCACTGAAGTCGGTGGATGCGACTGTAGCGCGACAGCGGCATTCCGTGGCGCCCGGCCGGTGGTAGTCTCGTGAGTGGGAGGCGAATCGCCTTCACCAGGGCTGGAGGCGGGGCGCGGCCGGAGCCTTGGGCACCAGGTAGTCCTCGCTGTCCAGCTCTTCCTCCAGCGTCTCGGGCTCTTCCTGCGGGGGCGGCAGCGGCGGGTACGTGTCCACCAGCCGCTTGTAGATGTCGCCAAAGCTGAGCCGGTCCCGCGGCTCCGTTTTCCAGCAACCCGCCATGATGGTGCACACGTGAGGGGGGCACTCCTCGGGGGGACTCAGCAGGATGCCCTGCAGAATCAGCTTCACCACCTGCGCCAGTTGCGAAGCCCTCTGTCGGAAAACTGTGGTACGCAAGCGCTGCAACACCGCCAGAGACAGGGAAGGTTTCAAGCATTTTTTCTTCAATTTCTTTACTTTTTGCTACTGATTTATTTTGTTAGTGCGGAAGCACTAATCCGGTGGTTCTGACCTGAGCAAAGTCGTCTAACGTTTGTTTGTCTGTCTGTCCGAGAGAAATCTGGATCGCACAAATTCCACCGGTGGCAGCGCCTGCCATCTCAGGGCAGTAGCGCACCTCTTAACCGCTGCACCACTGGCCAAGAGTGGTATGAAGACTCCCAGGGATCCATGAATGTTAAGCAGAGAAAGATCAATGCTGCATATATGTATACGCCTGTATACGAATGTTATAAACGTTCTCATTTTTTTTTTATTCCTGGCCCCTTTCCTCACAACACTGCACAACAACTGCACAACATAAACAGAGATGGCCGTCCTATACGGGTCCCCGGTGGCACTTTCGTTTGGTGTTGTGCTTCGATTTTTAGGTTGCGACAGTGTTGTGGTGTGGAATCACGGTGCTGGAATCAGTGCTTTGTTGAAGGTGAGCGGATTACAGCGGCCAACCACATCTGCCTAACCGGACTCAATCACCAGTGATGACCGCGCCGAATCGACGCCCTGTGCGGCTCTGTGCGTAGAAACTTCTGGATAGCAGCGTGAGCCGCACCTGATCGCTCTCAAGATAAAATGCCTCTTCAGGGAGCCTGACGTGTTGGGAGGCCAGTGCGCATAGTCTGCCGGCTTTTCTAAAAGGTGCAAATCCCTTTCGCTGAACTGAATCCGCATAGATAAACGTTCACTTTCGACATTTCTCAACCTCTTGGTTGGTGAAACGCTGCATTTACCTGCAGCTGGCCACGGTTGCATCATTAGAGCAGCGTTAAATAATGCAAATCATTTCATACTGCTGTAAATGATTTATGCCGCTTGCTCTAAATCAGCAGTTCTATAGGCCATGTCCTGATACCATTAATTCCAAAAGTACGTTTGACAATTTCTGTTGTGGCCGAGCCGTGTCGGCATTTACCCGCATGGTGTTCCCTGGAGCAAGCGGCCCTCGCATATTTTTCCTTTATCATTAAAGGCAATACCATGCGCGACGCAGCAAGCTGTTTACCGAGGGGAACGTACGCAGAAATTGTCTTGCACTTCTACTGGCTTGCACGGACCAATCTGCATTCGCAAACCGATTCGTCATCTGGTCCCATGACCGATAGTTGCATCGTGTGTGAGCCCGATGAGCTCGAGAAGGTCCGGCAGCATCAGAACAAGATCGGTGTGCAGTTTGAAAGAAGTTTGCAGGTGCCAAACAGTAGTGCATTTAAAGAGAGTGAATTTAAAGAACGTTTTACATGCAGTTTTACAACGCACGAGTAACGGAAAACTGGAGCGCATTACTATGTTGGCTCTGAATCGGTGGTTTCTCGCGCAGGCCGCTAGGTGGCGAGCAATGATCTGGATTTGCGAATACTTAGCCGTGAGAGGTCTCGGAGGGAACGAGTTGAAAGCACAAGGTTGTCCGGCCGGGGCTTTGTTTTTACACAGTCTCCAGACCTAAATGGTTTTAAAGAGTATAACATATTCGAAGGCGTGGCGAAAAACTGTCTGTCGGGGATCGGCAATTGCGAAGGTAAATGAACACTCGCCTAAAGAAACAAAATGAAAGCAATGAAATGACGTCTGGGGACCCGGATGAGTCTCTTATTTACTATGAAAGCGAACGAAAAGTGTCGCGGCTTGCGTAAAAAAAAAAAAATGCCTTAGATGGTGCAAAGATCATGTGCAAATCTCGGGTATTTTGCCACCTGTTCGGTTCATAATATGGGCGGCATGTACAATTTTTTGAGCGGAATTCGATGTGATGGGTAATGTATAGGCGAGACGACTGGTAGCCTACAGTTTCGCTCAAAGCACATACTGTTACGCCCAGGGGTTTCTTAAGACCGGGACGGAGGATTGAATACAGCTAGGTCCGCTTGCCGAGCACAAGACGCCACCAACCTCGTTCTCCTCATCTTCGGCTTAGTCAGCAACGCCTACCATGCAGAATAGGTATCGCCTTTTCATGGGCGTCACAATACGCTGGCTGAAGTGATTTGTTGGCCTCTCGCATTTATTTTTGTTCCAGTCAGCCACGCTGATAAGATTTCCGGTGCTTAGGTCGGATTTGCCAGTATAGCTCAGACATATGAACAAAGCCTGTGTTCTGATTGTTGCGCGCACTAAAGACGGGAGACAATTATGTGCGCATTTTCTTTGGCAAGGCCGTAGATGACTACAGTAAGCGCCACCTGTTCCGAGTCTTCTTTATCGAGGGAAACAGTCCTAGGCGTCGCTGTTGTCATCATGTTGTCGTTTCAGTGCAGAAAGTTTTTGTGGCATGCGACTGTTCACTCACCATTATACCAGAAGCATTTTGTCAAACATTCTCAATATGTGTCGGTTGAGCCTGAATGCATAATGAGCGTACAAGAAATGGCGTGACGAAATTCAGGGCTTTTGATTCACCGGTCCCGACCATGCCTGCCAGTTCGCAAAAAAAAAAAAAAGTGTTTTGACGGACGTCGTGCCGTCATTACCAGAGCGTTGTCACCTACGCGCAAAAAAAAAAAAAAAAATGACGCTCAGAGCTGACAGGAAGTTTTTGAAAAGCGGTGAAATTCTTATGTCTTATATTTGATTTCCTGGACGTAAAGGAAACGAGAAAAAAAAAACACGTTTGCAAAGCGGCCTGTCGAAACCTCTCGCCTTCACTGTTGTGTAATGCCACTAAACCCAACATGCTAACTCTACGCCAGTCTGAAATGAAAATAGAAGAATAAAGAAATCAACATTATTTTCTTTTGCAACCCGTGGTGCCATTGGCAAAAAAAAAAAAAATTATGGGGCACAAGCATGCCAAACAAAAATGAAGTTGCCTTTCCGCCTTTTTGTGCTGATAGTTTTGGTTTACGCAAAAGGTGGGTTTTTTTGCGACGGGTTGTTTTCTAGCGCTGTAGTCTAAGGTTTTAACTACTGTCGATGTGCTCCACTTTACCCGTTAGAAGAATCTCGTACGCCGAATATTTTGGTAGACTCGGAGCAGTGACAGCAGCACCTGCCCTTGCGTTAAAGTCATGCTTTCTAACTTTTGAGTAAGGCTCCCTCCGTTTGTTTTTCGCCCGCTCAGCACACTATTTCTCCCTGTACACCCGACTATCCTTTAGCTGTTGATTTTAGGTGGGCTTCTTCACTTTTAGCCTCAATAAGAGGCAAAGCACGCTTTACAGGAAAAAATTGTTGCGGGTGGTCGAGTACGATTTTGGTGTAAAACGCATCTCAGTAGACCAAAATATGATAAAACGCCATTCCTAGTTTCGTCATGATCATTACGACCTCAGTTTTGCCCTGACTTTTTTTTATCAGCTGTTATATATAGCCACTGGCAGTAGCGCGTTGCCTCAAAACCGCCTCCATCCGGGTTCTCCTGATGGTAGTTGTCCCCCATTATGCTTTGGCTCTGTAGTGCCACCAGCCGTCTTCAAATTTAATAAACAGCATGAAATATGCTTTTGTGTCTTTGGAAATGGTACAAAAAAGGTTATCAGCGAAGGCGCAGTCTGATCGGAAAGAAGCTGGCAAAATGTGAGATGGATGAAATGGAAAGAAAACGAAGCATTTAGTGCAGTGAAATCGGGGCACATTCACAAAGGCCTGCCCGTGCAACCCTTCCACTACCGAAGTAACTACAGCAAAATTTGAAGCATGGCGTTATACAAGTCACACAAAGCTCGTTTGTATCTTGGTTTCCAGGGATTTCCCCTGCCAATGTTTTTTTAAAAGCTGCCTGAAAGTACTGTCACAGGAAAAAAAAAATCTGTCTGCTGGCTCATGTGTTACCTGAATAAAGAAAACAACAGCACGCTAGAATGGGAGAATAACATAACAGAAAATACACGGTAAAATGACATTCTCGAAAAAAAAGGAGGGGGGGGGGGGGGTGGAGGGGGTGCTCGCTTTTCTAGGAAGACAAGCCTTGTTCCCCGATGAAGACAGCAAGGCGCTTGCTGCAGTTTTCCTGTTCACATTGTGCTCAGTATTAAGAAAATACTCGTGGGCGTCTTCGCCGATAACGTGCGAATTTAATTTCACCCTCCGTGATTTGTGTGACGTTCTTGGACTCGTGAAACAAATTCACCAGCAAAAAGCTAAATAAAGGTACAGCCGAAATAAACCGTACAATGAAGTTGTAATACATGTAAGCTTTACACTCGGTTTCCAGTAACTCTGACACTTCGATTACCTGCCAAACGCTGAAAAGTGGACAACAAAAAAAGACGACGCAGTACAAGGCTGAGCCATAAGCAGCCAGATCCAGTAGCAGCTGGTTTATTGAATAAATTCCCGATGGCTGTCAGTTCAGCGACGGTGACAGTCCGGGCAGCTACGACGCCACAACCAATCGGCACGAACTGCGGGCCTTACGCAAACACACGACAGAGGACGAGGCAGGTGGGTGCCTTATTAAGTGCAGGGCGACTTGTTTGCTTGCTATCTGACTTGAGCTGCTCGAAGCGATAGCTTGGGAAAGACCTGCATTTAATTCCGATTTCTATGCAGGGGAATAACCGTTGACTTTTTAAACAGAGAAAACAAAAACGAACAAAAAGGAAATACACTTAGAAGGCGACGAACAAAGGCACTGCTATCAACTGATTATTGAGACAGAAACAGAAATATGCACTATATACTGTGCACAGCGCATGCTCAGTACAGTCATCAAAGAAGGCACATAAGACACCCATCCACATGCGCTTTCTTCAGTGACTGTATAGAGCATGTTTTGTGGGCCGTGAGTATGTGTGCGCTACTGTCTGAATCAGCATTTGATAGCAGTACTTTCGTTCGTCGTCTTCTACAAATCTTGAATATTTGTCTGCGCTAACCCCGCTTAAAAGTAAGATTAACTGACCAGCCCCAACCGAAGTTGTAATCGTGTCCTATCCCACCCCCCTTTCTGTAATCGTGTCCTATCCCACCCCAGCATCCCTCCTTCCTATCTCTTTCAGTGCAATAGCACTACTAGGCGTATTTTCCGATTTCGGGAATACATACGTTCATGCCTAAAGCCTGCATTGTGGCAAGCGGCCCACCTTCCCACCGGGTTGTGGGCAACCTGTCAAACCCTGACAAACCGTGGGCGAAGGCCTTCAAGGTAAATGCCTTCAGGATAAAGGCCAGGGTGTCGAACCGCAATTTTTTTCGGGTTCAGTTCAGGTTCGGGCTCACGCCTTTCGGGTTCAGTTCCGGGTTTGGCTCCGGAGCGACATTCTGTTCCGGTTGGAATCGGTTCGGACCGGATGGCCCGGTTCAAATGGGTTCAAACGGGAACAGGACCGAGAAAAATCTGCACGTAGTGGGGCTGTAATCAACCTTCTTATGCTGTTTGCTTTTCTGTATGACATTGTTATAGAAAGTAAAAATAAAACCTTGTTTAATGCGAGATGTTTTCACTTTACCCATTTTAATTTACTGTCACATAGCTTGAGTTCTTTCGTATGTGCAACTTTGTGTTCAATTTTTTTCTTCTCTATGTTAGCATGAGTGTTTAGACAAGAAATGTATGCATATGGAGGTATTTCTCCACCTGCTGCCTGATCAGCCAACAAGCAAAATGTGCTTAGGCAGATCAGAATTCATGAATGTGTACGCATACAGACGAATAAAATTTGATTTGATTTGATTTGTCAGCGGCAAAAAATAAGGGGATGTACGGCAAGAGCCGCAAAATCAAATGAACTCAAAGTTATTGTAGATCGCTAGAATTCATCTGACGAGCTACATAAAGTGAAAAACTGGTGGATTTTGCCTCTACAAAAACCTCCAACTTCAGCAGTTTCGGAGACCCCGTCGCGCAAGTAATAGACCCCCTGAAGCTTGTGTTAGTCGGGAATGTCCCCTACGCAGAGTACTTACGCGGGCGCCATCGGGACCGCCGCATTCCTGCATGAGCCCGAGATGGGCCTGCAGTATATGTAAATAAATAAAAAAAAATGCTCTCTATGTTATCACACGCTGTTGAGAGAGGAAGTTGTCCTGCATCGGCAGGAGCCCTTCACTGCGGCGTCCCTGATAGCCTGAGTCGCTTTGGGACGTTAAACCCCCATGAAACATGAACCGTTTTGATACTATACGAAGGCAGAATACGGAGCTCAAAAAATGTGACGAATAATCTTTCCATCTTCGTAATTTATGCGTCATTTTTTTGGTCCTCTGGTGGCAAGATCAGCATGTTTAAGTTTCAGAATGCGTGAGCCACCCGACGCCACGGTTTGATCGGATTTTGGTACTGGTACGCACCTCTTCGTTGGAGTGACCGTAGTAGGGCTGCTTTCCGAAGGTGAAGATCTCCCACAGGACCACGCCGTAGGACCAGACGTCGGACTCCAGGGTGAACTTGCCGTACATTATGCTCTCGGGGGCCATCCACCGCACAGGCAGCATGCGGGAGCCGCGTATCTGCATGGGGGAAACGCGCAGCGCCGTGAGCGGCTCGTTACTCTAGTACAGCTGACCAAAGCTGCGCGCGGAAACTCGGCACGGAAGGTAAGAGCAATAAAATGACGCAGGCTTATATATCGTCCATGCCCGTTATATATCGCTTATATATCGTCCATGCCGCGTTTTTGCACGCCGTGCTTTTTTTTAAACGTCTCATTCATTTTAATTTTTTGCTTCGCGCTGTGTTCACATACGATGACACGAAAAAGTACGACACGGACAAAGCCCCGTGGCGTCTTTTTTTTTGTTTCTTCGTTTGCGAACGCAGCGTACCGTTCAAAATGAATGGGAATCAATTAGCTCAATTTGTTGTATTATTAGGCCTCATTAAGTCCCGACTACAGTCCGAACAGAATTTTTGAAATGCATGCAGGTGCGACGTACAGTCAGGCCCCAGAGCGGCACGGAGCATGTTTTGTCGAGCACGGGTGCCTGCCTGCCAAGCCATATGCGTGTGGGTCTATACCATAAGCCTCTCCTCTGACGCTCGACGCCAGCAACCCTTCGCAAGTGCGTCTCGTGTTACGAAGTTTTAAACGCGAGTGCACCTGACGTTGCGCTGTTGGGGGCGGAGGGGGCGAAAGTGGGTAACAAGAGTTGCTAATCCACGTTAAACACTTTTCGTCCACAAAGCAAGAACTACGGTTGACTGCGGGCTCTGCGCTAATTTGGTGACGAGGCAATTCTTGGAAGTGAAATAGAGCAACTGCGATGCAAACCGGTGCCTTCTGCCGCTGCTTTAGAGAAAAGGCTGGAGCTTGCGCAGTTCGCGAACTGAAGCGGTACTACGACCTGGCTCTAAAGCTCGAACCCCAAGGGATAAACTCGAGATGCAAGAGCGGCGATGCTCGCCGCTCTGTTCTCAAGGATGAAAACTCTGTCTTCGAGAGTTTAAACACTTTTCTCAGAGCTTGTTTCCCATCGCGTACCGACCGTGCGCTGCTGGCCTGTTTTTCTAGACTTCCTGCCACCCTCTATTTCTTGAATCCTTTTGCCGTTTCTTGGCTTGTTTTTTACTTTATTTTATTTGGAACATTTGTTTTCTCCGTATATGCGATCTTTATGAGATCCTATAGCTCTGACAGTGCTTGCCAACGCTCTGAAATAGTAATGCTATGCATTCTGTTGATTTCCTGCAGACAACGTGAGTGTGGTGTTACTTTCTAGCTTTTATTGCTTGAGCAATAATAGCGACATTCACTCAAAATGGCGGGCCGCACCGGTACCTTCCACCACCATTCCGCCCGCCCCAACCCCCCAGAAGTTCCACCCATTTCTACCCTACCACCCTCCAGAAGGCCTTCCACCCAGGCAGCAGCGGAGCGAAAAGACGACGGCGAAACCAAGTTCAAAGACGCATTGGGCAGGCGATCAGTGTAGCGTACAACCAATACTGCTAACGCATCGCACGATCTCTCGCCAGTTCTCCTCTCTTTTCATAGTACTTTGCTTTCTTCAATTCTATCGAGTTTATGTCTCAAGATGGTAACAGGATGGTCTGCTGGGCTAAAAGCAGATTAAGCAGCCTGACAGACACCCAGGAAAACCTGACAGCAACAGTTTACAGCTGGATATATTTACCACAAATGTGGTACCAAATAATTGCAAATTTAAATGAGTCGCCGTAGGATGCGAAGAATGAAATAGATGCTGAATTAACAATATGAATAAAGCGCTGCACACCAAGACACGCACGCTTTAAAGATTGTGTGCCAAAGGTAATGGAATAAATAATCAGCTCGTAGAACAAGAGGTCAACCGGGGCAAAGTAATGCACATCATGATTCCACAAAAAGAGACTTCAAACCACTTAGATTTAAATCTACTGTGTGTGGCAATTTGGGAAGCAAAAATTGGACAGCCGCCGGCGGAGCTCAGTTGGTACAGCACCAGGCGCGAAATTCGGAGTGCGGGGGTTTGGATCCCACTGGCGGCATGTGGCTGTTTTTTCTTCTGCTTTATAATCAGTTTTGTTTTAGCGATAAAATAATTACAATATTAATTTCCCCATTGCACAACACCACGAATTAAAAAATAAAAACATTCCCCCATGCTCCGTGGCTTCGGTGACTGCTGGCTTCCTCATAAATTTGGGAAGTAGTAATGGGAAATTGCGTGCCAAAGCTTGACGTTTATAAAATATGCGGAAACGTAGGATTGGCCGCATTATTTCTTTTTCTTTTTTTTTCTTTCGGCATACCCCAGTGGGTACCTGTTCACTGGGGTATGCCGAAGGGCATACATGCACCCTTCGTCCCTCCACTCTCAGCAGCGGAACGTTAGGCGCACTCTCGTTTAAAATTTCGTACCTCTCGATGCACTTATGAAGGGTTGCTGGCGCTGAGTGTTAGGGGAAAGGTTTGTATATACCTGTACGAATATGACTTGGCAGGCAGGAACCCGTGCTCGACAAAATAGGTCAAGTAAAGCTAGGAGAGAGATAGGGAATCGCTTATCACTTAAGAGTTTGCAATTTATGTGATTGGGCGGATACCAGCGATCAGAACATTACATGATTGATTAACAGCTATTAATTAGTCACATTATATATGAGGCAAAATTTGAAGTCAAGAAGGCAGTTTTATTTTTGCATCTTTTTTGGAACGATAGGTTGATATCAAGGTTCTAATGACACCAGTGGAGACCCAGCGTTCGACCGCCACATGTTTCGCGCGGTGGAGTGTTTTCCCACTGAAAGCCTAGAGAGTGTTAACCAATGGCGCATAAGAGTGTTGACCAGATGCGGCGTGCAGTGACGACATGTTCGTGCTCGCACTGAGGCGGCTTTGAAAATGTCCTGCTTACACGATGGGCTTTTATCCCGATCCAACTTCATCCCTTCCCGAGTTTTCATGCTATCGTTCTTTTGGAAAATCTACTCCAGTTCTCAGAAAAATTCGCAGTGCCCATATGTATTTTTTGGAGCATAAAAAATGCAATTGTATCTTCTTCTAGTGCGTAAAATGATTCTTTCAGTCTCCATTTCCTGATACCTAAGTGCATCTGGCGGCTAGTCACCGCACTGGTTTCAAGCTTTTCCGAGCAAGGCGTGGCGTGCGCGGCGCACCTTGTAGTAGTCGCAGGTGTAGATGTCGCGCGACATGCCGAAGTCGGAGATCTTGACGCAGAGGTCGTTGCCCACCAGGCAGTTCCTTGTGGCCAGGTCCCTGTGCACGAAGTGCTGGGAGGACAGGTAGCACATGCCGCTCGCGATTTGTGTCGCCAGCCACGGCAGATCCGACTGCGGAGAGAACAGGCGCCTTGGTGAGAGGTGAGCATTAACGGCCAGGCACCCCACACGGCCCTTTGCGGCGATGTGCACTATGGTGTATAAGTTGAGCTAAGTGTTGCTCCATGGGGCTTCACTTAGCACTTCGAGTCGACGCGCTAAAAGAAGCAAAAGTGTATACCGGTATATACACACTTAGAGCCAAACATAATGTTCCTTTCTTTTAACGGCGGAAAGCGTTACGCGTCGGCTTGTTGCGCTGAATGAAGCCCCACGGAGCAATAGTTGCTCAGGAGTAACCGGAGGCCGGCGTGAGGACCGTGGAGAGGAGGTGGCCTGCAGGACTCAAGACTAATTTCGAAATGCGGTCTACCCCGCATTAAATGCGTATTTCTTATCTCGCAGTCTCCATCTTTCAGACCCAGACACAGAATACCTTTCTCTCGGAGTAATCTTTGCCAAACCATAATACGTCAAACTTGGCACACATGCTGCACTGAAGTTAGTGCGGACAGCAGACAAGAATAACTGATTTCACTTGCAGGAAACCGAGGCACTGCACTGAGGCACTGTGCTCTGTAGAGACAGCCAAGAACGGTGATTTTTTTATAGCACGGTAAACACCGAAGGCAAACAACATCCACATATGCGCTGAAAGCTTGCAGAACAAGAGGGTACGCCCACGGCAGACGTGTACACAGCGTCTCGCATTCGAATTTAGCCAAAGGCAGTGAGGCCAGTCGTTTCGAAACCAGCCTATGACAACTCTCCGTCCGGGTGTTCTGCCACAGCGCTGGCGGAGCAGCCCGTTTATTTAGCAGTTACCATTGGCGGCGCTGAGCTACGACGGCAAAAAAGAAAAAGATTGATTTATCGATCGATTGAGTCAGTCTTCGATCACGCGCTCAAGCTGCAGGGCAAGCTGTCGAAAGACCCGACATGCGTATGCTCCATTTTTACCAATGCGCGAAGATGACATCGTTGCAAAAGCTTGGAGGGTTAAGAAACACCCTGCTTAACAAAACCGAAAAGCTAGCGAGAATAGATTACTTGGTTCTTTAACAGGCCTTAGAGATAACGCGCGCCTGTGCACGCGTGTGAGCTGTAAATTACAGCGCATGCCTGGTGACGGCTGAAGCAGCTAGTCTCATTAAAAAAATAATAATAATTTTTCATCATTGCCGAAACGGTGTTCTGGGTAGCTAACGCGATTGTCTTTACATTTTTTTTCGCCTTAACATCAGCTAAAGCCAGTTGGATTGCAGAGCAACATTTTGGGCTATTATTTTCTGCGTTCCTCTCCAGGTGTCTATCACATGCTTCATATATTGAGTCACTGGAATACTTGTTCTCTGGTCCGTAAATGAGGCTTCACTTGTGCTGAACAAAGACCTCGTTATAGTTTAGTTCGAGCAAACTAGTGTCAGGTATAGTATAAGCACGCTCAGAGTCAACGACAAAACTTAAAACCTGAAGACTAGTCTCTCTGTAGGTCACGCGCGCCGGTGACATCATGCCAACCACTTCAAAACGAGATGAAGAAGTTAGCAGTTGCTAAGTTATCTCTCACATGACAATTAGCTCAGCGTGAAAGCTCAGTGTCGTCGCCACTGTACGCACGCAGAGTGTAAACTGACGATGTGGAGCGGGTACTCATTGAGCAAGCGACCCGCATATACGTTCGGTTTGTCTGCAGAGTGGTCGTGAATAAGCACTCGGATGCCTCACTCGAACTCAAGACTGCTCTGTGCGTACCTTTGACGCAGGGAAAAATGCGGGTGCTTTAAGTTAAACTGCTGTTCAGCTCTCAGTGCGTGCAGGCAGCCAAGGTAGGCTCAAATGTGTGCTTGTGCACGCTTATTCCTGTTGCTATGAATGCAACAGTTGCAACTGCGCCTCAGTGAGTCCCACTCGGAAACTTTTAGCTCCAGTCATCACCGTAGCCGCGAGTCGCACTTCTTTTAAGCAGGGCAGGGAAAACCGTGCAGGCCGTGTGTCTTCATATGGTCAGGGCGAATTTTTTTCACTTGCGTGTTTTACTCTCATTCAAGGCGGAAGGCTTTCCACACATGTGTAACATAGTACATCAGATATGCTTCATTAGATATATTTCAACTTATCCTCGTTTGAGCTACTAAAAAAAAAAAACATCTGGGACATTAGTGTCCCATGACATTAGTGGCTTATGATACTTTGGTGATTTGTTATAAAGCGATATTTATGGCCTCAGATCATCATCACCATCAACCAGACTACTCCCACTGCAGGGCAAAGGCCTCTCCCATGTCTCTCCAATTAACCCTGTCCTGTGCCAGCTGCGGCCACCGTATCCCCGCAAACTTCTTACTCTCATCCCCCCGACCAACTTTCTGCCGCCTCTGCTACGCTTGACTTCTCTTGGAATCCACTCCGTTACCCTTAAGGATCACCTGCTAACTTGCCTCCTCATTACATGCCCTGCCCAAGCCCGTTTCTTGCTCTTGATTTCGACTAAGATGTCATTAACCCGCGTTTGTTCCCTCACCCACTCCGCCCTCTTTCGATCTCTTAACGTTACACCTATCATTTTCCTTTCCATAGCTCGCTGCGTTGTTATTAACTTAAGCTGAACCCTCTTTGTTAGCCTCCACGTTTCTGCCCATAGGTGAGTACCGGTAAGATGCAACTGTTATATACTTTTCTCTTGAGGGATATTGGTAAACTGTCATTTATGAGAGAACCTGCCAAATGGGCACTCTCGTGATCAGGATCGGCGGGCACTACCTGCCCTAAGTACACGTTTTTCCTCACCACTTCCAGCACCTCGCTATCAAATGTAAACTGCTGCTCCCATCCGGGGCTGTTGAAAATTCTTCGGTTTTCTGCATATAAATTTTTAGACCCACCGCACTGCTCTGCCTGTCTAACTCATTCAACATGCTTTGCATTCATCTAGGCCTCGGATAGCTCCTTTAAACAGGCGGTGAATAGTACTGGCGAGATCGTGTCTCCCTGCCTGACAGCCTTTCTTATTAGAATTTTATTGCTGACTTTAGGGAGGACTATGATGGCCGTGCAGCCGTTATATATTGACTGCTTCGGCTTCGGCTGAGTCAAAGAAGGTCAACAAGCACTTATGTAATGATGGGCGAAAAAGAAAGATGGTTAAATAAATGAAAAAAAAAAAGAAGGTCGGCCGATCTAATGACAATGCTTCTTGAGACAGCCTTGGAGTTCTCATGAGCAGACTCAACATGTCATGTTGAATTTGCATCGGGGCAAGGATGGCCTAGGGTTGAAGTATTGACGACGAATTGATACTGAACGGAAAAGTGGCCGTTGTGCTAGAGTTGAGCATTCTCAACAGATTTTCTGCGTTGCTTTCATGCTGAAATTATTGGGGTGATTCAACACATCATTCTGAATCTCGGCTGTGGTAAAAAAAAAAAAAAAAAATCCTAGAAATACATTCGTATTGCGCCAGATGGACAGACAACCGATGAAATTTTTGGTGGTATCTTCGCATTTAGTGCTTCAATTTTTCGTTAACGTGACGCTGACATCCTCAGTATATATATAAACATAAATACATACACTGTCGCCTCATACAGATAAATACATACACTCTCACCTTATACAACCATCAGAATAAGAACACGAAACAGTATTGCACACGAGGCTATAGCGTGAACTGACTAAGAGTTTATAACTTTTCCATATTAAGCGCAATCTCAGCTTCACCCTTGTATAGTCCTACACTGTGGTGTCCGGTTCCGCGCAGGTAGTGGACTGTCGTGGTAGTGGATCAGCAAAGTTACTTCAATTAGTACTATTGATATTTATTTATTTTATGTGTAGTAGAAGTAATTATGTTCACATGCGACGTTCTGTTAGTTGAAGACCTTGATTCATTCATAAACAACATAAATAAAGCACCAATTAAGCGCCCTTTTTTATGCCCACACGTACGAATCCTCCGAAGTAGGGATACCTGAAAGAGCATTTTGTACCACTAGCACTTTTTTCTATGCAAGGAAATGAGTTTTAGCGGTTTACGAGAAATTTAACCGGTGCTGCATGCGTTCTTAATATTGTTACGGGGTAGTTCCGCTTGGGATTGTAGAGAGTGGACACGGAAGACAGGGCTTTCAAACAACAGGCGTTTTCTGCAGGCACCAGCCGACACTGCTCGACCGTCGTCTTCTCCAAAAAAACTCACGAGCTTCTTCTTATTCCTTCCTCATGCGCATATCAGTGCATGCACCACCTAATGTAACAATATCTATAACGTGCTAAGGTTCTGTTCACACGAAGCATATCGAACTGATTTCATTTAGTTAGGCTTAGACACGACTGCCATGAGACAAGATTCAACATAAATTCATCAGAAATTACTCAAAATTAATGTGTTGACTACGTTCAACAAAGATTTCGTTGAAATCGTAATAACCATGGTCAACAGCCTGCTGGCTTTGTTCACTTGCTATTGTCTAAGCAGATGACGCAGAAGATGCTAAGCGAAATCGTGCAAGCAGAGCGTGCGTGCATGCTTGATTTCCCTGGCGATCATAGAAGACACTGCTTTCAACATCACAATCATCATCATCATAATCAGCCAATCCCTGGTAATTTGCTGCCGACAGAGCTTCCGAAAGAAAAACTGAAAACAGAATTAAAGTACGGTAGACCGTTCTTGCGAGCTAGTTGGTTCATTTTTAGGAAAGGTAAGGCTGGGCGAGTGGAACATGGAGAAGAGGCAAGGAAACGAACACTACGGCAGCGCACGCGTGATGTTGTAATTGTTTCTTACGTCTTGTCCTCGTGCTGTTCGCGCAGTCTTAACTTTACTAAAATTAAAGTATTCAAGGCTTGCCATTACAATATCTGAAGTTCGCAAGCAAAATACTAACGTGTGGGCTTCCACAGAATTCCGAAAACCGAGAACTAGATATGCAAGAAACACGATATTCTCTCTATTGGAGAAACCCGCTCATTATGAACATTTAGATGAGATCACGTGTTAGCACAGAACATTAAGTTCCACAGTGCTTATAACTAACAACATATGCAATTTTTGCGTAACTTGTCATTTATGTGCGATGGTACCCGTAATCTATCGAAATATGCAATGCAGCGGAGCACTTGCCCTATCGAGTACTTTCTAAAAGGAGTCCATTCCCACGTTTCAACCGATGCACCTATGGGCCTAAATTTACGATTTGTATGCTCTGCAAAAGCTTTTCAAGCTGAAAATAAACTTAAATTTTCCAATATAGATTATGTTCAGCACAACCAACCAAAGTTTTGTTTAGTAGATGTTGAGTAGGCTCAGCATACATTGGGCTCATGTTGGTTTCCAGTTGATTCAACAAGAACTCAGCAAGGCGTCAACTGAAGCTCAAAAGTAATTTCTGTAAGCGTAGCGGTACTTGCACACAAGCAGTATGTGATGGATTGTTCCGCGAGATACCCGCCGAGGCCAGGTGCCGGGTTCTCGTCGGCTTCAGTTCCGGGAAACCTACAGCAATTTACCACTCCGGTGAATTGATCCTCGTGTGAGACACGAAATAAAATTTCTGAATCTGCTTGACCGAAGTTTTATTTCTCAATTTCAAGCGTTCGTAGACAATTCTTGCGTGCTTGCGCATCGCAGCGTTGTCAGTGCGAAATCTTTCCAAAGATCGTCAAGAGCTTATGCAAAAAAAAAAAAAAAAGGCTGCAGCCAGGACTGTGTGCCTTGCAAAGAAGAAACCGGAAAAAGAGAACAGTGACTCGGCAACGAGTCAAGCGCTTCTTGTATCGACCAGTGCGCTATCTCACATGATCTCCTGACTTCAAAGCACGCAACGCAAATTTAATCCTCTCGCTGTGACCGCCGCTGGAACCAAAGTAGATACTACGAAAACCCCCGATCGGCTTAAACTGCGCCGCCTAATTTATTAAACTTGCTATCCGCGAAAGTTCTCGGCTCATTTAACTGTACTATAATGAAAACTCGACTTTAGTCTAGCGAGGACAGGGGACCACTGCGAGTTAATTCTAGCAGTAATTTTTTACGAGGGACTACCGCGGCTCCGGCTCATGCATAATGTTTGCAGTCGGTGGACCCATTCAGTGTAGCTGAAACCCGAAGATTTACTCGCTTCCTAAGCCCACACATACACTCATCATTCGCCCAAACCGCCGCTTTAACGACACTGGAAGCGCTAGGTTGAAACACTTTACTCAGAATCTCTCGCCATATATATGCTCCGAATGAATAACGGAATAGTTGCCGGGAAACGTGTAATAATTTATTGGCACAGGATATATTCAAGAAATGAACAGAGCTAGGCGTGTCTCTTCGCCCAAATTAGGAAATAAATTCGTAAAGCTAAATTTACCCCCACAGTGAACACATAATCTTCCAGCACACGTCTTTTTTTAACGATATTTTTTTTTGTCTCTTAACGCCTTTTCGTCGACGCGGCTTATTACGTGCTTAGTAGGCGTTGCTTGTTGTGCTGCACTAAGGCGCAGCGGGCAGGCATGGACACAGCCGTACACATGCAGCGCTGCTGCGCACCCGTAGTACGTGGAGGTTGTCTAGCCTGGAAAGGAGTAACCATACAGGTTGCGAATCGAAAGGCTGGCTCTCACATTATTAGTTATCGTGACCTTTAATACGAACAAAAGATATAAGGACACTCAGTGCGAATAAGGTTTCTTATTTGCGATGATTTCTACATTCTGAGTTGAACTTGATATCAGAAGTTTTTTTCATGTGAATAGTTTTATGAAACATGAGAAGGAACTGCTATTTAAGATAGGCCTCATGGCCGGATTAGGGATTCAGCCGCTTTTTAAGAACTATCCCCAAGTGGTACCACGCTAAGGAAGCTTGCGCGGCAGCTATGGGCTCGTGAAATCTTACAATAAATGAAAAAAATTGCGTTCGTAATCTCTTTCCCGTTCAAAAATGCTTTTGTCCAGAATTGTCGGGTACGGCGTATGCATCAACCTGGCTCGTCAGAATCGCCACAGTTTTCGAGCACGCGTGCGCGCGTGCGTCCCTTGTTGCCCGTACTGTTTCTGCACACTTCTGGTTTAAGCACGGTCCCAAGCGCTGTGCGCCTTTAGTAAAGTCTACAACGTGATACCGGGTGTGTCACCTAAGATGTTGTGCAATTTTTAAAAATAGGCTTTCTGAGTTAGAGGAGCACTTTTCTCTGCATAGCATCGTCAGTGGTGTCGCGCATCGGAATACGGCTAACAGTTGGCCGGTTAACCAATATATTGGCTAGTCAACTTATTTTTTTAGAGCCCACCGTAAGCAATATCCATATTAGTTTTCAGAATTTCGAAAACGCAGTTACCCTTGGCGCTATGACCCAACAAATTTTGGCTATTTCGACCAGTTTCATGCACTGGAGGGGTTGCATTGCCTGCAAGCTCATATATAAAGCGCATATATTTTGGTGCGAATTAACTAAAATTTATTGAGAAGCGCTGGGGCTGAAGTGGCTTGCGAAATTGAGTGAGTGAATGAATGAGTGAGTGAATGAGTGAGTGAGTGATTGAGTGAGTGAATGAGTGAGTGAATGAGTGAGTGAATGAGTGAGTGAATGAGTGCTTGCACTGCAAGCGAACCAGCATTGCGAGTTTTTATTTGCTGCTGGATTATTCGCAGTACCGCCAGACACGTGAAAAGTATCGCGCTATCAAAATTATTCAAATCGTGTCACTCTGAAGTGTAAAGGCTCTTGACAAGACGGGAAAAGCTAG